>NC_091830.1:60582125-60929625 GCF_038994185.2 Dermacentor albipictus
ATCATTCGTCGTGGCTGAGATCCAGATCTATTTATGACGTCTTACCAGCTCGAACACCATCCGCAAAAGCATTCTGATGCACGCATTTACTTTCGCGGACACTACGCCAGACGTCTTTGTATTTGCCATCAAGGTTTCTTTTATTTGGTCATATTTAATAAAACTTAACCATACATTTCTGTTTTATCATTCCCGCTCAATCCGAGGCCCAATGTCCATAACGATAAATTAACATTGTCCTCACTGTTTTGTCTCCGGGCAGGGTTGTGACCATATCACGCACTCTCATTGTACAAACACAATCGGTGGTGCCGTTGAAAAAAAAAATAGGGCAGGGTGGGACTTGTCGCACGAGGACGCGGGATCGAATCCCGGCCGCGGCGGCCACATTTCTAGGGGAGGGGGTGGGGGGAATGCAAAAGTGCTCGTGTCCTGTCCATTTGTAGCATGGTAAAGATCCCCTCGTGATCAAACTTAAACCGGATCCCCCCACTACGACGTTGCTCATAATCAAATCGCGGTTTTGATACGCGAAACCCCAGAATTCAAGGCTCTGGAGTGAGGATCAGCGACAGATATCTCAACAACCTTCGGCTTGTAGGCGACGTTGTCGGGTTCACCAACACTGGGGATAAATTGCAACAAGTGATTAAGGACCTTAACCTAGAAAGTGTGAGAGTACGGTTGAACTTTAACATGCAGACGACAAAGGTAATGTTCAATAGCCTGGAAAGGGAACAAGAATTCATTATCGCCAGTCTGCTTATTAAATATGTGCAAGAGTGCGCTATGTCAATTACTCCCAGGGAACCCTGATCATCAAAAGGAAATTTGCCGGAAAATAAAATTTGGCTAGCCCTGAGTACAGGGACCAACTGTTAACCTACAACGCGATCACCAAGCACTATTTCTTAGGGCGCAGGGCATTCCCCCTGCCACATTCTAAATTAAATAGTCCACACGCGGTTACGTTAAGGCTTCTGCAGACACGAACATACCCTAACCCGGTCATTATGAATAAAATTAATCCGGACTGCGAGGTTTCAGTCTATTGTAGTAAGTGTGGGGGTTTGCTCGATTTAGAACACATGCTTTGGAGCTTCTGGGCGTTGGCCGGTGATGGTTCTCGTGGTGAACAGTGGTGGCAGCGGATGCTGCACAGTGAAGTGCTTCAATCAGGCTTCAACCCTGCCACCTTTTTATGTCTGGCACGTCGCCTATGAACAAAGGCGCGTGTCCTTCGAACGCCCGCCCCAGACAAGTACAGGATGATACACGCCTGCAGGCAGATCAAGGGCCTGCTCAAGGCAATTGTTGTATTATTATGCGCCAAGCATGGGGAACTTAACAGAGAATGATAAAACATTAGCACCCCCCTCTCCCACCAAAAAAAAAATTCTTGCTACGCGACTGTAGTGTGACGGGGTGTCAGATTACTGAAGCCATGCATACGTTCTTCGGCTCACACCTTTCACGGCTGCAGCGTTTGTGGACACAATAAACATGTCGTTCATGGCCCGTAGTCACAAAAATATGGCGTACCGTACGTTATAAAGCTGCGCCACTAGGTAGGGGGTTCGGTTCCCTCCCAGCGCGATCGCATTCTGACAAACGCACACTGAAAAAAAATGGCCTGTATTTTGATTCGTGCGCTTGGATGTCATAAATCAGTCCGAAGCATCCCCTCAACATTGCGCCTATCGTGGCCCGCGCGTTGCTTTGCGAGATTAAACCCTGTCACTTAACTTGCTTTTACTTTTAACATTGTAACTGCTAGCCATTCACAGCGTACAGACGAGCAACCCTATCCCCTTAAACTTTTATCGCGCTCTACGGTACACGCTAATTCACATAAGTTGGTGCTCGGAATACGCATCGCTTGGCTGTTAGATGGTTATGCCATGCGAGGAAGCGCACATGGGAACACACCGCTTTTACCTGTCGAAAACGTCGGTTTCGCTGATGCAGGAGTAGCGTAGAAATGACAACATTTCGGGGAACATTGCGAAAAAAAGGTAACGTAGCCTGGATAGGTGTGCACGCGGAAAAAGAATATTGGGGCAATGGTCTCTGTTTTTACGACAAAGGATGTCTATATAGCTGCCTGATAGCACCTTTCTTATCTGGTCTTATCAGCTGTTTCTGTGCAGCTCAAACGGGAGTAGGGGGGGGCTCTACTGAGATGAAGCTAAAGAAGTACCATGGTGCCTCTGATGTAACCTTAACAGACGAGAGACTCGCGTTTCAACGCTATATACGACCTCAGCGTTCGGTGAAGCGAAAGAGGGCGTTCGACCAAACGTTTAAAAATCGCAAATCTACCGCGTGTTTTACCGCGCAGAAGTCGGACCCTACATACTCGACCACGCCACTTTTTTTTAAAAGGTAACGGAAATTTGAACTTTATTTCTCTTCTTTTTTGTGAAATTTCGTAGCAGTCTTTTTCAGCGTTGATTTAGCTTTCCACGAATCGTTGAACTCTGGTTGTCAACATGTGCTGTCAAAAATGATTATTATCGTTGATTTAAAGAAACAATCGATTGGAGGCGACTTCCGTAAACTCCTTAAATGAGGGTTAAGGTGAGATTGTGTAAGTGAACTATTACACTGCAGCGCAATGGTTAAGTTGCAAGAAAGCCATCACACGTTTCTACAGCCTCGCAAAACAAGAAAAGGACATTTCTTAGAAGCTCTGGAAATTGGCGTCTTCCGTTGGCCCTACTGGCCACTTAATAATCTAAATGGGATGACACCTGGTGAAGCAGTTTTCTCATGTTATTCACGCCTATATCGATGCATTCTGGGCAAACCTGCATCTGCTTGAGGAATAGATACGTGCCAAAATCTGCGTGAACATTTAAAAAAGATTATGCAGGTCCCACGCACCATGTGAATCGATGTGAGCGAAAATTTTTGTGCTGGTTGCTTTGATTGATGATAATTAGCTGGGATGTTGACGACGAAAGCTTAATTTCTTAAACGTATATTGTTACAGTAAAGTGGTGAGTTGGTGTTAAACGTTACCTTGCGTGCACCACTGCTGTTTGTCTGCGTAGTGCACAGAACATACAGGGAGAGGCGTTTGTTTGAGGCGTTGTTGTGCGCCATTATAATAAAAACTTCGAGCGCTAAAACACACAGGACGTAGAAAAAGAAACTCGTCCTGTGTGTGTTTTAGCGCTCGAAGTTTTCATTATAATGCATTACCGACTAGCCCACCTATCCATCCTTTGTTGTGCGCCATGTTTTATAACCTCTGAGAGGGTTCAGCATTGTCATTACCTCCCATGGCACGTCGTATCGTGGCGGAACTATTAAATTTGAATTGGATTATGGGGCTGTACGTGCCGAAACCACATTCGGATTATGAGACGCGCCGTAGTGGTGGACTCCGGATTAATTTTGATACCGCGATGTTCTTTACGTGTCCTATAGAATCAAAGTGCACGTGCGTTTTCTATTTCGCCCCCGTCGAAATGCGGCTGTCACGGTCGGGATCAAATCCATGACCTCAAGCAATGCCATAGCCGCAAAGCTACCCCGGCGGGCACAGAAGTGTTGATTTGACGGTCGACCGCTTCCGTAGTG
Source organism: Dermacentor albipictus (assembly GCF_038994185.2). Lineage (NCBI taxonomy): Eukaryota > Metazoa > Arthropoda > Arachnida > Ixodida > Ixodidae > Dermacentor > Dermacentor albipictus. The sequence goes on from NC_091830.1 coordinate 60,585,714, forward strand.
TCTCCCGGACACTGCGGGGCGCTTTAATTAATGCAGCTCTGCTTCTGCATGCCCTGCGTAGTTTGTCCGCTTTATATATTTGCATGGCGTTTATTTTTCTTAAATAGCAGGAACGTACTGTACCGTACCTTGAACTTAAGCTTATCCAGTTTCCCCGAAACCACTGTCGTACAGCAGTAGGGTGTCCTTGCCTTCTCACGTCACCTCCCCCTCCCTCCTTGTATGGAAACTGCCTCTCCTTCTCCCTCCTCTCTGCAATTCTATCTATGTCCCCTCTGGACTCGCACGTTAGGAGAAAGGGAAGCACTGCAGCTTCTGCAATGCTTTTGAAGGGGGTCACGAGTAATTACAGCTGTCGAGAGGCTAATGTGGCGATGCCCAGGGAGCTCCAGAGGGCAAGTGCACATACGACGCAGTGGGGTCCCAACGAGTTTCTCGCGTCGCCTTTCCTCTCTGGCTCGCTCCTGTCATGTATACACAAGCTCTGAACGCCCCCCCCCCCGCCCCCCGACGCAGTGTGCCAGACAGCAGCAGCACCAGCACCAGTGGGAAAGTCAAGGAAGAAGCAAAGAAAGTTTCGCTTTAAAAAAATTATTCTGGGGTCTTGCGTACCGAAGCCGCAATATGATTATGAGGCCCGCTGTAGTGGGAGACACTCCGGAATAATTTTGACCATTTGGGGTTCTTGAAGGCTCACCTAAATCCAAGCACACAATGTTTCTTTGCATTTCGCCCTCACTGAAACGTGACCTTCGCGGCCGGGATCGGAATCACCGATCTGGAACTCAACAGCGCATCGCCATACGTGTCCGTAGCCACTGGGCTATCGCCACAGGTGCAAGCACTGCCGCTGCTTGCCAAAATTATGCGCACGCGGACTTGCAATTTCCATCCGAAAAGTGGAGTAGGTAGAAAGAGTAGGTGTGATAAGCGTGGAGCATTTCCTTCGCCGGTCACTGTCGCCTTTCGGGCCGATGCTGCCAGCGGCCCTAGGGGCGCTGCTGCTTGGGACACGGTAGAGTTACTGCATAGACTCCTTTTAAGGAACCAGAGGTGCGCGAAGGAACGGTATCTTGGGCTCCGGAGTTATGCGGGAAAGTCACCCCGCATAACAGGGTGATAGGAGCCGCTCTCACTGGGAAATGCCAGCACCACTTTTTTTTCACTTTCTTTTCAGTTTTTATTAAGGCGAGAGCCTTGAGCGCCTCGTTGCAATGACTCGAAACCGCAAAAAGCGGTATCTAGTCCAGTGAGATAAAACTATCATTATCAGAAATGGCTCACAACCCCCGTAAACAAGCAAAGATTCAACGTCTCAATATGAATGAAGAAACGAAAGAAAGAAAGAACAAAGCAAGAAAGAAAGAAAAATATTATTTAGGTAGTGCATTGGGTGCTCGCATGTGTAGTTAAGGAGGTCGACCAACAGCGCCAAACGTGTATTTCACAATGCGGCTCGCTATGTCTCGCAAGAAGTCTGACCCCTCCGATCGTATGACTTAATGCACTACCACTTGTGCAGCAGATTTTCGCCTTCACGTGACAGGAGTGCAACATGCTGACGAACTTTTTTTTATTTTGCGAGTACAAGTCTATATGTCACCTCATTATTATGAGCCTGGATTTCACACTTGCGCGCTTTATTATGTAATGCGGACGGTAGCCACGTCTGTAAGCCTTTCCAATATTTCTAAGCAAAGCGTCGAATGTAAAGATTAAAGTTCTATATAAATCTTATCAGGCGTGCATGTGACCACGGCTCGCGACAGCTGAAAGACGTGAATGCGCGTATTCAAGAAGCAGCACTGTCGCGTCCAACACTCGTAATGTGCAAAGTAGGGAAGCTAAATACGATTCAAGTGAATCACGCGAGGAGTTGCACGTATTCATACTTTGTTTGCATTGACCCCTGCAATACTATGCTGATTCTAACGATGGCAGCATATCCTTGTCATGTTTTACATCGTCACTGACAAATTTAGCCGTATTATGGGTCTCATATGTAACAGGCACAAACTGGGCATGGGTGGTCCGAAAATCTTTTTTGTCGAAACTACGTCCGACGCCGGACGCCGACGCCGGATTTTCTGCTACATGGGGCCGCGAAAGCGCTGCTACTACGCGCAGGGAGCATGACTTTCCCGCATGACTTTGGAACCCAAATATGGCATACCGCAGCGCAACTCTGTCTCCCTGAAGGGAGCCTATACAGCAATTTTAGGGCACGGTAGGGTGCCTCGATGTCCTCCTCGCCCACCGCTTCGTGGTGGGTGGCGACAACCACGTCGTGTGATACGGCGTCCGCCATGTCAGAGTTCACGGTTCACGCGGGGGAGTAAAAAGATTTTCAAGGGAAATAAAAGCATCTGATGGGAAAGAAAATTCAAGGGGCATCAAGTTATCCCTACCTAAATGAATGCGAATTCGAATTCATTCAGGTCGTAGTGCTTTAAAGCATCGCGACCACCGCGCTTAGACATTATACCACAACGCAAGGTCGGGGGTTCGATTCCCGCAAAGGTCAATGATCCGACTCCTAAAAAAGGTCGCGGATTCAAGTGCCTTAATTAACTGTACGTTAATTCACTATGCCTTAATTAACTGCGCCTCAATTAACACCATAAGTCGTGACCTCGAGCGCCCTAATTATCTATATCTTAATTACGTGTGTCTTAATTATCTTAACCTTAATTGACGCCAAAGGTCGTGGGCTCGATTTCCCGCAAAGTTCGTGAGTTCGAGTGCCTTAATTAACTATACCTTAATTAACCGTGCCTTCCTTAACTTCTCCTCAGTTAGCACCAAAGATTGTGAGCTCGACTCCCACCAAAGTTCGTGGGTTCTATAGTGCCTTAATTTGCGACATCGCGCGCGTATGACGTCTGAAAAATCAAGCCAGATACGGTTCTGCTACGGAAATTTCGGTCGTAATTACCCCATTGGTTCGACAGCAGTCTTAAGTCTTATAAGTCGGTTTTATCACAGAAAACGCACGTGGTATTATGGAGTATGTGGGACACGGGCGCCTTTCTCGCAATGAAGCGTCTTGTGTGGGATAAACCCCTCCACCCACATTTCCGTGGATGGAGGGGCTTGTGGGATTGCCCCGGTCAGCTCTAATTTGTCATCGTATGAACAATGGACTGCACCCCTGCCGCGAGGCAACGCTAATCGGGTCCTGCAGTCACTGGGGTATTTCGCCCGTGAAGCAGGAATCATCGGAAGGATAACTTTACCCCATTTACCATTTACCAAACCCAAAACGCGACTTCTATATTACGTATTCCAGGCTTCCAAAATCGATTCCGCCGCATACAACCAGAAAAAGCCTTTAAGATCCGCATTTTAAATTCAGAGGGCGTCACCCTATGGAGGTGTGGATTTGGACACCACCTATTCCCCCTTTTCCCCAAACATTTAGGCCAGCGCACCATCAACTTGCATAATAACTATCTGCGGTAAAATCGTATGTTAGTTTTAATTGTTTTCGCTTAGAATTTGTCCTGTTCTTTAGTGAGTCGCGGGTAGCTTCTTTCGACTTCGAATATGGAGAGCAAGCTTTGTGGTATCCCGGAACGAGCGGCGACGTCCTTTTCCTTTCAGATCGAGACCGCTTGCAAGATATTATATAGCCTTAATTTCGTCTTCACGAGTGAGGCTGTAGTGTTTAATACTATACCGCCTCTATCGAAACTCAGGCTTGTCACTTGCCACACGAAACAGGGAGCGTTGACCCTGTAGGCCTTGGCGACAGCCCAAAAGTTGTACCCAACAAACCAAATCGGCCGCCGACGCAAGGCAGAGAATACGTAACTCTCGAAAACAATTCTTCTCTCGCAACATTATTGCGATAGCAATTACATGGACACTACAGGCGCATTTCTGCCGATGCCGTGAAGTTCCGTATAAAGTCCAAGGGCGATAATACTGTCGCCGCGCGCCGTGCGCTGCATGTGCGAGTGAAAGTGTGCGAGGAGAGCCGACGATGGCTAAAGGACGATGGCGGCTCAATCTCACCCGCGCGGAAGGGAGGAGAGCGGGGCGCAAGCGCGCCGTCTTCCGTCGCGCGCGAGGCACCGGGGAGGAGGGTGAGAGCGGGGCGGTGTTGTACTCCGGCTGCAACTGTTTGTGTGGCAGCTGCGCGCGGTCGCGCGGCCGTATCTTGAGAGCGATCTGCGTTATGGACAGTCTAGAGGTGCGCAGACGGCTGGGCGCTCCGTTTGCGTTGAAGCGATAGACAGCACGAAGGTCACTTCGCTCGCTGCTGCTGCCGCACTTGTTCACGCCAGCGTTTCGACAGCGAGTGTCCGCGGTCATCGAGCGCGATGTGTTCGTATGTTTGCTGTACGTGCTGACAGCATGCTTGTTAATCTAGCTAACAAGCAAATGTTTACAAGTTTATGCTAAGGTTGGCCATATATCGATGAATGATTATTCGATTAATCGATGAAATGTTTCCCCTAAAACTATTAGTCTTCATCGATGTACACCCTTCGATTTAATCGATGAGATCTGTTCGATTATTCGTTTTCGAGAGTTTGATAGGAGGGGCGCGAAATTTTTGAAATCGTACTGGAATGGCGGCGCACGAGTCCACTGTTTTTCCCAAGCTCGAGTGATGCGAAGCCTAGCGCTTGCCCTGTCTTCCCCCATACCACACACGCCACCACGCAGCCTGAAGCCTGTGGCGTACGAGTACTATTGCAACGGAGTCGTTGAACGTCATACGACTCCCAGTCCAACGAAAGACGAAGCACAGCGTGCGCTCCGGTTTGGAGTATGTATTTGACATAGCGATAGAGTTCATGTCGATTCCAGCAAATCTATAGCGTCCGATCATCCATTCTCGCATGTTGGTTGTGTGGACATTCAATGAAGGTGTCGGATTCACCCGAAAATCCCAGCCAATTGACATTCCCTCGCTCTGTAGAAAAGAGCATGTGTATTTAAAATCATAAACCAGTGATTTCCTTTTCCCCTGTGCATATTATAATTTCTTGCGTATTTCAGTTGGACCTCACCTTTCAGTTTTTGTCATTTTCTTTTTTTCTTGTTTAACTGCACTGTGCAGGGATTCGCTAATGTCATGTATATTTAATTAGGCACGAAGAGCCATCTTATGACATATATTGTTTATCTTTTCAAAAGCCATTAGTGCCAAATATACCTAGGGTTTAACAAGTCAAAGATTATCCTGTATCAAACGTTTATTCACTTGTGTTTCAAACTTGGTTCCACCATCTCAAACATTAAAATAGGGTCTTACAAAAGTAGATAACGGTGTTTCAACCTTTCTAAAAGTGTGCGGCAAAATTTTCTTTTATCGATTAATGGATGAAAAGCCCTGCATTTAAAGCGATTAATCGATTTAAGGGGGAATGATGAATGAATAATCATTAATCTATTAAAAAAATAAACCAACCATCCCTAGTTTGTACGGCCAATAAAAGGGCTATCAATACTCTGTATGGCTGTCTGCTAATTTGCTATCGCAATCGATGCTCCGCCTTCCAGAGTTGAGTAGAGACCACCCGCTGAGAAGACGTCAGGGCCCGCGTCACGGCGCCATTTATTCATGGTGTCGTTCTGCAGGCGACTACATGAAGTTGTCTCTCTCTCTCTCTGAAAGAGCCCTGTAAATATCTCTGTACATACACACATAGGATATGTATTATAAGGTGTCTTGGCAACTGCTCATATTAGAAAGTTATGTTCAAAAACATTGCAGACTTTATTCAACATATCGGTCGGAGAGCAATATGAAAATTCAAATTCTAATGTAGCACATAAATTCTAATGCCGGTTTCCGACATATCCTCAGCGTGACAAAGCTCTAGTATCAACTGACACTGATTGCAGCGTTCGAATGCTTTTGAATAGGTAGTCTTAACAAGTATTGATACCGTAAACTGCCTACCGGCTTTTCAACAACGAATACTACGTATTAGACCTTGATATTGAACGACTCCATGTTTGGCCCATAGTACTGAAAATGGGAGTTCTGTGGATCGTCAAAGTGATGACCTGTTCAGAGGAAACGGTTACATTATCAATCCTAAAATCCCCTGCAACATTGCGAAAATTTCCTTTTTCCTCCTTCGTCCAAAACTGCGGCCGAAAATTCCTCGAAAAAGGGAAAATTCCCTGCACGGAACGCGTAAGGTCCCTAGATAAAACAAGTGAAAACTTGTTGTGAAGACTTGTTTTATCTGGGGACCTTAGGAACGCGCCCATACGTGTGCCCCCTAGTGCTTCTGATTGACAGCATTCGCCAACTTAGGGCCTCCGAACATCTTGCAGCGATCTCCTGCAGAGCGTTAGCTCTAAAACCTACTGCGCTCTCTGAACAGACAATGAAGTCTCGGGCCGGTACACTTGGTTTCAATCATATACATATAAAGCAAGCGAATAGGTTAAATAGTCGACCTGATTCCAGATAGCTGTCCTAGAGAATTTCTAGATATGCCACACCACACCTTTTTTCTTCTTTTTTTTCTTTTTTTTAAGAGGAAGCTTTAGCTCGGGTTCTCCTATCTGAATGCATGTGAAAGGAGAATTCGTTTTTCTCGGCAACCACTATGCCAAATTTGACGACGCTTGTTGTAATTAAAAGAAAAACTTAAAATCTAGAGACTGTTGGTTTTGAATTCTTTATTTAGGTCGTGAATTTTTTGTTAAATATTGGCAAAAAACGGAGATATTCAGAAAACGATACTATCAAGTTTACAACTCTGTAACTCTGCAATAAAAAAATGATATCACCATTCTATGAATTGCATCTAATAGTACATCTAAAGCGGGCAAAATTGATATGTTACACATGAATCTACAAAAATTAGTAATATGAAAATACACATTTTGCAGAACCATTGTTCACAAACAAATTCACGTAGGATATAAAATGATATATTGAATTTGTCCGTTTTCAATGATCTAATGGGTGCCGTTTACAGAACCGCGATATCTATTCTCGATGCGGAGTTAATAATTTGTAAACTTCGTGCTTCTATATTTTTTCAAGCTTTCGAATTTTTGAAAATTGTTTAAACAAAATTCAGGCCCTAAATCGGAATTCCGCTTGTAACAGGCACTAGAATTTAACTTTCTCTCTCAAATGCAACAAATATTATTAAAATCGGTCCAGGGGTTATCTCAGAAAAACATTTTTGCGTTTTACATGTATTTGAATACGCCGCTTCAGAGTGGGGCCCGAGCTAAAGCTTCCTACATGGAGGGAGGTTTACTAACATAACCGGCCCAACTAGACTGATCCAGCCCGCCTTCTTACCATACTAAATCTTAGGTACTGTGGCGCCATCCATAGGAACCAACGCGAACCAAAGCGTGAACCTTGCTTTAATGGAGGCGTGCCGTCGCCGCGATACCTGCCGCTTCGTGCTACTTTGCGTGCCTCGAAAGTAAACTTTCCCGCTAGCAATACCGGCTTCGCGCCTCGTGCATCGTTGATCAGGGTTCTCTGCTGCGCATTCGGTGAGTCGCGCAGACGCTTCATATTAAATTCGTCGCGGTATGACGCCTTTTATTTTGCATGCGGCGATGCACGAGTTGGCGACAGCTGTTTTCGTTTTGTCAGAAAGAAAGAAGGACGCTTTCGCGGGCGCCGCCACTGTTTGAACAAGTGGCGCGGTACTTGCTTTTTTCGTCGATCCCCTGGCTTCTTCTTGTACAATCGCGAGCGAGCGCGAGCTTTTTGCCCATGCGACGGCCAACGGAAATTTGCAGTTACGGCTGCCCGTGAACAGAGTCATTACGTGCTAGTGGGATACGTTGAAGGCCGCGTCAAGGATTTTTCGAAACCAATGCTGTGCAACCTTGACTTGCGTGGAATGCTTGAGCTGACTCAGTGCCCAATGCGTGCCGTCCAAACAGCAGGAGCAACAAGTAGTAGTAGTTTCTAAAGGAACTCGTGAACTGCTGATTACTCTAACATTGCGGTACCATATACCATCTGTATTTTCGCTCACTGCCTGTTTAGTTCGCGTGGATCGCGAAGTCAAGCTTTGCTGTTTTCTTATAAACGTGTTCTGGTCACCTAAGCTTGTCCATTGTTTTGTTCGCAGGTCGCAATGGGACGAAAAGTGACTCTCGCTGTGTGCACACTTAACCAGTGGGCTCTGGATTTTGATGGAAACTACAAGCGAATTCTCAAAAGTGAATACATCTTTCAGTCGCACACATCATTAACGTCCTTTTGCTGACTTAGCAGTGCCTTTTTCTTAATTCTTTGAACTTTTCTTCTTTAATCAAGGTATCAAAGAGGCAAAAGCAAGGGGTGCATCCTTTCGAGCAGGCCCTGAACTGGAAGTAACGTAGGTATTCTTTTTTTTTTCTTCTGTCGTTTCTTGCGTAGTGCTCAGGTGCACTTGGCCATTCACGCCTCTTTACGGAGAGTGCAAGCTACCGTGTAATGACTAGAGAAAACAGACAGTTTAAGTTAGATTGTATATCGCAGAAACGTCAGGCATTTACTCTTTTACATATTTTTATGGATGAATTCATTCACATGTTCACCGTTTCAGGGGATATGGATGTGCCGACCACTTCTATGAAAGCGACACTCTTCTTCACTCTTGGGAAGTCCTTGCGTCTCTGCTCCGTGATCCGACATGCGAGGGGATTATGGTCGACATTGGCATGTAAGTTGGTCAACTTTTGCCTGCTCCTTCAACCATCTTCTTCATCCTGTCCTCCATATTGTCACAGTGTAGAGGCAGTCAAGAGGTAGAAGCACTACCAGAAATACTACCAGCGCCGTGAACATGCAAATGCCTGTTGGAAGTTGAAATAGGAGAAGCAGCTTTACACTGCGATATTGGCACAATTCAATTACATACTATAGAAACGACTACAGTAACTTATATTTCAGATGCTTCATTGATGTGCATAAACCCGACTTTGTTATAGTTATTAGCTATTTCAGTTATAATTGACACCATCTAATGTATGTTCACCACTGTTCCAAAAAGTGCTTTTTGCTGTGCCAAATCAGCGTTTTGCCTCTGCCAGGATATGCTCCAAAAGGTCAGGTGGCTGTTATACCACTGTTAAGATCATATTCAGGGTTAGTAAAGGCACCAATTCTAGTCAGCCCTCGTTTGTAACGAGGACTCATTGTCCAGATCTTTGAAGGACAAAAATGGAAAATACAGTGCTCTCAATTGCTAAGTCTCTCTGCGTCGTTTTCACGAAAATGATCTGAACTGTCCGCCCGACATCTACGGCAAGCTATGGGCTGTGTTGCTCTCTGCATAGCGATCTACAGAGCCCGACGTTGCCTGGTTGTAGCAACGCGCATAGCTCAATGATTCGCTTCTTCAGCAGTGGTTCATACCTTGCGAGGAGGTGCTATAATGTGCACTGAAGAGCAAATACAAGTATTGAGGCTACGCAGTGCATGTGTCACATCCCTTGACCCATGGCACGATACAATGATGTTAATGAATATGATGACGTATTGGCCTCCCCTTTGATAAGGGATGGTGACAGTCATCTAGCCTGCTTCGATTAACCAGGTCCAGCTACATGCAACATGCAACTGCTACAGCCACTACATGTCAGAACACCTGGTGGAATACAAATCAACTGCATTGCAAATCTGGCACATATCGACACTACGCAGCGTGCATGTCACATCGCCTGACAAGTGGCGCGATTCAATGCTGCTGCTGATGGTTTATTGGCATCCTCTTTGAAACGTGGCGATGACAAACAGTCACCTACCCTGCTTGATCTAATCAGGTGTGCTATAAGCATTTTTCATTCTAGCATTTGTATACATCTTAATCTCCTTCTTTTTCCTCAAGAGAATCCATCCATTTCTTGGCCAATCCTCCATAGTGGGTAGGAGCCACATACTTGATAGGAAATGCAAACTACCTTGTACCACTACCTATGCAACTGCTACATGATGTGCCACCTGGTGTAACAATGTGCACGTGCAATGCAAAGTGTGCATGTGTCGACGCTGCGGAGCACACATCTCACATCACGTGACAAGTGGCACAATACAATGCTAACAAAGATGATGATTATGATGATTTATTGGCATCCCCTTTGAAATGGGCCGGTGACAAACGGTGACCTAAGCTGCTTGATTTAATCAGCTATGCCATGTATGTCTTTAATGTATGTATGATGGAGGCATGTCACTTTTTTCTTCCCCAAGAGAATCCAACCATTTCTTGGTCTATCCTCCATAGGGGGTTTCGTGATAGCTGCGACGGATGCAGGCGGCCACAGCAGACAAAATCACCAACCGAAATGTCTATTGGAATGAGCCCATAACAGCTTACGCTTAAAAAAAAAAAGAATTTTAAACTCTGAGGTGACTGGAGGTGCAATTTGAACAACTATAGGTCTTGTCCAGTGGGGACAAACTTCCAGCACTCACACGAGCTTCCAAAACCTGTAGTACGTCAAAGCATAACAACAGAAGGTGGGATGCAAGATCTGAGGGTTGAATTTGGACACTGCCTATTGCAGTGTTGGTTTCATACTTGATTCTTGTGCACTCGTCTTACTTTAGTGAATTTTGTTGAAAAATATGTGCTCATTAGAATCGAGTAAGTATGGTACTTCTTGCATTTAGGACAATGCCAAATCATGAACAGAAGCTAAAAAATATGTATTTATCTCTGCCTCTCCTTTCTTTGCAGGCCTGTTATGCACAGAAACGTCACTTATAACTGCAGAGTCATCTTCTTAAACAAGTGAGTTTTCCGAGGCATCATATGGTGACGGATTTCATCCTCTGAACCTGAAATAATGTGTACATCGCACTTTGCACCAGCAGGTACTTGTTATCGCTGTGACGCTTTACCAGCTAATGTTTCCGAATTCTGCAGGAAAATTCTGCTGATTCGGCCCAAGCTCATGATGTGCGATGACGGCTGCTACCGCGAGTCGCGCTGGTTCACACCGTGGCAGAAGCCTCATCGCGTTGAGGAATTTTTTCTGCCTCGCATGATCTCCGAAATAACTGACCAGGTTTGTTTTCACTCCTCACATGCCTGTTTCTCAAAAAGGAAAAATCTTGCTTTTAGTTCTGTTCCTCGCAACATTGCTGAAACATAGTCGTGCGTAACCACAAATGGCGTTGGTCTCTGAGAAATGCCTTAACACAGCAGCTACACTCATTGGTGACCTTCATTATGTTGGTTATGTTCTCAAATCTTGCAGAAAGTGGTGCCAATTGGGGACGCCCTCATCTCAACGAAGGATACGTGCATTGGATTTGAAATTTGCGAAGAGCTCTGGAATCCCCTGAGGTACTCGACTGCAAACCCATCTTAATGCTTAATTCCTGTAGACCTCTTTGTCGGCACCATGACACCAGTGTGCTTGGGACCTCCAGAAGCTTTTGGTCGTATGTGTTCGGCACTTAAGTTGTGCTAAGAAAAGATTGCTTTTAAATGCGTAAGCATTTCTATGGTTACCCAACGAGAAAACTGTCTGTCCGACCCTCCCTCCTTTGCTTAAGGCAATCGCTTTCAAGGTAGAGCCAGCCAGCTGGGGAAAAAGACGACAACGAACGCGCGAGCAACGGCACAGGCATTTTCTCTGTGGCCATGTGACGTGTGCGATCAGGCGCACATTTAGTGAGCCAGAATGGTGGAGCAGCTGTTTCTTTGGATCGGGACTTTGTCAGCGCACCTGGAGCCGCCACCTGCAGTAGTTTGCTTGCCTCATCAATTCATGTTGGGGCACCTTCCGCAGCAGTTCATGTCGCCGCGATGCTGAGTGTGAGCACTCAATGCCACATCATTACTACGAAATGCTTACGCATCATTCAGATAACTCCCTGAGGAGATACTACGTAAATTTTTGTCCAGTAGTCGGCAGTGAGTATATCTGCTTAATGTGTCCAACTACAGTCAACTCCCGTACCCTTGCACATTTAGTCGAATTAACAAATGCTGGCAAAATGAACACATTCAGATCTTTGTTTATTGTTATTTGCTTTTTTCGATTGAGGCGTCACTCAATCGGCATGTAGCAGAGAGCACCATCATGTTTAAGGACTGCCATCAGCCATGGATGGAAAAGAAATCTGAAAGTTCTACAAAGAACAATAAAAGTAAAGTAAAACAGCTTCATGCCTAGGGAAGCTGCGGCACCATCTACTGAATTTGTGTTTTCAAGCTTTTAGTAACTGTTTCACGCGCAAGGGGGCACCGTTGAGGGTCGGTAGAAATCCAATTAACCAAAACAGCTGTGCTTTTACGTTAGAACTAAACAAGTTTTCCTTCCATAGCAATGCTTAGTTGCTTTTCGGGACTTTCCCGTGCATTCGAATTAACCGAAAAGACATATTAAACGGGGTCGAATTAATCGGAATCGATTGTATTAGAAATCCACTTTCTACCTTGAGCTCATGTATGCAGCATTATATTGTACATTTTGAAATAATTTTTTTTTTCTTTAGAAAACTAGGATGTAACTGTGAAGCAAAATTGGCAGCAGCGAGTGAGTCCTGCTTATAGGAAAGCTATTGCAACTTGGTATTCTGATCATCACTTGCTAAATGTAGCACCGTGTTCAGGAAGTGAAACCATAACTCTCTTGGAACCCGCATGTGTAAATATAAGAAGAGTCTGTCATTGGCAGATGTGTAAGCGATAATATTTGCTGTTGTCATAGCGTTGTCATAGTTGTCATATTGTTGTCATAGTACAGAACCCGGACAGGCACCTTCAGCAAGAAAACCTGAACTCATAGAAACTTGTCGCAAAATGATCTGTAAAGCTGCTAGACTTTTGATACTGTGCTGTGTGTATTTGAGCAAAGCAAGTTGATTAAAAGTAACTTTGTTATCAAATTTAACTTGCAATACTACCAAAATGCCCTCTAAGGTGTTATCAATACACAGACTCATGCAGTCGTTTGCAGTCGGACAGCATTAAAGGATATGCTATTAAAAGCAGGCGGGTCAATTACTTTGCTGATGCCCGTGGTGCTTATCATTCTCTGTTAATAAGGGAAATGTGTTTCTTTTGTTCGAATGACATCAGCTCCCACATAATGGCGTCGCTGGACGGTGCTGAGATCATAGTCAATGGAAGTGGCTCTTATCATGAGCTGCGAAAGAACTATGTTGCGTGTGACAGAATCAAGTCAGCTACAGCGAAGGTGAGTGTTTCATTTCTTGAGCCAAGTGCTCCTGCATGTTGGTAATGTCAATCACTTTAGATTACATTCACAACTGTGAATTGTGTTCAAGTGGTGCAACAAATGCTTCTTCAATGCAGTCCACTTACAACAGCAATATTTTACTACGATATACTGTGATAACTTTTTCTGAAAAGATAATCTTGGAAGAAATAGATGCCACTAACCACACAGTGTAAACAGGTATTAAAGAAACAGTCTACCATTGCCGCTAAAAGTTTCATTGGCAACTTTTAGGGGCAATTAGGCGAAAGCTATACTGGCAAAAAACTATTTTTTATCCCTGTTGTCACGAGGTGAATTTCATACATACTTTGTTACTGGACTACATACATCTCTTGATAATTTGCTCCTTGTTATCACATCCCGTATTGTACACCACATATTTTACTTACATGCTAGCCCTTTAGATATTGTTCTTACTTATTCTATTTATGAACCATTTAATGAAGCAACAATGGTTTTTGCATTGTATTGAACATTTCGTTTTTGCTAGATAACGACAGAATGTGCTGCACCCTCAGTCATACTTTTGTACTGAGCCCCACACTACTGTAATGAATGTAATGACTCCAAACAGTTTATGCATATCTGCATCATGACATTTGAATCCACATAATTACAATTGGAAGGTGCCAGCAGCTTTTTCCGTGTTTAGAACTAAAGCTACGGTTGGTTGTGTCACCTTTCTCCCGGCAGTGCGGCGGCATCTACATGTTTTCCAACCTGAGAGGCTGCGATGGTGAACGTGTCTACTACCAGGGTTGCTCCAGCATCGCCATCAACGGCGAGTTTGCTGCCATAGCCAAGCAGTTTGCCTTGGAAGAAGTCGTAAGCATTTACCTGTGAACGTACTTTGCTTTTCTGAAACTCAATACCACTATTTGTCCATTAGCTGTCAGTAGTATGAATAACAATGTGGTTGTAGGGTTGCTATCTCTTGAGTGGACAAAGTTGAGGCAGTCTGGGGGGCAGACAGGGGGGGGGGGGAGGGCGAGGGGGCGGGGGGCTGGTGTCGGCTGACCTTGTCAGTGCTAAGAGTCTCCAGTCTGTACGCGCAACTTTCTCACAATTTAGTTTTTTAGTCCTACCGTGTCGCGGTTTTCAACAACAGAGTAACAGTAGTTGCCTAGGCAGCACAGCTACCAATACAGATATGTGCACTTTGATCCTGATTTCCAACTTTTGTAAGTTAGACCACAGAAAAACATGTTATGCAGATTTGCTGGCGCAAATATTAGCCATGTCTATGCCCAGGCTATGCAGGAAAACTGTGGCTTCGCAAATTTGAATATGGGTAAGCGCCTATGGTGCGGAGAGCATTTGTTTTTACTCCAATGAAGTGCAAATTTTGGCCGGTTGGCACATGTTGCATAAAGAAAGGAGTATTAATGCAACTAACAGTTTAAGGCAGAGGACATAAGGAGACAAAGTGCTGACTATCAATCAACCAGTTGATACTCTGTGCTTGATTCGTTTCCTTATGTCCTGTGTCTTTTGCTGTTACTCGTATTTTGTATTTTTACTCATTGCAGAAAGCACACGTATATCCTTTTTTACTACGTTCTTTAGGCTCTCGAAGCAATGGTTGCCAGGTTGGGGAGCATGCAGTACCTTCCTCATACTTGATAATTATGTTCGATCAGTTTTTCTGTGCCCAAGCATGTCTAGTCGTGTGCACCTGGAACTGGAATTCGAGTCATCACGTGCTCTGTGCAGTACCTGTACAGTAATGTACAGTGTTGTGCAATATTGTACAGCAATGAATAAGGGCATTTGCACAGGCTGGGTTTCAAAAGTGAGAGGTTATGACTGTTAGTAAAGCTTCTGCTGGTCTTTGGCCTGAAGTTGAATTTGGTGCTCTTGTGCAAGTGAAAACTCCGGACAACTTGAAGCATCGTTTGTAGAAAGTTGTAAATACACTGTTAAAATGCTGACGGATAAAATCACCCTACCGAGAGAGAAAATAGAGATGCACTTATATTAGCCGAATATAATAGTCAACACTACTACACTCCCGAGCATGTTCCGATATCTGAAACATCGTTAAAATAATGTGAACATTATATTGGAAAATTATACAACCGGACAGAAGCTTCTCTGTCTTCACTGCTGCCGTCATTTAAAAGTTATGTTGCTTAGCCTACCAAAAGACTGTTTTCTTTTTTTTTTGGAAGTGCTAGGACTGCTGGAGGCAAATTTCAGTGATATTGCTTGTCAAAGTTTTATTTTTCCAGACTCCCCAGTGTGCAGAAAGGTGTCAGATCTGACCAATAATTCAAATTCAGTCATCGTTTCATACTGTACACGGTGTTACTCATGGAAGTATTCCAGCGGCAGTGGTTTCTAATGTGTCGAATAGCTGTCAATCAAATTGATCAATTTCTTTGGGCCCAGTAACAAAATAGTTAAACAATAGGTGTGGACAATGCAGAGACAGAACTTTTAACAATTACCTTTGAGTTTGCTAGGTGAATTCAGCACTGCCTTTGTTAGAATTTTTATTTAGTTCATCAGAATGAAATAAATGTGATATGCATTATCACATTTATGTCATCATTCAAGATGTGTTTATGATATCAGAGTATCAGCCTATCAGAACGCATGTGTGTGATTTGATTACTGTAGCATGTTCCCGAAGTCGAGCAGTTATATACGCTTATCTAAAACGTACGATGATGTACCTGTATTGCAGGACAGCATCATAACCATGCGCACACCTCACACGTGCTTTGCCCATGTTACTGTGTGTACTTTATTTGCTTACTACCCATTCCTTCCCTCAAGAGGGCCTTTGGAGGTACTTTAAATAAAGAAAAACATGTAGGCCCAACACAGTGTTGGAATCCTAAATGACACGAAACTTGTTACAGTAGGCAGTGCATGGCACGAGCACAGCCTCATTGCCTGCAGCTGTCAGCTATCAGCTGTCACGAGAATAAATGTGGTGCATGATCCTTGTCAAGGATAGACTATTGACAAGGGGGTGTATACACAGAGAAGTACAGCATCTGTCTAAATACATTTAAAGTGCCTTGTGTCCCACTGACGCATCCTTTCTGAGGGAGTTGCCTAGAATGAGCACATGTGCAATTGCACATACCCAGTTGAAACATGCTAAGTTTCGCCTTCGTCTCTTTTCGAATGCAATGTAGCCCATCCTTGCTGACACAAGAATTTCGAAAAAAATTAACTGTATCCTTCAAGTCTGCAGTTGAGCTGCTGTAATGAAGTGTACCGTCTCCTATACTTTGTTGTTGTTCACAGTCCCACTCTTCTCCGAAGTGCCTCCCAGGCCTGAGAATATGTGAATAAATGAGTAAATAAATAAATAAATAAGCTAATAAATAAATAAATAAATAAATTGACTTTGCCCAAGCAGACACCACAAAAATTCATGATGTTGCAGCAAGCTGGTGCGCAACCTATAAGGCAGTGTCGCTACCTGTCTGTTGTTCTTGCATCTTTTTCTGGCATTAAGAATTGTGTGTTGCAGAAGTGTAATTTACTAGTATAGCTTAAGTAATTTTTCTTTTAGTGTTCCTTTGAATGGCAGAATGGCATTACGTTAATTGGAAGCTGAAAGCATTAATTCATTTGAACTAAGGTAGAATTAATTCATTTGTAGTAAAATAAGATTAAATGCAAAGCCTTTTTTTTGTGTGTGTGTGTATTTTACAGGAAGTCACAACTGCTACATTAGACCTGGAGGACGTCAGAGCCTACAAAGTAAAGAACAGAAGTCGAACGTTGAAAGTGAGTGCTTTGTCATGGTTGAAATAATGTATTGTGAAAATTTGATAAATGCTCCTGTTGCAAGCCTTTTATTTGCAGGTGGTCCCAGTGCCAGCAAGCTGATATGTTGAATCTTCCTTACCACTCTCTATTTTAACATAGCCTTTGGCGATCACACCCTTTGTGGCAAAACTTTGCTGTCAGCACTCAAAGGCGCACAGCAACAAAATTTTTGACCACGTAAAGAGCCTAGTTTCATATAGTGTACTTTACATCTGAAATGTGAATGGGGGAATGCATTGTGAAAAGCTTGCAAAAATATACATTTTTAATAATATCAAAACTAAAATAAGTTATGAAGATCCCGAGCACTATAGGTATTGGCATGCACGAAGCTACTTTTCCTTTATTGTGTGTCTGTGCGTGCATGCAACGAACACCAGTGTTTCTCTAGGAACCATTTGCAAATACAGTACGCACAACAAAGTTGGACACATTTTCACTGGGAAACGGCTCACTCAATGAAAACTTGTGGTGCTCCAACACTGCAGACATGTCCGACGAAAAACAATATAACGCGCATTGCACTCCAAGGCACGAGTTCAGTTATTGCAGTAATTGCTTTCACCCACAAAGGCCGAGTCTGGTTTGGAATGGCTTGGGACTCACATTCCAAGCCATTCTTTGCTGTGTATTGGAACTGCTCCGCTTTGCTTTTTTGGGTGTAAAGCTTGTCATGCGCACTGTTGCTTATCGCCGCCACTTGATGCCGCTCCACTTCACCCTTGAAGGGTTTATGAGCCAACGTGCATTAGAATTTCGAATCCCACATTGCTGTGGAATGAAGATGTTCCTGTTCCGCTCAATGCTTCTCACTTGTGCACATTCCATGCACACTTACACCCCTGGCTCTTTGATCTGCCCTTGGTGTGTAATGTACTTTGTTGCCCCAGGCCACCTCAGTTAGCAATATCTCTGGGACCAGTTTGTACTATCCCCAGGACTTACCTTTCCTTTTTTTATTGCCGGTGTAATTTACATTCACAAATATATTAGGCAAGATACCGACCCAGCAGCAGCCATGCAATACCTTAGGTTCTCAGGCCAAGAAAGATTTGCTTTAAGAATTAGACAATTACCAGACCTGCAGTTTTGCCAAGATTGCTTCGATAGTGTATATTTATCATTCATAACCACTTTAGCCAAAACACAATTTTGTCACAGTTGACCTTTTAAGGAGCACTCCCACACTATTGAAGGGTGTGGAATGCTTCTATTAGGACACCTCCTCCAAAATAATTTCCAGGTAAAAGCTTTTGGATGTGCCTTATATTGTTTTAAATAACCACACGGTGCTGCTGTCACAGCCTCCCCTTTTAGTAGATTTTACTGCACTCAGATTTGAGCTCTGCGACTGTGCTTAAAGTGAATATAATGCCCACCATGGTTCACCAATCTCACCGCCAACCTTGTTTACTGACGTGACATCAAAATTCTGTGGAGCGACCTTATGTCATACCGTCCATGTCACTGGTGTTGTTTTTTGCCACCAGATAGTGTCACCAACCCATCACTGATTAGATCGATTTCTCCACATTTTTATTGCCCAAGGTATTGGTTAGCTATAATTGTCTGAGAAATCCATCAAGTTGCCATCTTGTTTGCTCGCATGTAAAAGTAAGAAAAGAAGTGGTGAGGGTTTGGAAAAGTTTAAAAAAAGATCAGGCGAATAATTCGAGTAATTCAAATAATTCGAGTAAATTCAGCTGCATTTACAGGAATAATATTTGGTCCATTACAGTATTATTTAGCGACTGCACCAGTTTTTTTTACCATGTTCAAAAAATGCTGCAGGGCCCTTTAACTCACTGTGTTAGCTCACAATGTTTCTATGGCCATTGAGACTATACCAGTGTTTGTTACATATGCACAAAAGCACCATACGTGCTTGGCCCACTAGGTTTATAACTGAAAAAATTTGACACCACAAGAAATATTCAAACATCGGAAGTCTCAAAGCAAAAGAAAATTTTTTTTGTGGAATGAAATTTCTACCCTTTCAACTTGGCAACTTTCAGTGTTGTAGCGTGATAAATAAAAAGCAGAATAAGTTTTGGTTGCTGTTAAGTCGTGCACACTCTTTTAGTGCATGACTTATTATCATTTAATGTATCACACTATTGCCATAATCACTTTAGAAAACACTGCAGGTTTTAGTCTCGCGAATCGCATTTGCAGTGAACGTCCTTGACAATAATTTCAGGGGGCAGAATCGGAAGGCTACCCACGCGTTGTGGTCGACTACGCACTCTCCGGCACTGCCGACATGTCCGTTCCACCAAGTCCAATGATCAGCTGGGCCTTCCCAACACCAGAGGAAGAGATCGCGTGAGTAACCAAGACATGATTATAACTGCTTACTCTAGAGGTAAATGCTCAAGTTATTTGCCCACTTCCTTGTTGAAATCGAACTGTGATCTCATGCTGGAATGAAACCTTTTGCAGAAAGAAATAGAGCGGAATACCTCCCGCATTTTGTTACTAGAAATTGCTATGTGTAGCCGTGTCTTGACTCGGGCATCGAATTCGGTACATTGCTGGCAAAGCTGCTGCTCTTGTCAAGCGAATAGGAATGAAAACCGGAAGAAAGGCGTACCCGTTGTCCATCGCTGACCCTCCTGTGCATGAAACCAGTTTAATGGAGCGATGACCGAAAAAACAGTGGCACACATAACGGGAGCTTTTTTTTCTTTACCAAGACACACAACAAGTGCTCATTCCTGGTTGATTGTCAGTATGCACAGGTTTTACTGCACTGTGTGAAATTGGTGAGATAGAGTGCAGGCATTGACTGACGTTTGAAGGTGCATTTAGACAAAGTTTCAAAGTTGTAGCGCATGGGTCATTCAGCTCATCTGTACATATGGTTGCTGTTGACCAAGTAATCATGGCAGAAAAGGGTTGGAACAAATTTTGTGTTCATTTTAAAAATTCATGCCAATAGCTGATGTTGAAGCGCAGCACTTTTGCAGCATGTACGCCAATGCAGCATATAAGCATCCCGCGACATGTTTTGCACTGCGCTTTCCTTGTGCTTATCTTGTAGCCAGGTTGCTGGCGTTGCCAATAGAAGTGTGACAGGTTGGGCTAGTTTGTTTGTCTTCACTTGTTGTTATCGCATCTTGTCGTTATGCATTGTGCCTTATCACCATGGAAATTCGCATGTAGCCCACCCATCACAACAATTGTCCTCGTCGTGTCTATGTTCTGCGTCTTGCATTTGTATTGTACTCGAGCACTATTGCCAATCGAGATGAGATTCGGGAGAGTTGGAGTCCATTCGTAATTGTAAAACGGCACAACAGATGGCAAATAAAGAGTAAGGAATTGTACAGGACAACAACTATCCCCTGTAAACCTCTTCTAAAGCTTTTCTCTTCAGCTGTTGTCAGTTGCGCTGTTTCACCACCCTGACATTGTCAAGTTCACTGTGACTTGATGTGCAGCTTGGGACCTGCCTGCTGGCTGTGGGACTACTTGCGACGCAGTGGGCAGGGCGGGTTCTTTGTCCCGCTGAGCGGAGGCATCGACAGCGCCAGCGTCGCAACAATCGTGTTTTCCATGTGTCGCCTCATCTGTGCGGCCGTGAAGAATGGCGGTAAGTTAATCTGACGTCTCGCAAGTGCGCATACCTCACTGTATTTACCCGCTTCTATAGCGTGTTGCTTGTTGCGCATGCTGCATGTTGCATGCTGTTGTATGTTGCATGCTGCATCAAGGCAGAAAGCTGGGCTAGTTGGTGTGTCATCATTATTCAAAAGACTAGCGCAAAACAGCAGGGACAAAGACAGAGAAGATGACGCACTCGTCGTGTCGTCATCTCTGTCTTTATCCCTGCTGTTTTGCGCTAGTCTTTTGAATAATGATGCATGCTGCATGTTCTATAGCTGCATGTTGCGATCTGATGAGACAAAACCACCCTTCACATAGCCAGCAACTACCTACCTTTGGATCCAGCATTGTCGCCATTATCATCGCAAGATGGCAACAGCAAAAGTTTTCATGACTGTGACAGCGCTCCACTTTCATTATGAAAAGTCGCATGAAAGAGAAGTTACTTTTTGCACACTGAGCTAATGGCAACAGAACCACATCGTACCTTTCTAGTGTTTCTGAAGACTTGTGTGTATTGCAGGATTAGCTGATAAAGTGGTTAATCAAAGCGCATGCCCCCCCATACTGTTCTCAATTTTGGCATAGTCATTAAAGAAGTGCAAAAACTCGGACACATGAAGTTGCATGAAGCGCAACATGCCTTGCCCCATAGACACCGATAAAGGGCTCTGTGACGGTCACAACTGTGGCGAATAAGCGTGAATAAATTTCCATTCTGTGAGGGTAAATTCTGTGGGTTTCGCACTTTTCTGACAGCAAAAATAAATGGCATGCTACATTTTGGTATAAAACTGGCAAATCAGTTCTGTGGAAGCCCATAAAGTGGAGGAAAGTACATGAAATGGAAATGTTGGGATCCACTCGAAATGTAGCACAAAGTTATAAAGAGGCCCATCCTGCACCACGAATAATTTTTCTTCAACCGCAAGGCTTTTCTTCCGAGAAACCCATATGGTGTTCTTCTTTTTTTTTTTTAACTTCATGCTACGTTTCAGGTTGACGACAATTTCTCCTTTTCACATATAAAACTGGGTGCACATTATGTATCGGTGCAATTTTTTCTCTTTGTTTGAACTCTAAAAAGTAAAAGCTAACCGCAAGTTGTATACGGGAGTGAATTAGAGTCAGGTATATTATGTGGTAGTTTGGTGACGATCCCATCATTCACAGTATGTGTTATCTTGTGTATGATGCGCTACTTGTTAGCAGTTCAGCTAATGCGTACCCTTTAATTACCAGTTTAGTTACCAGTTTTGTCATTGTGCTGGTGTCCTCTGCACAACGTGCTGCTCTCTTTATCCCAGACCCAGATGTGTTGAGGGATGCCAGGCGCATCGTGGGCGACCCCGAATATGTGCCAAGGGAGCCGCGAGAACTCTGCAACCGAGTCCTTGTCACGTGCTACATGGGCACAGAGAACTCGTCGCGTGAGACGCGAGCACTTTCCAAGGACCTGGCCAACCAGATCGGAAGGTGATGAGACGGCGCATCTACGCCTCAGAAACGTGTTTGCCAGGTTACAGTGGCAAGAAAAAAAGCTGCATTGTGTTCGTTCCAAAAAAAATATTGACCTTGAAATTAACTCGGAAGGTTGCGTTAAAGTGAATAAAGCAACACTTGGATGATTATACAGTACTTGTAGGAGTGCTGACCAAACGCAGGTCAGTACTTGTGACCTGCTCTACAATAAACAATGTGACATGCACATTAACTTTTTCTTTCTTTTGCACCACGCCTGCTGCTACAACCAACCATCTTTGAGCTGTTAGACCCCTTAAATTAAGCTGTTCGCACTTCAATGTCCAGACTACCCTTTTTCTGTACCTACCAACTCTCCTGAATTTTTCGTAATGTTTACGAACTTGGGCTCGTTCTACTATTTTAATGCTTCGAATTTTATGAAAAATAAATTCAGTACACAAAAATGTTTTAAAGCTGACGAAAGGTGGGGCAACACCAGATTGTAAAAGAATGCACGCAATAAAGAGATTGTGATGGCACCTGTGCTGCCCTCTTGTAGCTGTATAAGACACCACATGCCAGAGGGGTACCACTTCAAGCAAGTTATTTAGTGAAGTCTCTGAACAACTTGAAATCAGCAGAAGCAGAGTCACTGGTAAAGTCACTGATCTGGAAACAATGTTGTCGGTCTCTGCTGTTCCGAGTTTGCTGTGTGTTACGTACTACCGGCCTAAGCCGGCATGTACGAGATGAACCTCAGACCAATATTGTGGGCAGTAAAAGAACACTGTTTATTTACAGCTTGGAAACGTATGTAAAAGAAGGGAGAGGGGAAGGAAGAGAGAGAGAGTGAATGGACGCATGTGCCGAGAGGCGTCATTCGGCCCAGACTTGTTAGCTGGAGCACTGTGTCTAAAGACAAATTAATGAGGTGAAAGCCTTATATGTCTCATTAGTCAGTTAACCTTGAGCAAAAACGCATCAACAACACGAAAGGTGCAAAAATGCTACAAACCCTCAACCTTTGGTGGGAGTCAAAACCACAACCATTGGGGTTAACAAAGGCGACGTTAATTCAGGCACAGTTTAGATATAATTAAGACACTCGGACCCACGACCCTTGGTCAGAGTCGACCTCTTGGCCTTTGGTGAAAGTTGAAGCCTAGACCTTTGGTGGGATTCAAACCTACCACTATTGTGTAATTAAGGCAAAGTTAATTAAGTCATAGGCAGTTAAGATATAGTTAATTAAGGCATGCAAACCCACAGCATTTGGTGTTAATGAAGTTGAATTAAGGCATAGTTATTTAAGATAGAGTAAATTCATCATCATCATCAGCCTGGTTACTCCCACTGCAGGGCAAAGGCCTCTCCCATACTTCTCCAACAACCCCGGTCATGTACTAATTGTGGCCATGCCGTCCCTGCAAACTTCTTAATCTCATCCGCCCACCTAACTTTCTGCCGCCCCCTGCTACGCTTCCCTTCCCTTGGAATCCAGTCCGTAACTCTTAATGACCATCGGTTATCTTCCCTCCTCATTACATGTCCTGCCCATGCCCATTTCTTTTTCTTGATTTCAACTAGGATGTCATTAACTTGCGTTTGTTCCCTCATCCAACCTGCCCTTTTCTTATCCCTTAACGTTACACCCATCATTCTTCGTTCCATAGCTCCTTGCGTCGTCCTCAAGAGTAAATTAAGGCACTCCAACCCACGACTTTGGGTGGGAGTCAAACCCTGGACCTTTGGAATTAAGAGGGATGACTAAGCGAATTAAGGGAGATATGTGCGTCATGTGTCAGTCTTTAATGTCTTGAATGCATCGGCACTTAGGCTTTCGCCTGAAGTCATGTGAGGGATAACATAAGAGACCCTCTGAATTTTGGTTAATAATGTGTGTATGTACCCAACAGTAAGTGTGTGCTCGGACCAAACCTAAATGCATGTTATCCCCCTTACCGAACCTTTTTTGTTGTGCGTGGTACAATGAAATCTAAAGTTCATTGGTTAACAGAAAATTTTTCTATGGTCCTAACTGCCAAAATATATTGGCCATTGAAGTCTGTAGAATGCACTTCAAGCATAGCTCCTGCCATACACTTTGCTGTGAAGTGTCGCTACAACATACCACACTGAACTTCATTTTATGTTTCTCCCTTTTTTGCTGCAGCTATCACATGACAGTAGCCATCGACGCAGCTGTGGCAGCCGTTGTTGCGATCTTTTCTACGCTGACGGGTCGCATTCCCAAATTTCGTGTCATGGGCGGCGGCTCTCGAGAAGATCTGGCCCTGCAGAATGTCCAGGCCAGGCTACGAATGGTCCTGGCTTACTTGTTTGCGCAACTCATTCTTTGGGCTCGAGACCGACCTGGTGGTCTATTGGTTCTTGCGACTGGCAATGTGGACGAAGGGTATGTTGCCTTTGCAGTTTACATGGTCCCTTTTGAACATTATCAAAGGGAACAAAAAATATTGCAGTCAGAATCCTATAGGGGGTACACACCCATTCGAAGCGCAAAAGTGCTGAATTGCCACTAAACAATAGAGGGAGAGCTACCTGCTGCACGTTAAAATGTCGCATTTCATTTTGCACATCGTGAGAAATGGCTTCTTGAAAATGTATCCGATGTTCTCGCTCATATTGCTCAAGATTGTGTACAAACATGCGGCATTTCAACCTTATAGGGACCCCTTAGGTTTGTCTTTAAACCGGCCTAAATTTAATTCATTCACTACCAAGGCCAACCTATTGCCATCCTCGCACAAAAAGATAAAAATGCAAAAGGTGGTGAAACGCTGGCCTGTGAAAAGTACGAAGTTTACAAAATCACTTAATATCTCACCAAGCTGCTTTTACAGAAAAACTTGAGGAGAATTCTAGAACGGTTCTCGTGCAGCAGGGGTGGTGAAGGCCAGCAACGGTACAAGCCAACGGGCAGCATGGCTGATATTGAGTGTCAAAGAACAGCCAGAAACGGAGCCTGCACCAGAGCCCCAAAGTGGACGTATGACCAGGGTGTCATAGGTGTAAATGTGCAGCCTTACACCAGCGGTGGTGATGAGCTTTCATTAAGAAGAGTCACCAATGCCGCCCTACAAGGCCATAGGAATGTGCAGCGAGATGCCAGCATTGGTAGAGCTGGCACAGCGTGTAGGAACATGCATCAGATATAACAAAGCGTCTAGAAGTACAAAGCTCAAATATAGCGAAGCAATTGAAAAGGCGCACGTATAGTGAAGGAATGGCACTGGATATAGTGAAAGGTTTGCAAAGCTTTGAGTAGATTTCATTCGGTGGCAAAACAGATCCCTAGGACTTCTGAAGGGTGTGAAACTCCCTTGTACAGGTTCACTGTCTCTGATGTATGAGCTGCTTGGATTGGCATGCTTCTGTGAAGTTCTTTTCTTTATGTATGAACAAAAAATGAGCATGCGCTCACATTTGTAGACCCGGTTGCCAAGACCACTGCATCCAGTTGATGGCAACATTGGCATTGCGCAGCAGCCTTGTCTGATCACTTATGTTTACAGATTTCCAGCTTGCCGAACCTGTCATATGCTTTCACGCAGGCTTCGAGGCTACCTGACCAAGTACGATTGTTCAAGCGGGGACATCAACCCAATAGGAGGTATCAGCAAAGTTGACTTGAAGCGGTTCCTGAAATATGCTTGCGAAACGTTTAAGTTGTCGGCACTCAACGAGTGAGTAATTTGATATGTTGCATGCTCACCTGAAGCACTTGGCACATGATGTGCATGCAAATGAGGACATGTTGCCACCGTTTCAAATTGTCTCAGCATACTCAAGGCCACACCGACTGCGGAGTTGACGCCGCTGAAAGACGGGCACACCGTACAAAGTGATGAGGTACGTTTGATCGTTAATTCAGTGCCTTAGCTTTGAATACTGATTAACTGAGTTTGGATTCAACCTGCTGTGGGAATTGCTGTGGTGTACATCCACTAAATTCTGAAAGGAAGGATGCATGAAATGCAATTGGTGTAGGCTGAATGGCCAGGGAGTTGGTGTAGCACAATGTTAACTGCATAAACAAATATGTTACAATGTAGAGGCTGCAATTCCAACGCAGCCCACTAAATAGCCAGCATAAATTTCGCACAGGTACAGTACAAAATAAGAAACAGTAAGAAAAGTGTATGCAATAACTTCTCTATATAAATATAGAAAAAAATTTCTTTTGTTAGAAAAATGGTTACACGTTGTTTTCTCCGTTTCTTTTACCATTCTGCTTATTGTCTTAACACTGCAGAAATTGCTGATAGATTCTTTATTATTATTGTTTCTCCTGTGTAGTGTCCTTGTTTTTTGTCTTTTTGTCACAGTTGGTTCAGCAGTAGGCCTAAACCTTTCTATCTTTTTAAGTGTGGTATTTTTTCTAATGTCCTTATTCAAATAATATACGTAACAATACTCTCTTTATACAGCACTTACTTTCAGAATCAGGAAAACATTTAGTATTCAAAGCTTGCCTTCTTCCAACATCGTTATTCAGCTCATTTAGAAAATTTTAGTTTGTGTGCCTCTAATTGAGGCAGCATTTTGGAATCAGTCAATGACTGGCACACGTGATCTATGCAGGCTGACATGGGGATGACGTACGAGGAACTTAGCACGTATGGACGACTGAGGAAACAGCTTGCCTGCGGGCCATACTCCATGTTCAGCAAATTGGTTCACCAGTGGCAGAACAAGTGGACTCCGTTTCAGGTAAGCCGCATTTGATTCTTTAGAGGAGTTCTGGCATAACATTTTAGACTTCTTTTTTTGCCACATTTTTTGCTTCAAGCTCAAAGGTGAGGGAGGGATTTCTCTCTTGCTTTTGCTACCGTCCCCACAGGTGCTCTCCCCACCTCGCCACATATTTCTCTAGAAAACGCGGGAACACTACCTTGGCACCGAATGTCACGTTGAATCTCATGTTTGAGAACACCATTCACTTCAGCTTAGCAAGACTTCACATTTTCCGGCTGCATACTGTTTCCGCCGCTGAATACAAAAACACTACAAAAGGTGAAATCTGTTGATCGTGCCCATCCGGCAAGTGAGACAATGAGGAAGAGCGCGAATGCTAGCAAACATATCGGAACTGATCTCCCTCATATATAGGGACCAATCAGCAGCGTTTACTTTGGTGACATCACATGTGTGAGCCTGTTGCCGTCACGACATGGGAAGACTGGAAAAGCCCAGAGAGGAGCAACGTGAATATATTTCGATTTATCAGAAGTGGTTTAGGGGCCCTTTAAATGAAGGTCCTTGACCTTGAAACCCTATGAAAAACACGGACAAGCCTAAGCGCTCTGTTATCAAGTTACTGTAATAAGTTTTCTACGAACCAGTTTCGTTATTGTTTTCCAGGATATGTACATGTCCTTAAGCCATGACGCACAAGGTGGTCACATTGGAGAAGGACTTCGTGATGTTCTGGCACTTGCTCTGGTTCACATGATCGTCTGCTATGCTGATACTCGTGCTGCCTGACATAGCAGCAAGACAACCAAGCAAAATTAGAACAATTGGTTTTTTTAACATTATAACTGGAAAACTATAAAAGTAATTAGTAAATAGTCTTAATTAGCCAGCTGGACATTGCAATTTGTCGTGCGAGTAACATCTGGATCTTCAGGTAATCCACCTCAACTGCGCAATCTGCAGTATTTTTTTTAGGCAATCTCTAAGGAATTTGTTCAGACTAAAACACAGAAACACTATGTAAGCGTTGTGTGTTGCTCCAGCAAACCAGCCTATATGTATTGACACTGCTCGCCGACCAACAATGTAGTACTAGTGAGCACACCTCTGTTCTTTGTAATAAAACAATAAATCATGATATAAAATTTGCGCCTATCACGTCAGCTCACAAGTATCTCT
The DNA here is from genome assembly GCF_038994185.2 of Dermacentor albipictus. Classification (NCBI taxonomy): domain Eukaryota; kingdom Metazoa; phylum Arthropoda; class Arachnida; order Ixodida; family Ixodidae; genus Dermacentor; species Dermacentor albipictus. The sequence continues at coordinate 60,613,671 of NC_091830.1, forward strand.
AAGGCACACAGACCTCAATGGAATACTGCATAATATTCAGTGGCTTGTTTGATTTTATGAAATTTCCTATGTTTGGGCTGTTCCAATCTTGGGCCATCGGATATGTGCCACTGTGACACAAGAGACATACAATCCTCTTAAAGAGGCGCTAAAGCACTTTTTGAACATAGTAACACAACGTTGAGGATCTTTCGTGGAGGTTGCTGTGAACATGCGAGCCTAATATTACTACACTGCATGGAGCATGGAATTTGCAATAAAACACAGGGAAAATCGCTTGTTCTCGCTTCCGTAATGTCGTCATGTTACATCAACAAAAGCAGCTGGACCCACCAATGGTATTGGCTGATTTCGTGATCGGGGAGAGCCTTCTCAGTAATATGTAATTAGTAATGTTAAGTTTAAAAAATGAGAAATATACCTGTCTGCGTTCTCGAAAAAACGCAGAAATCACTTAATCTTTGCACTGCGCGTAACTACATCTGCTGCGTGTGGCCTCAGTGATAGGAGCGGCGTGCTGTGTAGCGTAGTCTACCACTGCCGCCATGGGATGCTATGATGAGCCCCTTCATCACCACTACGCTCCGCTTTTGGGAGGGGCTTTGCCCTCTTGGCTAGTGGAGATGAAGAGAGAGAGAAAGCCTGATATTGGTGCTATAAGGATTCGGAAAATTTTTTGCGGCACGACATCCATGAGATGTCTTTTGACAGCGAGGCCATTCTATGATGTTAGAAAAGTGTCTCAGGGCCCCTTTAAATGCATTTATGTATATGTTGCACTTCCCTGCGCATGAACGTGTCAACACGATTCTCTCAGCAAGCGTCATACATTGCCTTCATTTTTACGCCATCACTGTGTTACCTCACTTTGTGCATCTGCATAACTTAGTGCTTGCATTCTGGCATAGCTTGTGAACAGTGTAGGGTATAAACATAAACATTGCATGACGTTAAAGTCCTGACCTATGCTGTGCGTAAACATAAACATGCACGATGTTAAAGTTCTGACCTGTTCTGTGCATAAACATAAACATGCATGATGTTAAAGTTCTGACCTGTTCTGTGCATAAACATAAACGTGCATGATGTTAAAGTTCTGACCTGTGCTGCGCATAAACATAAACATGCACGATGTTAAAGTTCTAACCTGTGCTGTGCATAAACATAAACATTACATGACGTTAAAGTGGTGGCCTGTGCTGTGCATAAACATAAACATTGCATGACGTTAAAGTGGTGACCTGTTCTGTGCATAAACATAAACATTGCATGACGTTAAAGTGGTGGCCTGTGCTGTGCATAAACATAAACATTGCATGACGTTAAAGTGGTGACCTGTGCATAAACATAAAAACGTTGCGTGACATTACAGTTGTACCTGTGCTCTGCATAAACATATACATTGTGTGGTGTTAAAGTTGTGATGTGTGCTGTGCGTAAACATAAAGTTGCACAACAATAAAGTTGTAACCTGTGCTGTGCATAAACATAAACGTTGAATATGGCAAATCAGTTCTGCGGAAGCCCGCAAAGTGGAGGAAAGTACATAAAAGGGGAAAATTGGCATCACCCGAATTGTAGCACGAAACTACAAAGGAAATCCATATGGGTTTCTCAAGAAGAGAAGTATGGCTTTCTGAAAAACCCGTATGGGTTTCCTTTGTAGTTTCATGCTACAATTCGGCTAGATGCCAATTTTTCCCTTTCATCAAACATAAATGTTGCGTCAGATTACATGTTGCATAAGATGAAAATAAAAACAACTGTATACATCGCATTTAGCTGTATAGCATTTAATTAACCACTTCACATAGATTTCAGCATGTGCGTTGTATCTGCATAATCTTTTGTTCTGATACTGAAGGTTGCAGAAAAAGTGAAGCATTTCTTCAGAACCTACTCCATCAACCGTCACAAGATGACTGTGATCACACCGTCATACCACGCTGAGTCATACAGCCCGGACGACAACCGCTTCGACCTTCGGCCGTTCCTCTACAACCCTCTGTGGATGTGGCAGTTCACCCAGATTGACGCTCAGGTGAGCGTAGCCACTTTTCCATTTAAAATGAGAGAATAATTTCTCCTATGCTTTCCTTGTCTGTTGGCTTCATATGGTGGTTATTCCAACATACCATCAGTTATCTGTTGTACACTGTCACATTTCTTGCTCATCAGCAGTTGTCCATCTGAATATCAACTGGAACATCATTGACTCTCTCATCCATAAGCAGGGGTCAATGGGCTCATTAAACTGTTCATGCAGCATTTGTTCCCAGGCCCTCCTTGAGGGGATGGACAGCCAATTTTTATGGCACCCATTCTTCTAGTGTAATGAAAAGCTTACTGGTCAGAGTGTCTGATCATGAAGTGCTAACGCAGAAAACGCCATGGAACATTTTTATAAAAATTTTTTGGTCTACAGTGAGGATGAAGTCATTCACTGTAAGCATGTTGAAATCGGTGATAGGTGAGTGATAGCGATTATACGCCAGCATTATTGGCAGGCAGACGGCATGTGTGGCCGTTCTGTAACAAAGTATGATTTTGTTTTTCATTGTCGGTGTTCCTGTGATTCATGTTTCCAAATTGTTAAATTATTAATTGTTAATTTCTGCAACAGTAGCTAAGTGTTAACGTAGTTTCCTGTCCAACTTCTTTGGTATTTAACCAGTGAAAATGTAACCAATCGGAACAGAAATGAACCGACGCCTTTACACGTGATACGGAGTTCAGCGTGTTGCCATAGCCACACGTGCGTTTTTGATTTCCGAAGCGTGGAATGATGCATGAGTGTCTAATGATATACCAAATGCAATTTTAAACAATAGTTATGCTGTGCTTAATAACAGTCAACTTACATAATCTCATAGAATACATCCAAAGTGCCAAGATTTCACCATCGGGTCTCGCCACTTACTGGTTCTTGAGACTTTTTTTGCCAATTTAAAATTATATCCTATGTAAATCACCAACAGCGTGCTCAATTCTATCACTGTATATCACGGTCATTTCATTTCCATCAACGTCTCACAACACATTAGTTGCCAGTCCCTTTAAGTAAGAATGGGAAATAAAGTCAATTCAATTCAAGTTCAAGAGCTTGTAGGCGCAGAACAGGAACATATTGTCATTGCTAGTCGAGAGAACTGAAGTGAATCTGCATGCAAAGCAATATGTTGCAAACTGGCTGATAAATTGTTTATATTGCTTCTCAAAAGTAATATTAACAACAAAACACATATAGGTGCAGCATTCAGTATATACTAGAACCTCTTTCATACATTCTTGTAAAAAATATTTGAGAAAAAGTTTATAACTGGAACTTATGACTCAATGGTACTAAACCATTTGATAGACACTGCTATATAGCTAGCATGTACATGATCCGAAGCATTGCTTGAATAGTTACAGCACGAGAAGCCAAAGCATGTGGCGCTGACAGGGTCCAAGCGGCCTGAGACGCCCATTGTCATTTTTGTGGTTTCCACAAGATTACAATTTGGTCATTGAATTTTTACATTTTAAAAATTTTTTTTATACGATTACCTACAGCATCCAAATTGTGCCACGAGTACACAGCTCTCTCAGGCAGTGAATTTTTTTGCGTGGAGTTTTGACATGGCCACTTGGCAAGAATCGTTGCCGCACGATACACCAACACACATCAAGCTGGTGGGGGCCTGAGCGACCCGAGACACGCTGTGTTGTTTTTCCATTGCATAGTGTTTTGAGATGGTGACAGGAAACCAAGATTAAATTGGGTTGACGGACGACACCGAAATACAATGCCACCAGAGCAAAACATGACGCTCATTTTGCGCTGTCTGCAGCGAGGAACAGTGGCTCGTTTGGGTTATTGACTATTAAAAGTGTGCAGTATGCTTCCAATGGCACTATGCCACATACGCTGTGAAACAGATAGATGAAGGTGCTTATAACAATAGGGCTGTGATCGCTGTGATTGCAATGTTCGAAGACCCGCTAGGAGATTCGCTGGCATCGGAAGAGTAAACTGAGTACATGCCGAATTTGACACAGGCAGGTGAGCACTGTGCGGAAGCTGCCAAGGCGAGCACTTACGCTGTCGATCACGCGTGCTTCATGCCTTTCCTTTTTCACATGTCATCTAGCGGCCAAAGAAATGTATCATACAATTGCAGTGCGCCAAAGTTCTGAACATTGGTTCCAAAAGATCGCATTTTCTGGGAAGGTATTAACTGGTAAAAAAAAAGCCTAACTGTATTGGGTAATTTATTGTGCTCTTAATAATGAACTTTGGCAGCGGGAAATCGTGTGAAACGGGGCCATATCAACAAATTTCTGCAATACTGTTTTAATTTCACATTTTGTCGCACAGGTATGCTTTTGAACCACAATGACGCCAGATTGCTCTGGGCACAAAGCACATTGGCCGAAACTCTACTCTTAAAATTTAACTTGCCGTTCCTTGCATACAGCAATCCTGACATGTAAGAAGGTTATTGGGGCACCATGCAATGGCCCCTGTTTTAAACCTCGCTAACGCTGTGCCTTTCATTTTGTCACCCGTGTATCTTGCAATATAGGTAAAAAATCTCGAGCTCCTCAAAGACGCCCTCTCTACGGGCACGAGTGGCACCAGCATCACCTGGAAGAGCAGCGCCGGCACCTGTGAGGGGTTTGGCGAGAAACCCAGGGACTCAAGAGGAGGCCAGCAACGAGCGCCCGAAAACAAGATGGCAGACACGCCATCGGGAGACCTCGGCATTTTCGTCTCCGGCGGTGGTTATCGACAGCCGGCCCTCGAAGTGTGCAACACATCGACGAACCTGCCCAAGTGCTTTGCAGAGCCTTCGGACTATGGTGAAGTCAGGTCTAGGATATGGCTGCTGTGATTTTCATAGGCATAGGCTATGGCTTTGAGCGCTACTTTCTCCTCTGTGCGTGCGACTTCGTTCAGTCGGCGAGTTTTGCACGACTGACGCAGATCAGTGTTAAGAAAGAAAAGGAAAAAAAGGAAAGGGATCTAGTGGAATATGCCGCAGGCCTGAAGCCGTCACCTGAAATTTTATAGATGATTGTTCCATGTGTAGACACTGTTTTGCAGAAAATGTCAGAGAAATAGACATTACATAGCCCACATGTCAGCACATGGACACAGGTCTAACGGCATATCTTGTCGGTCATTTCAGAAAAGCTACCTGGACCCTTGATTGAGGGCTTAGGTCTCGACTGGGTTTCAGACATTTAAATCTGCAAGAGGAATACATGCTGCTCCTTATTTGCGCCACAGCAAAGTGTACTGCATGATTGAACTTTTAGTTTAGTCCACCCATTGACAGCACCACGAGAGAGAGTGTCATGCACTGATCACTGCAGATCACTACAGAGCTAGTTGATCTAAAAATGGCCAGCAGAAAGTGGAAGCTTACACTGGAAAACAAAACTCACCACTAAGAAGCAAAAAGACATATATAGCAGTAGTAGTAGTAGAAAATGCCTGCTATAAATAATCCTGTGGAATACACATTAAGAAAATATCACCCTTATTAACTTTAGCAGTACATTGATCAAGGCGCATGAAAAAAATGAAAAATGCAACACCGCTGCTGAATTGCTCACTTCTAAGCAGAAGCTATAAGTTCTTCGCCGACGTAGGTGTTCTTGTAGTCATGGAACGTGTATGCCTGTAGGCTTAACTGTGTCACTAAAACTTCAGTTGAGAGTTCAGTCCTGTGGTGAGTTTCTATGCTACATTCTTTCTTTTTTTTTCTTCCTTACTCCCTGCTTTGCATCTTTCAGTCATGATGTAGTATTAAGCACACTCATATTTTCATAGTGAGTTTTTATTTGCAAGACTGTGAGTGTCTTGTCGAGCCTGTGGTATTGTTTTTTGTTTTGCTTTTTACCCCTAGTGTGCAAATGACATTGCCTAGTGCAAAAGTGTGTTTTTTTCTTTTTGTGTGTGTGTGTGTGTGTAAAAACTCACACCGTTATGTGAAGTGTATGCAGAATTGCAAATGGTTTCAGGGCAGAGTGCCGAAGTAGTTGAGGCTCATTGTAGAGGTGCTGAAGTGTGTAGACAAGACACAAATTATGAAGGTAAGGGCATAAAACAAACAGCAGACGCACTGTGTAATCCACTGTGCGCCTTTGTCTTCATGTTTCATGGCTTGCTTGCACTATTTTGCACCTTTAAGATGCTATCAAGAAGCAATAGCTTTAGCCATGATGACATGAAGCCCAAGGCACTATGTCACGTGGTGCACAGAGAGATTCAGAAATAACAGCACTTTCCGTTAATTAAATACTTATTGTTCAAGGCAGAAAAGTGTGGGTATTGCTGCCTTTCTCTCTGAAGGAACAAAAAAAATGTATTGCGGGTTCACTTACAAGAAAACACTCACACAAGAAAGATATTACAGAAGCAGACGGGACGGCGCGTGCATTACTCTGTTATCTAATAGCTAATTGCTTCCGTAATATTTTACCTTTTTTTTTTCCTGAGTGAACCGCATCTTTCTTGTTTTTCTGGTTGCTGTTCAGGGAGCAATGCCTACATTTGCCTTTAAACATTCGTTTGATCTTTGGTAGTACTGCCTTTTCTTGCCTCCTTTGCGTATGCCAGCTGTACTGCCGATTTTGTTCACATAAGGTTACCGTGCGTCCATTTCTGAACAAATTGTCCTCACCCTTATTTCTTGACTATGCCTCAAAGCATCCGCAAGGTAGATGCTAGTGTTTTGCAAATAGTCGTCGGTTGTTGGTGCCACTTATTGTACTGCAGCCTTGGTAAACTCGGGAGACATGTTTGTGACATTCTACAACGAAGGATGTGAAGGGAGTCGCTGTGTGCTGCTCGTATAGAACCCACTTGTAAACGTCGCAACAGGGTGCGGCAGAGAAGTCGTAATGAAGAGTAGTCCGGCAAATGTTGCGTTGCTCAGATGGCAAGTATAATGGCTCTCCTGGTTAAACCGCTGGCTTGTTCACGTTCACTTTTTCAACGAGGCAGAACCAGGCAGGTGCGTTTCATTTAACGTGCACTTAAGTGCAGTACTACTTAGCTGTTTAGTGTATACTTTTGTTTCATATACTGTACCTGTTTCATGGCTACTACTCCTGCATCCAAAGTAGGGGAAGCAAGTTCCTCTGATGCCCGATTTATTTGCGCCGGCAGGTGGCACTCGCATCGTAACACGCTCACCATCCCTCATCGTAGCTGCGCTGCTACCACATCAACTCCCACCATCGCACACATGTCATGTGGGGAAGCGGAATGTCAGGGCATGCAATAGTGGGTGTAGCGTTCCCAGAACTCGTAGCTATGTAACCAAAACTCTGCGGGGGAAGCTTCTACGCATGTATTACTACGCCAAGAGTAGCCTGGGCAAGTTCGCAACAGTTTCATTTGCTCTGACATTGTGTAGTTTATTTATGAAGGCAGTTAAAATTTAACCAGTCGAACCACTGCACACCAGCGTCCTTGTCTGTTCCAAACAGACATTTCTTAAGTTTGTTGTGTGTCTTTGAGGCAAGTTGAGTGGTGGCCAAGCACAGGAGAAATGGTCGCTAGAATAAATGGACACTACTGTTGCTTTTGGAACTTGCGCGAAATGTGCAGTGATCATGCATGTACGTAAGAGCAATCTAAAAAATGTTTTTAAGAATGTTCACCTTAACTTGTGAATATTATTCTATTTTCGGGTTTCATGCCACTGCAGTTAAAGCAATTATGTATTCTATTTGTGTGTAAGAAATTTCAAACAAAATTACTGGGCTATTTTCAGCAACGTTGTGATGCACTTTCCTAGCTTTGCTGTCGTGGCCACACGTAGCTTTCTGCGAGTTTAACAAAATAATGAATATGCATTGCCTGTAGTATTAGCACACGAAACAAATGTTTTTTTTTCCAGTGAAACTAGCAGTGGTACTACCTGTTGCTTGGGGAATGAAACTGCTCCTCTATTGCCTCTGCTTTAGGCACTTTGCCTTATGAGGCTATGTGTTATAATCTTCCTTGCCAGTGCTTCACATTTGCATATTTTGTCAAAAACAGATTGGGCGTACACATCATTTGTGGTGACGCCAGGCAAGGAATTTATTTTTATTGCAATAGGAACGGCGATATCATCTGTCCCAAGAAGGCGAAACGCCTGTTGCGGAGAATACAGAATGCAGACTGGTTTTGCTTTCCCGTCATCACGCATTGCCCCATTTTTATTCATCTGGCAATTCACATGTGGCATCAACTGTTAATTTCTTCTGTACAAAATGTGGTGGCAAACCATGCATGATGTCCTTAAATAAAATGCTCAGCTGTACATATGTGCAAAGCTTGAGTGCAACAAACGGGCACTTTGGCCGGGAGAGCTACTTGTATTTGTGCCCCTCGGCAATGCAACATTAACGACACGAGTTTAAGCTGCCTTCTTGAAACTCGTCTGAGTCGATGCATTTAGCTCCTCACTATGAAACATTAATACTCTTGGTACTGGTAAAGCTTGTGCCATGGCGTTCAGGTTCCTTTCCCTTTTTTGGGGGGGAATATTATGCTTCCTGGGGCCCTTGCACACAGGTGGCTTCGACACCACACACATAGCTATGTGTGAACAGGCGACAAAAATAACTTGTGCAGCTGTGTACAGGGTACGCCCTCATTTGAAGGAAGCCTGTTTACTTAGTAGTAATGACAGTGTGTGGACAGCAGAAGTGCTTTAATCCCAGTGCTGTTTTAACGAGAACAAGGTAGCCACAATGCATTGGTGGTATCCTAAGTTAGCCAAATGCATTAAAGCAATAATGAAATGCTTTGAAGAAAACGAAATAAAATGTAAAAACAGGCCCTGTTTAAGTAGCTTCAGTAGCTTGTCTGGCATTCTTAAACCTCAGGAAAGTGAGTTGTTCTCTCTCTATCTATCCATGTGTATTTCACTCACTTACTCCCTTTGTTTTTATTGAACTAAAGTCAGAAAGGCTTAGTCACGCTGAGCGGCTACTCCTTTTCGCTGAAAGACACGTAGTGTGTGAGGGCCAACAGAAGGAGTCCGTCTCAGTATCCAGATTTTTGGAGTTGCAAAAATTTTTACGGAAGTTCAGGTATGCAACCCCACACGGAGTTCAACGGCTTTGAAGCTTTTTGACGAGTGCACTTGAATTTGCATTCACACGCATTAGATTAGTGCCACCTTCACGATAAGCCTAATGAGCTTGCACAAGAAGTTGGGGGTTGCCAGATTTGTCCTCAGGCCATGCATCCTTTTAAAAACCTCATTCTTTATTTTGTTTGACTGCTTTGTAGGCAATGAGAGTCACTCTACAGTACCTGGTATAAAAAGATATTGCAAAGCAAAGGTGTCGCATAAGTTTGTGTGTGCGTTGAAAATGCTTTTTTTCAAATTTTATACTTTTTTTGAAGTGTCTCATGCTATTCTTAGCCCTCTAGAATTTTGGATGTTATCATTTTAATGTCGTAACAATGTCACAAGTTGCATTAGGTTGTACAGTATTAGCAGCAAAACGTTACATTTTGGTTTATATCTACATGGACATCATCACACCGTATTTCCCAAGCTATCCTACATAAGGAGCCAGTGTGTTCATAAAAACCAATCATATCAAAATCTCTGGAGGTTTCTGGTTCTATATTATATCTACTTAGCAAGAACATTTTTGCTGGCTAGGTGGTACATTTTTGTTGACAATGTTGGCTGTACAAGTAAACAGAATCCATATAAGGATTTCACTTGTTCTGTCCATGATTCCTTGTCTGGTTTGCACTTACTTACGCAGTCAAACAATTATTCGCCTAAGAAATGCTGCTGCTAAATAACTGCTATTCTTGAGAAGCAAGTCATTGCTACTTTTTCTGAGGAGAGACAAATGCTTTGTGGTTCTTGAAAGCACTTCCTGTGTAGTGGTGCCCACAAAACCTTCAGGTGTTGAAGAAAATGGATAGCCCTTGCGAATCTTTCATTCTTAAAAACGTGTGCTGTAAATTAAATGTTCAGGGCGCATGGATGACGAGTCCACTCTATTAGTTGCATATTGCACACCCCTGAATATTGTGGAATGAATGCAGATGGATCGATTCCCATTGGTATTAGAATAATGCGAATTCATGTTCAGCAGCTGCAGAAATCACTGCTCCTGTAAAGGTGACGCTCGAAACATGGTTTCCGTGACGTTACTTCTGGCACCTTCAGTGTGGATTGCTAGGTTGCGTTTCGTTGTTCTGATGGAGCCGTCGCAGGAGGGTGCGATGTGGACACCGCCTGTTCACAAAACCACTCTTATGCTTTGTACTCGGTTATATACCTAGCAAGTAACACTTCAGAAGCCATGCAGATAGTAAGGTCATAGAAACTCCCGCTCCACACTTTTCGCAGTGCAGTTGTTCTCAATCTGTGACACCTTCTCTGCAGTAATTAATTCATATTTATTACAGCATGTGAAGGCAAGGTTAGATTAGAGCACATATTATTTGCCCACTCTTGTGCTTCCCGTGTGCGACGTGCGACGTTTTGGTCCCAAGCGCAAACGGTGCACCGTGGCTGCTGGTCGCCAGAACGTGTCACTGTCCTCGTTCACTGCTAAATAAGTTCATATCTGCAATGCCTTCTCTGTAATAACTACGTCGTATTGTGCGATATAAAATTTTAGAACTAACGCTAGATCAAATGGCATGACATATATATACATATATATAACTTTCTTTCACGTGTGACGCACTACTTTTTGATCGCAAATGCGTTTCATAATTATTTGATGTTTTGGCGTGCACACAGAATGAGCACTCGTCTTGGCTTCTTCATCTGTGTTCGTCTTAATTTGCACCCCTCGTTTAATAGCCACCAACTAGCGCAACAAGAAGTACACCTACAATTCTTTTTAATACAGATCCAGACAGCTGACACATTCTAACTTTGCTCCTGCCAGTTTGCTGAGTATCAGTCTCCTCCTTCTCTTTACATTGTAGGAGCTTTTTACTGCTGAATAGAAGCTAAATTGTCCACTTTCATGGGACGAGAAATGTTCTTACGCACGTGAGGCACACGCCACGCCATCTGCAAGTGCAAGGCGTCATGTACCAACACTGATAAGCCTCGCCAAAAAAATTTCACCTAGTGTGTTCTTTGGGAGATCGCTGACGATTTCGACAAGGTGTGCACTGGAGAGTGTATAGTTGCACATAGCCTTGTGGTAGCACCGTGTAGCATTTTTACACAGTCTTTGCACACTGTCCACCAATCGTGTGTCCAAGTTCGCTGTTGGCCATGTGAATGGCATTCTCTGTGCTGTCGGATTTGCCGATTCTGCCAGGCTGCTGGCTCGAGCCGCCAATAGGGGCGAGCGTGAGATGCCGAATGTTTTGCAAGTAACAGAGCAGGGTATATGTGACTGTCCTGGTCAAGCTGCTGACTTGTACGTGCTAACGTTTCCCCCAATAGTGGTGCTTCATGGTGCGTTTTGTTTTGATACCGTGCCTGGATGCAGGGCCTGCCCGTGTTCGTGTAGAATAAATTGGAAATGAGCATCATCTGTGGCAATCTGGGACAAAGAAAAATGAACTGCCTCAGTTAAAAGAATGGAGGCAGCATCTGTCACATATATGGTTGTCAACAACACACGCTACATTTCACTGTAAAAATGCCAGGAAGTACAGCTGTTCCTTTCTCCAAAGATAACCTGAACTTTCTAAATGACACTGACGCACGTAATGCGCAATTTTGACTTATTATGGGTAAAACATGGAAAGGGGGTAGGGGGCAAGTACTTCGTTCAGGCATGGTGTTAAGCAAACTGTGCCATGAAATGTTGTCTAAGTTTAAGCATGAATGAGCAAGCGGCTTGGCTGGGAAAGTCATGTACATGTATACCGGGCTTCCTTATTAATGCAACATGTTTTACATTTGCATTTTCTTTAAAGTGTTATCTCGTGCTATTTGTTATTTGTGTTGAATTTATCATTGGTGGCAAAGCCAGACACATTACTTAATGCCCATTCGGCAGTGTCGTATACTGCAGGCCCTTTCAAACAGGAGTTTCAGTTGTTGCAAAATGTGCACCCGTGGCAGCAGACTACTGTGAATTGCCATCTAGTGCTGTGCTTTGTATTGTTCCAGAAAGTATGACATTCATTAACGTGCTTTCATGGAAAATTAATTTTGCAGCACTCAGCATGACGATCAGTGGCCTGTGCTTAACATGATACCCACGCCAAATGCTGACCCGCCGTGTATTAACGTAGTTGATAAATCCTTGTGGACACGGGTGCTTCAGTGTAACAACATTGAGACGTGCCCGCTGGTTCGACCGAAATGAAAAATTCAGACAGCGTCGAGTATTCCAGAAGAGTTCTTTGTCGAGTCGTGCAACCAGGCGACGAAAGAAAAAGAACCTCCAGAGGAAACCGACTCATTTAAAGAATGTGTGATAATCAATAGTACAACAAACCTCAGTGAATGTCTTCAGCTTTTCAGTGGTAATAAATGTAAAGTGTTGAACATGTGGCGAAAGAGCATTTCAGTTGCAAGAGCAGTTTGTGTCGACCTGCATATTGCTGCTTCAGCGCAGCAGTGCTAGGGGTCTTTTTTGATGTCTTTGTTATGGCTGAAGCTGAATAAAGCCATTTTCTTGTTGAAAGCAATGTCCTCATGCTTTACATGCACTAACCTATGCTTTGGGTGACACACACCGGTTATAAAGACCAGGCACAGTGATGTAGTCCCAGTCTAGGGCAGTTGCTGGAGGAAGCTTTCAATAAAAGTTTGGCCCCTATTCCAGCCTAATGTAAGACTGTTATCAAAAGTATGTAGGCCAGGGGTTCTGCAAAAAAAATCAGATGTCTTGGAAACTTGGACTGGCAACTTGAAATTGCTGAATCCACTGCTGTGTTTTCAATACCAAGTCTGCACTGTAATGCTCAGATTCAGGTTACAAGCAAGGCATCAATCAAATTCGAATTTTTCATAGAACCCGTGGTCTGCATAATTTTGATCATATGTGTACACCCAGCCACAAAATATTGTGGAACATGAAATTTGAGAAAAAGCTCTGCAACCTCCTATCTCTGCAACCTCACAACGCAGCCTGGTATTTTCATTTTGGACTTTGACTAGAATATGCTAACAACATTGTTGTATACAGTTTTACTGGTTACTCTTACAGGCTGTTCAGGAATTGAACATTTCCTGGGATTCTGTAGTCCGTAAACTTTTGTGGCTGGGTGTACATGCTTTTATAGAGGCCTAAATGCAAATGTCGAGTCATTCTGGAATGTTGCAGGTGTTGTGCAAAAAAATTTTATAGCTTCATTGACCTTTGAATAATGGCTTGGCACCATCTGATGCTAATGTAAACATGCTGTTAGAGCTAGAATACAAACATTGAGTCAGTGTAGAATAATAGAGCACCTTTCTAGAAACTTCACATCTTCTTTCAATTAGTTGCTGAGGAAATTCCAAATGGGTGGGCAGAGATTATAATTGTCCACAACAAATGGAGTCACTTTTGTAGGTACCCTAAACTGCACCCTAAATCTCTAGAGGCCATCAAAGCACGTGGTAGCACCCAGAGGGGTATGGCCTCTAGGTGCTACCACGTGCTTTGATGTAAACGGTTGCTCATGGAGGGCGCCGCGCTCAAGTAGTAGGGTAAATGCGGTAATCTACGGTAAATCTGCAGTAATTCCCCGAAACACTGGAATGTTAACGTTTTATAGTAATTGTGATAATGGCTCTTTGTTACTCAAAAAGCCATCCGATTAGATTCACTCCTGGCATTATTCGATTTGACTCGGTCTCAAAACATCACCATGTGTTCACACAACCCTAGCAAAGATTCCATTAGCTTTAGTCCATTCCTTTTCTAATCATCCAACACTCATGGCTGGCCAATCCTTGAGACAACAAAGGTGTAGCAGTGTTTGGGCCACTGAGAAAACATGAAAAGGAAAACAATTGGGATATAGTTGACACATTGTTCCTGCCATATCTGTGTAATGACTGCAACACGAATTTCCTTTGGAGTAATTACGTACGAAACTACGATTTAAACTATTCTCGTATGCGACTGCAGTTTTTTTCGCTGTCACGTTAAAACGTAAAAGTGGTGCCAAGGAGCTTTTGCAAGCTGAGAATGCTGGGAAATGTTGACCCGAGAACATCTCTTTCGAGGAGCCAGAGCACTTTAAAGAAAGTGTCCAACTGCGAATGTTCCACCTGTGAAAATTGTTGCAACTTTATAAAAACGTTGTGCGAGACACCATTTTTGCCATATTGTGTAAGCATTTGTTATAAACATTTCATCGGATTAGCTGGTGGGACATTTCAAGTTCATGCATTCATATGTTGCAAATGGATGATGACAGAGGCATCTTATCTCATTCTCATCTGGCCTTGTCTGTTTATGCTTTATGTGCTTGCATTTGTTATTAAACTGCATGCATTTTCATTGGGCGTACAGTTATGTCCAATGTGTACAATACCAACCGCAAGTCAGTAAATCTGTACGAAAGGCAATGCCTGTACTCAATGTGCCCATCATTTTGAATTTGCTTCCTTTTTCCTTATTTACCGTACTTGTTACATTACGTGTGGGTAACCACTGGTGAAAGTGTACGCACTAGTAGCCTGATTTGTCAGAACTTTAACTAGGTTTATGCATGCAATCATGACCTTGTTTTAGGCCAAGTATTTCTCAAGACAAGTCAAACCTTCCGTACCATGGCATTCCCATGGCATTAGGGCACCCTTTAAAGAAAAGCACAAATGATAACAGACATCCCTCTAGGTATCACTAAGAAATTCTATGGGTGCCTTCATTTCGGGCACTCAGAGACTTTGCAGCTAACGTAGGACAAATGATCGAAGAAAGAAACACTCCACAATGCAGTAAACTATGGCATGGGGGCTTGTTTTAATTATGCTGTCGTCGCAACTGTAAACATGGGTATACAAAAGATGCAGCAAAAGCAAAAATAACAAAAAAGACTCCCAACCAGGTTTAACACAAAAACCAGGTTCTCCACGTGTACAAAGAGCCAGCGTCTTTCTTTTTTTGGCATTTTCCTTTTTTTTTCTCTTTTTTTTACACTACATACAATGGATCCTATGTACAGAAGAAAAAAAAAATATTTTAAACCTGCACTTCAGAAAGCACAGAGCACGTCCTCGGAACGAAATGCACAGTGCTGACAAGAGAGTGTGCTAAACATGTCCACTTTGTGAACTTTAATAATTTTTGTTTTCCTTAATAGGGACATTCAAACACGACAAGCAGGCTTCCCCCACAATGTACCACGTCGTACGAAAAATGCCATTTGCTAACCTCCGTGACACTCAACATGTCGAACATTCCCGGGGTGTTTAGAACACTAGAAAAGCCTGCTTGCAATGTTTTGAATGTCCTCTATTCTTTAGCTGCTGCTTAAGAAAAGCATAAATGACGTTCAAGACATTATTCATATGGGTAGTGTCGCTGGGTCATATGAGCACTCACAGGTGCCTAGGCATCTCTGTTCTGCTGTGTGAAAAATTTCACTTTCACACACGCGGTGAACATATGAGAATTTTTTTTGTGCATGTGCCAGTTCGCACAAATACAAATGTTTATGGTGCTCTGCAAATTCACAATAAATGCCACGACCACTGAAAAAGAAAGCTAAATTTGAGCCAACTAGCACAGAATGTGAGATGACAACATCTTAGCGACAGACTGTGGCGGCAAATAATTTTAACGTCATCTATGTGTAACAGGCTTTTGTTTCTTTCGTCAAAAAAAGAATGAAGGAATTGGAGGAGGTACTGTTCATCACACAATGCACTCTCAGCCGGAAAAGCTCCCACCACATCTTTAGGACGTCTAAATTATGGCCATCAAATGGCTTTCTTTAGTGTTCAACTTCAAAATAAGCCCATCAGCAAAAACAAAAAAAATTGAAAAGGTCAACAAAAACAATGAACTAGCTAAAAACAATAAACCTGCTTTCATTTTCATTAAAACAAAAAAAAACTGTACACTCATAACAAGGCACAAAAGCAAGGGATTAAAAAAAAGATCTTTACATCACAGTTCTGTGCAGAAAGGTGTTCTTTTTTCTGATGACACGAGGCACAGTCTTAAGTTCACAGTGCACAACTAGCTTTGTTTTATACCACCACTGCACTTCCTGTTCCTCTTTCTCTTTTCAGTCTCTATTTTTTTTGTGTGTGTCTGTTACTTAACATTCACAAGATGAGGCTGCTCTGGACACGTCTGCGACCGCTCTTCCAAACCAGCTGTCCTCTCAGCTCACCACATTTTTTTTTTTTTTTGGCAAATGAACACACTTTACATAAACAAGGAGTCACCCGCAAGGTGAGTGAGAGACGTGACAGGAGACGCGACCAAACACAGAGACAACTAGGACAGGTGGTTGATGTGGTGGGAGATCACTCGTTCTTCTTGAGGTCGCCTGGCTTTTCTGACGTGGAGGCGTCTCCTCCGTCGGACGATGGAAGTGCCCCGTTGGGCTGCTCCGAACCAGATGCCGCAGAATCGTCGACTGCACTCGTCCCAAACTCGTTGACTCTCGTCGGATCCACACGGTAGATCCAGCGCTGGTACAGGAATATTAGGAAAACAATGTCTGCAACAAGATGAGAAAAAAAAGGCACACAAAACCGATTAGTTGACCCTGCCTGACCTGCACTGCTTGAACGGCATGATGTCATGTGATCGAATGCACTTGTCTTCCCTTCCACTTATGATGCTTCTTTGCCGTCACCACACATTGTGGATGTGCTTTGGTGAAGGTCATTACCATCATCATCGTAAGCCTATCTTTATGTCCACTGCAGGACGAAGGCCTCTCACAGTGATCTCCAATTACTCCTGTTCTGCGCTAGCCAACTCCAACTTCTGCCTGCAAATTTCTTAATTTCATCACCCCACCTAATTGTCTGTCATCCTTGACTGCGTTTCCTCTCCCTTGGCACACATTCTTCATATGATATCATTTACCATATCGTATCGTAACACAAAGTGAATCTAAAGTGCACGGGTCAGGTGTACACCTAATGTACACTAAGATGCCTTTCCCAAGCATCAACAAACACGCCCAGCAACAAGTAGCTTCGTATCACTACTTGTTCCTGGGCCAGTTGGTTCATACTTATTACGGTAGGAAATACATGAAAACATGTGAAGAAATGACCAGACAGGAAATATTATGAATAAAATGTATTTTAGAGGGTAATTTCCCCAAGCGAGCAGGTCAAAACTGCCAAAAATGTCCCGCCGGAAGAAGCTGCTGACCCAGGACCAATTGGAGGAGCGCAAACAACACGTGCCGAAGCCCCACCAGCTCGGCGCGTGTTGGCGCCTCGCGCTGCAACAACCCACGCAACAGTTTGAGTTGTGTAGACATCAGTTACAGTTGCGTCTGCCAAAACTTTTTGAGTGACTTCAGATCGTATGTTTATTTTGGTGCATTTTTTCTTAAAATGTACGAACGGGGCTCCAATGTAGAAATACTGTACAAGTGTGCACTGTATTTCGGGTAATAATTCTGTACCACACGTCTCGAATTGCAGACTCCAGAATTATGAGTAAATTATGAGTGAAAACAGAAGTCCGAGACTCACCATCTCTGAAGCAGCCAAGCCGATACATGGTGGGCATCTTGATGACAAAAGCAAATATGTCGTCGATGAAGGTGTTGAGAAACTTGTATGTCAGCATACGCCAGGGCAGGTGTGCCACTGACTTGAGCTTGTAGTTGATGAACAATTGCGGTGTCATCATGATGAAGCCTGCACAAACAGAAACAATAAAATTGAGGCAAGTTGGCATTGATGTGGCCCTAATAACAGCTATCATGGAGCACGCTAAGAGAGTTTACGCCCCTTACACGTCAACAAATTCGCCATAAATTGCAGTGAGTTCGGCAACTAGCTGTTAGGTTTATCTTTAACGAATAACCGCACTGTCATACCGCGATTGAACTACGCTGATTCGCAAACCTTCCCTTCCTGCTTTAGAATTATGGACAATGTTTGACCAATTAGAACAGCTGTTTGTCACTATTCATAATGACATTAAAATTAACAGGTCAGACTACTTCCAGCTTTCCCAGAATAAATACGTATATAGTTTTTCTTCCTGCTACCATAATCAAAGAATGAAACACACTTCCCGATTATTTGGTTAGTTCCTTTTCAGTAATAGTTTTCTGAATGAATTAGACTCATTTGCTTACTCAGGTAAGGAGTGCTTTGAGCAAATTATTCTTTTCACGGAGCCGTGCTTTGACGGACTGTTTTTCTTGTTGCAATCATTGATGCCAACTGTGTGAGGCGTTAAATGTAATCAATGCAACGCTTTGTTAACCGATGCGCATGAAATCATTTTCAACTGTTATGACCTGTACTTTCACCTCTGTCAAAGCCCTCAAGTGAGGCTAAAAGTATCAATAAACAAACAAACAAATACATCACAGTATGTCTGAGACAAAAGCACGGCAAAAGGACACACAACAGCACTTCACAGTTAGCAGACTCAATCAAAAATAAGCACTGTCACATGTCCCTTCGTGATGTCCTCGACTCGGTCACACTGTCGTGACAACCATGCACTGCATAAAGCACGCTAGTTATTGCCATTATTATTGTCTTCGTCCACAGTGAAAAAAGTGCAGAATTTCGAGAATGGCTTTGTGGTTTAATGCTCAACGTACACATTGCAAAACACACACAGCAAAGCTATTTTTACACAGGTGAGCACACTGCATAGAACATACTAGATGCTCCATTCCACATCCTGTGTGTATCCTCTCAATGACAAAGAACGCCAGAACGCAACAGAAAACGTACCACCCGTGGAGGGCACAAGCAAATTGCTAGCATCATGACATCGACACCCGTACACAACTAAGAGGCTATAGAGATGCATCATCCGAAGCCCCAGCCATGTGTGCGAATTTGGTTACCTCTGCTTAAGAGATGAAAACAAATTATTTTATTTGGAAACGTATATTGATGAATCTTGCACTAATAATGCACTTTGATGTACTGAATTCAAACATTGCCAACATCCTAGTTGGCAATGAGCATGGCAGCTAATGAGCATGCCAAGTTAGTGGGGTTGGTGGCATATGTGGAGTTGACCCTTATGTAGAATCTATTTGTCCCAAGGCACACATGGTGACATGCGTCTACATTTTATGCACATTCAGTAGACGATAAAGGCCGTACTTTCCATTGGGCAGCTTTTAGCATCTACAATCTTGCACAGCAGCCGATGGACACAGCAGCAAGGAAGGAAATTGCATGTCTCGTGCCCGCATGCACAACCTAACATTTGCCGCCCCGGTGACACAATTTCATTATTGCTGCGGCAGGCGCATGCTGTAGATCAAAACACACAGAGTGCCGCAGCAACTTGCTCTAGCAGTTTATTGGAGTTGCAATGAGCACTCATTCAACAGCTCACGTGTGCCAATCAGCTGATTGAACACGCTTAAAGGGACCATGACACCAAATTTTCAAGCTTGAATTGTGCATTGCATGTTAAATATTATACGTCCCACATCTGGGCGAAATTTGGGCACATTTGATGCAGTAAAAAACTAGCATTAAAATTTTTTTTTAATATCGCGTTTGAATTATAATGGCAACTGTCTGGCAACACTA
Source organism: Dermacentor albipictus (assembly GCF_038994185.2). Taxonomy (NCBI): domain Eukaryota; kingdom Metazoa; phylum Arthropoda; class Arachnida; order Ixodida; family Ixodidae; genus Dermacentor; species Dermacentor albipictus. Next base: position 60,633,326 of record NC_091830.1, read on the forward strand.
ACGAGGGATCAAATGAAGTTTATTCTGTCGTCATGCTTGCTACATGTAAGCTCGTTAATAACGGCAGTGGCATTCAGTAAAGTGTACAGTGAGCAGCTACGTTGTACGCATATCTGAGATGACATTGCACGTTGTCGCCAGATGTTACTGAGGACCTGGAGCATGCACAAATTTTTCGTTGCATTATTTGCAGACTTGTCGACCAATCAAGGGTTTAGGTGGCATCTTAGGCAAAGCCACCTTTTGTTGGCAACTTCTTTCTCAGTCCTTAAAGATTGTCAGAATTGCGAACAATGCAATGGGGGCATTCTAGCAGTCTTCGTAGTGCTGACTGTGCTGATTTGTGCAGTTTCTATTTCTGCACTGCTGTGGGTGACTGTCATAGGGCTGGCGCATATTTGTAAACCACAGCTGTCCAGGAATAATATCTGCTGCTGACCGTGGTGAGCCTAATTTTCCACAGCTTTCACCTTAGCCACCGAGCCACAGCGCGTCGCAGATGATGGCACACCGAGCCGCACTCACCGAAGGTAAGCAGGAAGCCGTACATTGCGCCGAGCACCCAGGAGTACCAGCTCTTGTGCTCGAGGTACATCAGCGAGTAGACGCAGTAGGCCGCCAACAGGGGAAACAGCGCCCAGGACAGGTACTTGAACGCCACCTGTGGTGGGCAAGTCACGGGTTCAACGGGTGTAACCCGGGGGGGGGGGGGGGGGGGGGGAGGGAATAAACAACGAAATCTCCTATCAAATTAAATTTGAAGGTTTGAGAAACACAACCTCCAAGTATCAAACTGAATACTGAATATTTTCTAATTTCTAAACAAGGTGAAATAAAAAGGCTGCATGGAATCCACCTGGTTAAAAAAAAAAAGGCGTATTTACATCATTTGAGAAGAATGCGGACAATTCATGCATCCATGAATGGAGACTTTTCACGAAAATTTGGCCGTTATGCAGTTATTGCCACAGGTTATATGTGCGGTCTTTCTTTTTCTTTCCAGGGTGTTGTAATTGGGGGGGCAGCTTAATCTGAGAAAAAATATGTACATTCGTTCATTTCGAATACTGAAATTCGAGCCTAAGCGAATAGCGAATAGCATAATATTCAATCGAACATTCAAAAATGTCAAATAGTCACACAAGCCTAGCACACAGGCATCCATCTTAAATTTGACCTGTTTTCGCACCATGGAGCGGTTTGACACTTTACAGGCACAACTGTCAGCACAAGGTCTACGCATTGCACTTGTCTCTTTGCAATCTTCAAACCTAGTGAGGGGCCCTTTAATAGAAACATCCTACAGTGAAGGGCATGCCCAAGCCACAGAGTTGCATGAAATCTTCATTAATGCGGATGAAAGAAGAAAACACAGATAGTGTGTGACGTAAGCAATACTTGCACCAAGTTCAGCGGCTACTTTTCTGGCAAGTATCATACAAGATGAATACATTACAATACTTCATTACAACAAATTTCAACTGTAAACAACACTGCTGGTTTCAAACTTGGAATGCGCATTTGCAGCACCCACGGTGACGATACTGACCATGTCATACTCTCGTGTTGAGGATTCCACGTAGGTGCACTTGTCAGTCATGTGAATCCGCGGAAACATTCCAAAAAGCTTGTTTTCTCTATCCACTGTAATGTTCACCACCTGCAAACAAGTTTGTTGCAATCAAAACATTGCAAACAACCTTTTAAAAAGAAAGGGGGACTGGCGCCACAACCTGGTTTAATCGCTTTCAGAAATGCCATTTTCAGCTTAAACTCGCCAATGCACATTAAAGCTGGGGCAGAAATAGTAAAAGAGATGCATGCAACAAACACTGCACTGACTTCCAAATGAAACGTTTATTTAAACGTTAACTGATTACATACACAAAAGAACATTGAGCAAGGTTGTTTGATCTATGATTCTGTTTTTTCCACAGTTTGCCTTTTTTTTTGTCAGTACATACATGGTGGTCAAACCACTACAACAAAATAGTCTATATAACAACATACTCCACATGTCCCGAGCAAATTATATCTTTTATATGTACTGTTAACACTCCTACAATGATGCACTACTACGACAAAATCAACTGTACTTAGAAATCTCCTATGGCTGATTTGTTACTTTACAACAGATGGATGTAGTGGTATCGAACCTGCAATCCAAAGCCATCACTGAGCTGCGACGCACATAGGGAATGACAACAATGACTACGTGGAAGGGCTCGTATTCCACACTAGCTAATATAGCCCTCCCCACCCCCAATTTCCCCCATAAATGTACGCACATAATATGCTCAAACCTGGCAACCTTCAACATTGTTGACACCGTCCAGAACTGGAAGGAGGCAAAGGACAAGGAAGGCAGCAGTGATAGTGATCCACACCCAAACTAAGTATTTTCAGAAGGGAGGCGATAAGAGTAGCCATTGCTTTCAAGGTGCAGCTTGCATGGCTCTGTAGTGGAGGACTCCAGATTAATTTTGACCATCTCGGGTTACTTAGCATTTCGCCGCCATTATAGTGCAGCTGCCACAGGTGGGATCAAACCTGCAAGCTCGAACTCAGCAGCGTGACACCATAGTCACTGGATTACCGCGGTGGGTCATGAAAAGAAAATTAGCATCATCGTTGGCTAAGTATCATGTGAATTCGGGTTTTCTTCTGCTGGACATGCTTAGCTTGCTCTGTTGGTAGCAATGCGATGTCCCATGCCCTTTGTTGCAAATTCATTGGACAGTATTTTGTTAATTTTTCAATAAACATCAGTCAGAAGACAGCACTGCGTTTGTTATGCATGTGGTCAACGTCGTGCCCACCTTGTGTATCTTCCAGATGTCTATGAGCAGGCCGACAAACACCGAGAGCCGCACGAGGGTGTTGGTGTCGTTGTCCAGGATGTAGAGGAGCACCACAGCCGACTGGAACACGTTGAAGAACACCGAACGCACCGACAGGCCCTCCAGGCTCTTGCGGTTGCGCCAGAACTGGATGTCTGCGCGAGGAAATGTGCGAGAAAGTCAAGACAATGCGAGTTGCAAAAAACAACCGAAGTGTGAAGTCCTACAGCTCATAAAGTCCACTGTGCTATATCACCACGGCGGCCAGTTCAGCTCTCTTAATACAAAAAGTGATTAAAACTAAAGCAGAAGTGCACATCCATTTTGCAAGTGATGAAAATGTATTACGGTCAACTAGTAACACACACCTAGCACGTTTTAAGCATGTTCTGAAAAATACAGCACTAATTATTAACATATAGGGCCACTAGGCAACCCCTTGTGGCCACCATCAGCAGCAATTGATTCTCCTCCTGGCTTCGACCTAAACATCAGGTTACCATAACAATAAGATTACTATAGCAACATGTTAATCACATTCGCGGGTTCGATCCCAGGCAAGGTGGTAACATCCCGATGAGGATGATATGCAAAAACGCACATGCACCGTGCATTGAGTGTACCATAGAGAACCCCGAGGTAGTCGAAATTAATCCAGGGCACCTCACTGTGGTATGCCTCGTGACAGATTGCGATTATGGCACATAAAGCCCCAGAATTAAAAAAGAAAATGCTTGTGACAGTGACATGTAACAACAATACATTCGGCAGCCCCATGGCTCTGCTTTGGTTGCGCTTTAGAATTTGCTTCTTGCAAGTTTATTAAGTGCACACACAGCACTTGTCCAGTGTCTACTTCTTTGTCCTATCTAAGCTGTGCACTTACTCAACATGCATGTGTAAACTAATTAGCTCAACAAGTTCTATTAGATTTATTTCTTCTTTTGTTCAATGCTGTAACAAGCACCGAACTACAATTTCCTAATACCTTTTTTGCTGAAACATTTCCCTTATTCTTTCCCAAATTTCAAAAAATTTCTTGCAATCAATCAAAGGGTTCCTTTTTCGGCGAAATACAGTAGAACCTTGTGAACAGGTTTTGAGAACAAAAGGCGTGAAAAAGAAATACATAAAATCCGGAATAATGTACAATCTAAAATCACAAAAAAAAATTTGCAGGCTCAACTGTAGTAGACATCTACGTAATCCGAAGCACTGAGTGAATCATTGCAGCACAAGACAAGACGCTGAGGCCTGCTGATCTACCGAGGGCCAAGCCGCGGGTGAAGCACTTCCGTCAGTTTTCTATTGTGCAGTGTTTAAGGACAGCGACAGGAAACAAACGAAAGCGATCTGATGGGCCACGCCAAAATATGATGCCGCCAGAGTGTATCTACATGATAGAACTAGTCTGCATTTTCCGTGCTGGAAAGCGCATCAAGTGACGACATGTCAGCAATTGCTGTTGACAGCACCTTGTCCATGATGCACATAGACAGATAATGCCAAACTATTTCTCACATCCAGATTCTGGCAGTGAAACAATGCGGATTCAGCCTAGAATGCTTTCCATGTCGGGCAACAAGTGCTGCAACAAGTGCTGCAATCACCAATACTCGTGATTGTCCAAGTGGGAAAAAATAACAGCCAAGGCAGCTAACCATCCATTCTTCGCAACCTCCGTCTTGGCGCTAACTCTCAAACCAGTCCATTGCAAGCATTCGCGGAAAGTGTGGAGTAGAGAGTAACAACATTTTTTTCGGCTTTGTCACCTGCTCGCCTCGTCCGCTGTCTGGTTGTTATCCTCAGCTGGACGGACCATGGAATCGCAGTTGTCTGCGGAGCTCTCTGTCTTAGGACCATAAAGAACTCGAGGCACTCAAAACTTATGAAGTGCGTTCCACTACAGCGTCTCCCGTAGCCCCAGTGCTGCATTCAGGACATTAAAGCCGATGAATCAATCACAATCAACTCAAGCTGCCACTCACCGCTCTTGAAGGCCAGGAACTCAAACACGCTGTGTAGCAGCGAGACGACGACCGTGACGGCCAGAAGGTAGGGCGAGGTCTCGAGGAAGGCCTCCTTGAGCGAGTCCTTGTCCTCCTCCGACTCTTCCATCAGGTCCTGGCCGAAGAAGGAAAGTGACCGCATGCCCTGCGCCACATACAGCTGCCACCGGAACATGCTCAGTGGCTGGAAGGTCAGGTGAAGGTCAAGCCACCTGCGCACAGAGAACAGTGAAGCCTGCAGCGTGAGCGGACAAAGATGCAGTGTTCTGTGATCCCATATTTTAAAGCATGCATGCTGATATCGGGGAAAAAATTGTGACCAGTTCCATTGCGAAAGGAATGCAAGCCTGATGACTCAAACCGGTCAGTAAAGAATCTCCAGCCAACTTTGATCACCTGGTGGCAGCTTGCGATACCAATACACAGCACAAGAACAACACTAAATTACAAACACATGCTTTGCACTGCCGTTAACACGCAACTGTGCAATTGGTGCGATCCCACGGGGGTGGCAGATTGCCTTGCTGGCTGCAGGTCAGCCAAACCCAGACGCATACTTGCATAGAGAATGTGGCATTTCAAGCAAGTATTTGGCATTTTTTACTGCCAAAACACACAGCAAAAAAAAAGTTAATCTTTAGGCTACATTCTGGGGTTTCATGTGCCGAAACCACAATCTGATTACAAGGCACACCATAGTGGGTGACTCTGGATTAATTCTGACCCCCGGAGGTTTATCTTAAACGTGGACTTTAATCGAAGTACACAACCATTTTTACATTTTGGCCCCATCGCAATATGGCCGCCACAACCGGAGTTGAACCCACGACCTCAAGCTCAGCAGTGCAAAGCCCAAGCCACTAAGCTACTGTGTTAGATCACGCGCACACACAAAAAGATACAGCAGAACCTTGTTGATACAATCTCGTTAGTTATGGTTTCTCAACGCCAACGCTCGCGATAGCGAACATAAACAATGACCCAATATTACACAAATTTTACGCTGCTTCGTTACTGGCTCATGCGTTCCGGGAAAACACAATCTTTCACCACCAACGTTCAGTGCATTGCCAAGCTGCGATTATATGATATGTTGCCCGGCGTCTAGATCCCGTGTAAACAAACAAACAAAAAAGGCGTAAGGCGGGCACAACCGAGAACAGTAGCCGCCCGCTGCAGCAGCTTCCCCGCAATACTCATCCACCCATCTCGCGAAAACGCTGGCAAGGACTCAGTACCAGCAAGTCTCCTACTAGGTCATCTCGCAAGTCGCATTCACAGCTAACGCCACCAACCTTCCAGCGGGCAAGCACCTTTGCCCATCTGTTACACAGCGTATGGGACATACAGCGCTGTTGGATGAGTACTGCACGGTCAATAACCCAAACACACTGTCGTTCCTTGCTGCAGGTGGTATGAAGTGAGCTTCATGCACCGGTCTGGTGGCATCGTATTCTGGTGGCGTCCGCCAGCTCGATTTCGTTTCAGTTTCTCGTCGCCATCTAAAACCCTAAGCAATCAGAAAATGACAACGTGCATTACAGGCAGCTCAGGCTCCACCACCTTGACGTGTGTCGGAGTCTCATGCTGCAACAATCTGCTCCTTAGTAGGCACATTAATACTTCCCGCCAATACACCCCACTCGAAGAAGCTGCTGACCCAGGTGAAATTCGAGGAGCACAATCTCAAGCTTGCAGAAGCCATAAAAATGACAAAAGCGCATCTTGGGTCGCATGGGTCCCGCCAGCTTGGTGCACGTCGGCATCTCGTGCTCCACCTATTTGCACAGCGCTTCGCATTACGTAGATGTCGACTGGAATCAAGTGTCACACTTTTCAGCAACTTCAGATCAAACGCTTTCCCAGTTAGTGCATCTTTTCTCGCGCTTTTCTTTTTCCAATGCGTGTGAACGAGGTTCTACAGTATTCCCTTTGCTGCAATTAGTATTTTCTCAGATCATGCAGTTTCGTTTTATAGCAGCAGAATAATCCCCAAAATAAATCATGGCCAGCCAAATTTTAGATTTACTTTTGTTATTTCTGATAAGTTCAGCTGTAATGGCATTCCAGCCTTGTATTTCTGAACTAGCAGGCAATAGCAACACATTTCGCGCATGTGAACACTCCAACCTGCTACATTCTAGCCTGAGGATTCTCGCTTTTATCAGCTTTGAAATCTCTGGAACTCACTCTGTGGTGTCGTTGATGGCCTGGTAGTCTCGAACAAGGTTCCAGTAGTCATTCAGATACACAATGGGGTAATACTTTCCCGTGGTAGGTTCAAACTCTACATCTGAAAGTAGATAAAGTTCGCAGCTAATCATTATTTTTTTTTTAGTACTGTTGGAAGTACCATGTCATACTGTAACATACCAACTGAATCACTTACTGTCATAACTTGTACACGAGACTACCAAATGTAACTGCGTTGTTGCGATACAGTGAAATGACGAAGCAATGTCACCCCTAAGGTCATTGAACGTTCTACTGTCTTCCACCAAAATTGCACTCGTAATTCACTAGAATAAATTTCACTAGCACGAAATTTCTCTCAGATGCTACGCTGCCTTTCCGCTCTCATTATTGTACCTAATGACCCAAATTTTCATTTACAGGCATAGGCATACAGTCAAACCCACTTATAAAAATATTCCAGTGCCATGAAAATTCCACTGTTATAACCGATATTTGTTATAACCGGGTTGCATGAAAAAATCTAAATAGGAGGATGGCAGAGCTGATGTGAGAAAACTATATAGGTGGGGAGGCCACTGCCCCTACCCACTAATCTTCCTCCGCTCGGAGGCCGAGTGTGTTTACTCATTTAACTGCCTCCTGGGCACTCCAATCGCATGTAACAAGCCGCGGCTGTCAGCGTTAAAGAATGGCACTGCTATAACAACTGCAAAGAGGTGTCACTGGTGGTAAGCAATATGCGAGCACCGCCTTGCTTTGGTGGCCCCAAAAGGGGCCTTATAAATATTGCAAGAAGGCTGCCGCGGCAGCCTGTCAGCTTGAGAAATCCAGAAGAAACGCTGAGGAGAGATCGCCACAGGCATCTCTCCATGAACTTCCCACTGGCTTGCATGAGAAAAGCCTATGTCCGTCAGCCATGCATGCTTTACGCGAAGCTTGCCGACATCCTTCTCCAATGCATACAGGTGCTCGACGTAGTGCAGCGGAAGGTTCCTCACAAAAACGAAGCCCCAGAGGGACTAAATCATCTGCAGGACCTCCTGTAAGGCCAACATTGAGGCAGCCTGCCCTACCGCGTCATCGCTGCCGTCGTCACCGTCGCTATCCGATGCAAGCACGTTTGTGAAGATCATCTCATCAGTTAGAAGCAATTAGTTTCCAAATTTATAGCCGTGCGCTTTTTTTTCACTGGCAACGTTGTGTATTGCCGATGATTAGCGGGCGGATCAGCCATCTTCTCTTTCGGCGGCGAGTCAAGCGAAGCCGAGACACCGCGTGGCCAGGAACGACTTCGACGCAACCAACAGAGACGAACACAAGCGATTAAGCTGTTCACAGAACTGCACTGAATGAGGAGCCAGCGATCAAAATGCAAGCAATCTGCTTGCGGCGCAGTTGGCGTGGTCCATTCGTGTTTCGAAGGGTGGGGCGAGGTAGAGCTATGGGCGCAGCCTATTTCTGTTCGGAGGGGTGGAAGGGTGACGGGAGAGAGCTGCGCGGAGATGGCTGGAAAATGCAGTTGTTGCATTTTCCAGTTGTTGGCAGTTGTTGCAGCAGTTGTCGAGTTGTTGGAGCAGCGGTCCATCATGCAGCTGCTTGAATTTCTCATTTTGTTTTTTTCTTTTCAAGGATTTCGCATTTCACTACCTTTTGGCTCAGACACCCAGCAGCCAGACTTCATCGTTATGACCGATAATGCGGCATCTGGGCATTGTAGTAAGCGGGTTATTTCACCACGGGAAACATACAAAAGTTGACGGTGCAGCAGCTTCTCATTGTTATAACCGATATCTTGTTAAAACTGGTATCGTTATAAGTTGGTTCAACTGTACTATGACTTGTTCAGACCTTCATACAACAGCACACTTGAAGCTGAAAACTTCGTTCAACCGACGATTTCATTAAACACAGGTTTTCATTTTTTCCACACTCCAAGAAATGTTGCAGGGACACTTTTGGTGACTAGAACATGAATAACTTATGAATAAATGTCTGTATAACAAAGACCAAGCGATACTTTCCTGATTGGCTGTCATTCTGTATGTTGCGAGCATAATGCAATATAGTGCCTGAGCTGCACAGAAAATCGTTGATCTATGCCACTCTTTCTGGTGGTAACCAAGTTATCTCCAGCCAATGCATTCCAAAGTAACAGGAAAACTAAAAAGCACAAATGGCAAGGAATAGAGAAAGAAGACACTAAATCAAGAGATTGGCCTAGGCCAATTGCGTGAGGCAAAACTGAATGCAAATTGAACGCGCATTTCAAACAACGATCTCTGATCGCGTCCCGAATCTCCCGATGCTGTCCATAAAATAATTACACCATATTTTGTGACATAAAAGTATTAGACTTAACTTTACGATGAAATTACAACATGTGTGCCTACATCCTTTTTCCATAGGCAACACAAATTTTTTGGTCACACATGCGAATTGAAAGAAATCCCTCTAGCCTTCATATTATTGCCTGCTATGTTTATAAACAGAGCACGGATTTTATGCAGACACGTCCCAATTCGCCTAACTTGCGATTCCATCGCATTTCAAGCGCATTACCATCATCAGGCAGACGGATTCAACTCACACTGATCGACGGGCATCGGCACTTGGCCCTGTGTCCACGGAGTGTGGTCGTCTATGATGTTTATGGTCAGGTTTGGGTGCCAGTGGGACAAGATTTCTTCTTTCATGGCCTCAGCTTTCTGCAACAGACAGTGGTGAGGACATGAAGAAAGCACCAGAGACGGCAAACAAGTAAATACAGGAGTTAAAGGCACTGATGACGGTGCCGCAGTGTCTACGCGAAGTGGGGAGGTTTGTGGTACTAACATCAGTCGTGATTACTGGAACATTGAAATCAAGACACCAAGGCACATTCAGAGGCCCAACAAGTGTGGGGTGGCCATACAATTGCTCAAAATACAAATGATTATGTACATGAAGAATGGCTTGCAAGATAAGGAAAAAGCATCACACAGGCATGCTTTGCATGCCTGTGTGCTTTGGGCTTTCTCATCCTTCGTTCAAAAAAAAAATTGAGAGAGCAACGTAAACAAGGAACTGCCATCCACGACTATATTTTTTTGTTTTCGCGGTTGCTTTAAAAATGGTAAATAATGCCTTCCAATGAAGATTCACATACATTCGCGGCATAAATATCCCAGACTTTGTCTGCTAGATAATAAAAACTGCAATTTCTACACGGTTTTTCCTCGTAAAAAAGAACACCTGATTCAAACCCCCATACTTAAAAAAAAAAAGAAGATAAAATCCGGAAACAAAAGACCCTGCATATAAAGGCCAATGCAACGTTGTTTGGTTAACTGCTTGCTCCAAGGCAATAACAAATAAATGTTGTGCGGCAGTAACATCCCTTTTAAACGTGCTTGGCTTTTCCTTTGCAGGTGCGGCCCAAATAAAACCCCACAGTCCAGACTGTTTTTTATGTGCTGTAACTGCCCTGAAACGCTTTTTTTTTTCCTTTTTTGTCTTCAGCACACTTACCACATGCTGAAATACTGCACTGAGACGGTGTAAGTTCTGCACGCACCTCTATCATTTCTGGGGTCGCAGCCGTCTCACCAGTGAGCAAGTTTTGGGTGCGCTTGTACCGCAACTTCTTGTACTTGTTTAACTCTAGGAACAAAAGAGAGCAGAGAAAAACAATGGATGAGCACGCAGTCCGGAGAAAGGAAAAAAAAAAGCATGTCACAGTACGGCATGCCTGCCGACCTGTAAACGTTAAAATCTGTGAAATCCCACGGACACAATACTGACACGTGTATTTATATTTATCGGGCGACCAGGTTTCACCGCCTAACAAATCTTATCGCACAGCGCGGGACGCGCTTGCATGTATCCGAAGTTTCTGGAAAGTTATCGATGCTTCTATCCGCAGTCTGTTGTTGCCGAACCTTGTGTTATCTGATTTATTCGCCTGACGCGAATGATGTAGAACTTTATGGAAGGCACGCGGGTCCCAACGATTAGTCTGGAACATTCGACGATTGTGTATAAAAGCCGACGCGCTTGAACCGCTGATCAGATTTTCGACGATCGCCGACCGTGTTCGCCGCTATCGTTGTGCTATAAGTGTAGCCTGTTTTGTGGGCACAGGTTCGCCCAATAAAAGTTAGTTTTGTCTATCACAGTATTGCTACTGTGTTCTTAACGTCACCACCACGTGACAATACCAATAAGTCACATCGCTTTCTGATCACAGCGGCTTTTTCCGCAACTCTGACGTTGCCGATATTGCCTGCTTCAGGAATTTTCTGTATGAACTTGCTTGAAGCAAGTACCCTCATTGCATAAGGCTATCAACCCTAGGTTCAGAGACTGAAAAGCAGAGTGCTTTCATAAAAAAAATATTTTATATATATATTAATCAGTAAAAATCGTAAAACAAGCCCACATTTGTGAACAGTACGAAAAATTCAGGAGACGTTGCAGGCAGGGCACTGGGTCATGCATCCGCATGGTAGAGGGTAGAAAATTTATGCAGCGCCAACAGTCTTGGCGGAAGACCCAAACTTTTACGAGCTGAAGGAGGTCCCAATTAGGCGTGTGCTAATACGTCGTAGTAAATTGAGCACCAAAACAAGCCATTGCTTGCATTCACTTGGACAATAAGTTTGTAGATATGTACACTTACGCTTTTTGCGATAGACCGTATGCATTTGGGAGTAGTCCTTCCCCGCCTTGGGATCGGGTGAGTAGCCATTTAGTACAAAGAATACATGGAGAAAGATCGTACCGTTGTTTTTCACTCTCTGAAATGCAGATAAAATAAAGTTAGGCCTCCTTTCACCTACCTCTTGTCTAATATCAGCTATGTGATAGGGTCACCTCACCTCCAAAAAAAAAAAGAAAAGAAACCCCTATGACAGCATACACATGACAGGAAGCAAACTGAATTGAGTCAAATTTTATGTTTGGTTGGATACAAATATTTCAAAGCAAATGAATTATGTATAAAATTCTCTTGAGCATTCCTTTATCTCAGACACCAATATATTATGCAGAACATTTCCGCAGTGAACACCTCAAGCTTCTGCCAGTCATGGGATCTTTGTTAAACAGACTTGAACTTCATTACCATTCAGCTTCAGTTCTGCAAGTGCGATATGTGCCTTAAGTTGAACAGTTATTCAGCAGAACTCTTAATTGCCTACCTGAGCAAAACAATTTGTCATACAAATAATGTCCACCGCTTCCCAATGTCCAATGGAGAGCTAGAATTGAGCAACCTGCCACAACCAATTCTTTGAAAATTTCACGAAAAGGAAAAGCGTCATCCATCCGACAGTAGCATAAAGCTGAAAAAAAAAACTTGATTTGGGGTTTCTCGGGAAGGAAGCTTTGCACTTGAATAAAATGTCAACCTGGTCCTGTCAATGACAATTTTCCATTTCACAAATTTTCCTGCACCTTGAGGGCTTTAGTGGAACTGGTTTGTCACATTCTTTGAAAGTCTCTTGGAAGAAAGAAAGAAAGAATGGTATAACACCAGAATGCAGCGAGCGCTGTAGACAGGAGGCCACGTCTAGAATTGCAGAAAAATAAGTGAAATTAAAATGCAGGTGACTTGCCTCTGACGGTCTAAATCTCGTGTCCTTGGTGTAAATGGAGTCACCGTTTGGTCCTCCATACCAGTCACCATAAACAATGCCTGGCTCTTTCCACACTAGTGCTTCTGGGTCATCAAATCTGTTAAAGGTTGAGTCCTCCGCGATGTACACATACATGTCCTGCAATCAAGCAGTTTAGGGAGGAATAGACAAAAACGAAACTATAAGTTCCAAGCTGCACACTCTAAAATATAGCTACGGGTTATAAAAACTGCTCATGCAACGCTTGTCCAACAACCAGCACTGCGAGAGTTAATAATGACGGAAAAAAAAACACTGACAAAAGCATTGTCCAGATGGCACTGTTTTGTGTCCACAAAATAAGTGAAAAAAGCTGTAATCATCATGGGAAGTTGCATCAATATCACCAATAACAAATCACACTCATTCAGCCTAATGTTGTGCTGCTCCCACTGCCAATGACAAATGTTAAGGTTGGCATTGAGAGAAAGCTGCCCCCAAGAGCATCTTTTTTTTTATTTTGATGTTAATTCCAACCAAAAACCAACCAAGTAATACGTTTCCAGAATCAGAGTGACGTAGAAAAAGAAATTGCAACTACATAACAAAATTTGGGAAACTTCATACATTTTTCCGGCATTTGGGGGTTAAAGGATTAATTGCATGTAAGTTTACAGAAAGTTATATTACTGGTAGCCCCTTTAGCTCACAAGGGCTCTAAGTAGAATACAGTTATAAGTTTATAACAAACAGGCTTATGCACTAAAAATAGTTTACTATATGAGGCAATCCGACACAAACTGGTCTATGATGAGCTTAAGCTTTCGAGATGTGTTCGTTACACACTTGAACACACTTCAATGCTAGTTTTAACAGTATATGGGATGTAACAAAGAGAAGTTGTGGCCCAGTGACCTTTTTGTGCATGTCCTGTGGTAAAATAAACCGCTTACAACAAAGTTCCCACGCCACACAATTGATTATAACAATTAAATCTGGCTACTGGGCGTCTACGCCAAAAGGCAAAGGAATGCAAAATCCTCGAAACTAAAAAAAGAGAAAGAAAAAAAGAAACGCAAGCCACCGCACTCCCACTTGTGTGCCACACGCACCATGCACTTTCATTGCATCGCCAGCATGGTCAAATGCATGCACCATCATTTATTCTCACAACGGCTGAGAAGCTGTACAAATCGTGCACGTGGACAGTACCTATCGACAGATTTGCCACAAGGGAAATGTTTCCCTAGGGATTTGCCGCTAGGGAAACACAGGGGAACATTCTGACTCTCAGAAAAAGAGTATATCACGATTACAACACACACTGACAGAAAAAGAACGGAAGTGATGCATAAAAGTGGATGCGGCTTTATCCTTCGTTACTGCGAACTGGCGTCACAAAATAAAGTGAAAGGACAAGTGCTGACGCCGTAAGTCACTGTCAGCGAGAACAGCGTTGTCCTCTATAACACCCTCCAAGGTTATTTGACTAACAGCACTTCTGAAAAGTCCGGGACACAATCGAACACGGCAAACCCTTTCACGGATTGCGCGGTTGACTGCTCGCTTGACGCATTTGTACAACACGCGTCACCATCTTGCTCACGCCTGGAATTGTAATATGCTGCACAAAAGCAGTGCATTATGTTTGTTTCACAAACTCGAATACACACAACACAAGGCGTGACTGCAGGCAGAAATTTTGAAAAAACAAAGATAGAAAAGAAACTCACGTTATATTCATGCAAATAGGATTAATATGAAGCACTATGCATTCATCACGAGTTTAGCAGCCATAACAATCATGCGGCCCCTTCGGTCGCACTTTTCTCTGCAACCAAGTCCTCTTTTGGCACAACATAAACCTCATGCAGTCTCTAAAATGGTAATAATCAAGCAATCTGGAATAATTCAATGTCTGCCTCTACTGTTCACGTTAAAAGGAAACTGCTTAATGGGAAGTTGGAATGGCTTCGAAAACTCAAATTCCCCACGCACCAGTGATCCGCAGCCTTTTGTAGTGAATGGGCTAAGCAAATTCAGTTTTACAAACTATTCCTGAAAGGCTACGTCTTTGAAGGGACGCTAAAGAGGAACATCAAGCTAACCTGTATTAGTAAACTGTGGTTACATAAAACGGCCTCTCTAACCATGACAGGACACTGGGTAAGCCAAAAGAGGCATCAAAATGAGATGAGTGGCGATGCAATGCTAATGTTTCCATGCCATTTTGCAGTGATGTCAAGGATTTCGACAGCACCCACCTGGGTCTAATTTATTGGTTAGCAGTGAAGAAGGGCTAAATTACATTCTAAAGGAATTAAACACTGACCTAAGAAGTTTTGATAACTTTTTCTGTATCAAAAATGTGGTCAGAGCACTTGAAAATACCTTGAAATCCTTAAAATCACACTGCTGCACTAGTGCAGAAGTGGCCGCTCAAAACAAAAAAAAGGAAGTTCCAGCCTTCTGTTTATCTAGTAATATGCCACCATTTTCCCACCAAACTAATGATGATACAGTCTTTAAAAGGCACTTTACCAGTCGTAACTGATTTACTATTGCCATTAAGGGGCTCCCATTAATTTATCATTTTGTTATTTCATTTATTAAGCACAAGTAATTTCCCCTATGTTGTCCTAGGTGTCAGTGTTTGTTGGCTTCTTATGATATGACTAATTAAGGGGTCTTGAAACACTTTTCTACCTAACCATTGAATGGTCTCACTATTAAAGGAAAGTGTCTCACAAATGTCCTGCTGCAAACATTTTAAAAATACTTCTGCTACAGGTGCGGTTATCGCACTGATGGCTGGCTTTCTCTCTCTTTTCGTACCCGCTAGCAGGCTGGAAGCTAGATGGCGAAGGAGCCAAGAAGGCGATATCCCGCCCAAAGGTTGGGTGTTGAGGCAGCGATAAGGCTCGTTGTGGCACCTCATGGTGGCCACACGCAGCAGACACAACTACGCGCAATTGTCCTATGTAGGCCTGGAGTGCAAAGATTGAAATTATTTCTATGTCTTTCTGAGATCACAGACCATATATATGTGTTTCACATATTTAACTAAAAATCAGCAGTTATGCATTAGTGAGAATGCTCTTGCAATCACGAAATCAGCCAATAGCGTCGGTGGGTCCAGCTGCTTATGGTGACGCTACCCAATGACATTGAGGAAGCGAGAGCAAGCCATTTTTCACTGTTTTGACACAGTACTGTAAATTTCCTGCTGCATGGAGTGCAGTAATATTTGGCTCACATGTTCACAGCAGCCTCTACGATAGATCAGCAGCATTTTCCTACTATGTTCAAAAAGTGTTTCAGGGCCCCTCTAAACTAATTTCACACGGATATATTTGGCTAGATTTATCCAAGAGCTCTCACCATGACCGTTCCATTTGGGTAGAGATTAGATGATGCAGGCGTAACTCCCTGAGGGCCGCTCCCGCCGCCTGCATTCTGATTGGCTGGCTGGCCACGAAACCAGCTGGTCATGAAGTATATGATGGCCGCACGAAACAGCAGGCCCTTGCAGACTGACCAATAGGAGAAGGCTGGCTGCTGCTGGGGTGCCTGCTCAACGTTCTCCTGGTTTTCGTTGTTGTTTGCTGGGGCCTACAGAAGACAGAAATGTGATACAACATATATCAAACAAAAGCAAATCATTTTAACTCTCTGCCATGGGCTACGCATTACGCGATCATCTGTCGCCAACAAAACGACAAATTCTTTCCCCGACAAGTGAGGGACATGGAAGCAGCTTTAGCATGAACATCCGGTGATGGTGTGAATGGCACATCTACGAAGACTACAAATAACTTTTGGCCACCTAGATAGGCTTGTTTGACATGCGGCCAAGTCCAAGCTCATGAGTGTTCTTGGATTATATCCCCATCCACATGTGGCTTCCATACCCGGATTCGGTGCTTCAATCTCTGCAATGCATGATCTGAACTATTCTCTTCAAGCCTGCAGAAATCTTTCGCACTGCAGTCGAACAGGTGGCACTTCGGGAACGGTGCAGTGCCCCAACCCCTCACCATGATTCCCCGGCATGCTACAAACAGTGTTAAATTTTGTTGTGTGCAAACTGCACTCCATTTTGCATCCTTATCCACATTTTCTTATCGGTCATCGGTCACAGAGCAATAAAAGGACACCCAGAAACGTTTGTGCTAACTTTTACCACTGCAATTAACAATGCCTCATGACACGAGATTTAACATTTATATGATAAGACCTAAATTTGGTGCCAGAGCAGAGAATTTTCTTTGCCTGGAGTGGCTAAAAACCTTGAGATGTGTAAATGGCACACTGACAGCCAGTTACGTAAGGTTGGGCTCAATTAATTACAGGCTCAATCAATTACAGCAGTGCCAACATAAAGAGTCGCAAGCCAGCTTTTTCTGTGCTTCACTACCAAATATTAAGTACTTACCCGTTCATGTTTATGGTAACTTTGCTCAGCAGAGCAGATCTTTCATAGTAATTGCCCATTACCTTGGAAAAGAAGACTAATAGAAACCAAGCACCTGTGCTGTGTTCCACATTCCTACTTCCCAGACAAATATTTCCAGTTTCCAAATGATGTGTGCTTGCCGAAAGCAAGGGTTCCATCTCGTGTGAGCGCCGGCCTTAACTCCTATGGTCGCATTGCGTCGGAGGTGCGACCACAGAAGCAACGAAACTGACATTTCCACAGGTCTTTCCCAGTGATGGTAAACTCTCCACAGAGTACACCACTTGAAAGATGCAGCCTTGAACAGTGGCGCGTGTGGAAACGGCAACGTGCCACCACTATGCGTCCCGCTCTTCGTGACGTCACAGCCATTGCCCCATGTTTTTTTCCCTGGCGCAGCGCTTTGAGGGAACACCTGCGGCGCCGACTGTAGCACGGTCATGTGCTGCACAACTTCACTTTATTATTACTATCTTTTTAACTGTTTAAACGCGCCGACTCAACGTGTATGGTTGGGCGCAACGAACTACCGCTCACAGACAACGATAATCAATGAGAATGAGACCGAGTACGAAGGTCACGAAGTTACCACGCGTTTTTATCTCTGCAGGTCATTTTTCTTTTTACGATGCCGATACAGACTGCGCAGCTTACAACACTAGCCGTACACTAATGGCGCGTCACTCCTGGGAAGCAAAACGAAATATCTCGAAAAAGAAAAAAAATTCAAACGGAGTCACACGGTGCGTGCACGGATATTTCTAAATGCCTTGATTTAACCTCGTACATTGCGACGACTGCGTGTTCAAGCGAAAAAGTGTTTCTTCCTCTTTCCACCAAGTGATGCTTCACGGTGGCAGAAATACTACACATTACTGCAAGCGACGGTCCTTTTTTCCCCCCTTTTATGACGAATGAATGGGCCAGTAGAACTTGAACTTTCGAAACCATCCCATGGGGCATGCCCCGTATACTCAACACGGTAGTTCTGAACTTAGTGTCACACATTACTTCCCCCCTCTTTTTTGGCTTCTGGATTGGATTGGCGCGGCTCGCTACGTGCTTGCGCACGCTTTTCCGAGCGCAGATTGGTGTGCGCCTGGTTTCTGCACTAGGCTGTTATGCGATCGCTTTATTGAGCGCAGATTGATGTGAGCCTAGTTTCTGCACTAGGCTTTTGCACGATCGCCTGCTTTTTGCACTGGGCTTTCAAAAGGCGAAGTGAGCGTCGCTTACTGCGGAAGTGCTGCGCCGCGGGCGTACCGTGTATGGAAGCGCGCAGCAATGCCGGGAAACATTCAAACAAAAGCAAAGGGTCAGAAAAGTGCGCTTTATTTTCCCTTACTATGTCACACTGGGTAGCGCCGTGCGATCGCTTCTAATAAACGCAGAAACGAGTCCTTGCAGCACATGTGCCCATTAATCGATGCCCACCATAGCCATATCAGGTGCGACTCGAGAAGCTGTGGAGTCACCCTGTAGCCGGCGGAGACGAGGTGGCGCTTCACCTTCTGCCAGTAGCTTTCGATTTTCTGGGTGTGAGCGCCCGTGATTGGGTCTACAAAGTTCATGCTGCGGTTAACAGCCTCCCATTGCAAATTCAGTCTTGCTCCGTTAGTCCCCACTAAGTTCGGGATGCAGTTGTATGCGGCCCATTCATCACTGTGGATGATGGTTCCCGGTTCAACGTTGGCTGCAAAAATGGGGCCTAGCGTCGCCGCGTCTCGTCGGTCGACCTTGAATAGTCGGAGCTCCCCGGTGGTCACGCAGATCATGCCGAATACCCATGGTCCACTATCTGCAATGCCGCCGTAATTTTGGCGGCTCGGCGGAACGTTGTCGCCCGTCATCAGGCGGCCTCGATTGTATTTTCGCTCGCCGCGAAGGAGGCATTCATCAATTTGCACAATCCTACCGGGGCCACCGAGTGGGGGTCGCGCCAGCAGCTCGTCCCGCACGACCTCACGAGCGTAGTTCCTCCAGTCGGCGATGACATGGTCCGACAGATTAAGCAAGTCGCCGGTCATCTCCTTCATGAGCCACGTGCCTATGTTTTTGCTCACGCAGTACGTGAGCCAAATCACTTGCCGCCTGCAGTAAGCGACGCTCACTTCGCCTTTTGAAAGCCCAGTGCAGAAAGCAGGCGATCGTGCAAAAGCCTAGTGCAGAAACCAGGCTCACATCAATCTGCGCTCGAAAAAGCGATCGCATAACAGCCTAGTGCAGAAACCAGGCGCACACCAATCTGCGCTCGGAAAAGCGCGCGCAAGCACGTAGCGAGCCGCGCCAATCCAATCCAGAAGCCAAAGAAGAGGGGGGAAGTAATGTGTGACACTAAGTTCAGAACTACCCTCAACACCAGGTACAGCGTGCTCCACTGTATAAACGCAGGAAATGAAACACCTGCCGAACAGAATTGGAGCGAGCACTTGACTATTGTCTGCAGAAGCGGAATTTCCCTCGGCCGATTCCGCTCCAGCACTACGGAAAAGTCAAACGACACAGTATACGAGTTCGGGGAACAGCGCTGGCTTTGGAAACATAGTGCAATTCATTCTCTTTACAAATGGACCCGGTATCCGCGCAGTGCGACGTGCACAGATCACGGGAAATCGAAAGTTGACCGACACGGCGAACCGCCGCGGATTAAAAGACAGAAGAAAAAAAAAATTAACTACATGAGGAGGGGGGCGAAAGGGAGACCGGAGTCGTAAGAGAAGTCGCTCACCTCATCTTGCGCTTGGTTCGAAACTTGGCCATTGCTTGAGCGTACAAGCGCTGTGGAATTCACTGTTTCTGTCATCGCATAGGCGGACTTGTGGCCGAGGCGGCGGGGCTCGCTCTGATCGCCGCTGGGTATATTCACAATCAGTTGCGACGACGCGAATGATGGAAACCCCCAGCCGCAGCGATTCGCGATGAGCGAGCGAGAGAGCGACGATCGACCCTCGCCCAATGTGTTTGGACGCCTTTTGACATTGCGCTAAATGCCGAAAAAAACCGAAGAATTTTCTTTCCGTAAACCTCCCAAAAAAAGTCAGCAAGCCCCCACGGCTGACGTACACGACTAATTTTGTTCCCTAAAATTTAATAGTTTCTTGGTCTGCGTCTATGTCGCTTCCTTTCTCGGTTTTCGTTCTTTGTGTCTAGCTTGCCTGCCGTTGGTGTCGCGTCAGTTCTCCCGGTTTTCTCCGCCTTGAGGGCACCGAGGACGTTCTCCCTGAGGACAAATTGTGCTGTAAATCGTTCCTTCAAAGTACCACAGCTGCCATGAACGTCGTCCGCGTAAGTATAAAGTGTCTGTAACGACCACTAGCCTCTCGTACTTGATAAGTAAGTTGTGCTTTCAGTACTGGGCGCGTCGTTGTGACCAACCACCGCATTGCGTAGAATCGGACATGTTGCCTTCGTAGTAGCCGGTCGTGCTGTTCATTTCTGGCATTTGTTTTCTATTTTGCGTCCTCATGTGAACTACATACTCACAATTGTACTTCCCCCTGTAATGGACTCAAGCAGGCTTTTTCAGTAGTTTCTCACGCCCTTTCGTATCCACTCTCTCCGCCATTGTAGGCGGTGGTGACCGCTTTCGGTCTCTGTGAAGGCAGTTTCTCTAGCTAATTAGATTGAAGCCGTGTGATCTCGTGCCAGCTGTGTCGTATGGTGATAGTACGGCTCGATGAACGTTGCAGACGTGAAGGAACGTCAACTTCGCGCGTGCAGTATCTTTTCATTGCGTGGATTCAGTGCAGATGTTTCCTACGAATCTTCTCACGTGAATGTTTCTTTTACAGACCCTGACGACTGTTGCCCGACGGGCCCCTCAGTTGAAGATGACGGCGGTAGCCCCCGCTAGGCAGTACAGGACACTGGCCCAAATCAAGGAGCTACAGAAGCAGTTTTGTGTTAGTTTTATTCATCCATTCCAGAACCGTAGAATTCGTCTAGAGTGCATTGCAGTAACGGGAGAACACCAATTTTTCATAAAACAATGTCTGTAACAAGTATTAACCAATATGAAAACAGTGCATGTCTTGGTGCACCGGTGTACATCAATGGGCGCCAATTTATTACTAACGAAGTTGCCAATTTAGCAGATACGGTACTTTGACAATCAGTTTCAGGCAATTGCATAGTTGTGTGTTAAGTCTGCGAGCACATAATGCTAAAACAGTGGGGGTAGATGAGTTGAAAGAGTAGTTCAGGTAAACATGTCAACAGGAATGAAGACCAGGCAGAGAACTCACACCTAACTTGATCCAGTGAAAAGAAAAAAAAAAGGAAGCTTTGTAAGCACAACAGCTATTAAGCATACAAGTTTTCACGATGACAAGCACAAATTAAGGACTGCTGATAAAATGTGTCAAATTTAGGCAACTTTATTCCAAGGTAGTGGACTTTTCATTGCAAGAAAGGCAAGGTGGTAGGTTGCTTCTTTGTAAATGTTCTAGCAGGTCATCATAATTATATATTTATTGTGCCGTCAGTCATGTTGCATTTTTGTATTAAAAGAACAAAGTCTCTAAACCTATGTAAGACATACATGGGGGCAATCCATTTTGTCTTGGATATGGCGGATCCATCAGGAGAAGGCTCTTCCACAACCACACTCCGCAAAGCTTCGCACTACCTCCAGTGTACAGTGGTTATAATGCATACAAAGCTGCTTATCATGCATGCATACCTTCCAGTCATCAAATGTGCTAGGTGAAATCCTGCGCAGACAAGTGGGAGAATCTACTTGCCTTAGCACACTTTGGCAGCAGTCAGGACTCGCACACAAAATCCACTACATGCAAGGTTAATCAGTGCCTGGGGCATAAGGCTTCATGCAGACGACATGCACGATGTCATTGCAGGGTTGAGCCGATGGGGATCAAGACAATGGAGCGATTTTGTGCGTTATGACTGCCACTTGGTGGCATACTTTTCAGAAAGCCCGATGGCTTGTTGCAGACCAGAGGAGGACAAGGGACCCAAGGGCAAATTGGGTAGTCCTGTGATGGCTATTGTACTGAAATTTCTGGCAGATCTGCGACTCGCAAAATCGAGCGCGGGCAACTTGGCTTACATGGTCAGCGTGGGCGGTGGCCCCTCAAGCATACTTGTTAGGGAGGCATGCAGAGGAAGACAAATGTGTCCAAGGGCAACGTAGCATTCCGACCATATAAGATATATAAGTATATATGTACACATACACACACATACATGCATAAATGGGGATGAGAGGTACAACTTTGCAGTTATTTTCGATGTGTTTTCCCATCATTTTCGGTCAGTGGACCGACCTTCTTCACGGGCTTCAAAAGGTCGATCCACTGACCGATACTGTTGGGCAAATAAACCAAAAATAGCTGTGAAGTTGTGCTTCTTATCCTTCTAAATGCGTAGATGTTCTCATGTAAAAGGCATCAATTCAGTAATGCTAACCCCAGTATTCTGGAACATCCCTTGACTCAATAATTCACATCGGATGAAGACAGTGCAGTTCGATGTAATGAATTATCCGATAAAACAAAGTAAATCTAAAATATTGCTATGGAACAGCCGCCACAGTGAGGCTGCACTGAGGAGGAAGACGACGACGTGGGCCTGCTTGATATAGCGTCGCCATTTTGGCCTTCCGTTAGCTTCCCTGTAAATAAATTGTATATAGTATTGGGCTCCAGCTACACGTAACAATATTTCTCACTGATATCAGTGTAACGTAGGTGTGTAATGAATATATGCCTCTGACGAATATTGCATATAATGCAAGTACTTCTGTGTCTGATTCAACCGAACAAGGTTCAACTGTACATACAGCATTTCCACTCAATTGAACTGGTAATTGAACATCACTGGCACTCCACTGCAATTTCTGAATGAAGCTTTTGTAACCAGGTGCATTGAAAGGAATGTGCATTTTTCTAGTTCTGTTGTTACGCGCCATGGTAGATTACGGGCTATGGCGTCACGCTGCGGAGCTCGGTATTGCGGATTTCATTGCGGCAACCGCATTCTGGGGGGAGTGTAATGCAAAAATGTATAAGTGCCATGCATTATGTGCCCGTTAAAAGAACCCCAAATGGTCAACATTAATGCACAATGCCCCCCCCCCCCCCCCAATGGTGTACAAATTTTTTTTTGTTCAAATTGTTTAAGTAGATAGTTCAACCTAGTTGCTCAAATAGCCAAGGAGCATTATTGCCGTACTTTGAGGTAAGGGGCAACACTGCTGCACTGTGTTAATTGAAGCCTGTCAATGAATACAAGGCTATGGCTAACTAAAAATTCCTCCCCCCTCTTTTTTTTTTTATTGCAGGCTGACGACGGTGTGCCAGTCTACCTGAAGAGGGGCAAAGCCGACGCGCTCTTGTATCAGTTCACTTTGGTCATGGCCGTTGCCACTCTTGGGATGTGTTTCTTTAACACATATCGTCTGATTTACAGGAATGCAAAGTGAGGCTGGGGATGTTCCTTGGCGTTCTTGAAGAGTGGTAATATTTAGGCCAAATAAAATTCTATCCATCCCATATAAAGACGGCCGTCTCTTCACACACCTTTGTGGCTTGGTGTCTGACATGCTGCTGAGCACCAAGCCCCCCCCAGTCAATTCCTAGCCGGATATTGATGAGGGCGGAATGCAAGAATTGTGTAACATGCTTTGGGTGAACACTAAAGAACACCATGTGGTTGAAATTAATCCAGAGCCCTCTACCATGACATCCCTTGTAACTTACTGTGCAGTTTTAGCATGTTGAAGCCCATATTTTGATTTGGCGCATGTCCCTTCACAGTAGTCAATTTTTCTTATTTTTCCCCAACATAGAGCAAGGAGGTGTTAAATGTTCTCGAGTGGGAAGTGAGACCAGGCTGTTGCACCTTTGGAGGGGTCCACGGGGGCATGAGAAAACTATGGGTTACAGTAAAGAAAAAGTGCTTTCCTCGTGCTGTCCCACAAGTTTAGAGAGACTGACAATCGATTTTCAAGCATTCTCCTTTGGCGTGATAGAATGCCTACCATCTGAATCGTCTGTACCTGCAGTTCATCCAGGAAATGTCTAGAATTTGTTTTTATATTTCTATCGCAAAGTCTCTTACTGTGCATGGATGCTGGCAACAGTGATATCGATGGTGACAGAAGCTGATTAATTTGAGACTCGTGCATATTAGGTGGCAGAACAGCTGTTTTATCAAATACCAAGACTGCGGTTTAAAAACACCCGCAACAACTGGGTTGCGATGCGTGGGATGAAAGGCAATAGAGGTCTGTGCAATAATTACTAGAGGGAACTCGGGCACTAGTGTATACGGGAGCTGCTGGTTGAACCAGCATGGGAATTATGGGAAGTACGTGGACTTTCATAAACTTCGTCCTCTGGCTTAAAACGGCTTCTTGGCTATGTAAAATCGTCATATTCAACAATGTGCTGCGTACTAAATCAGTAATTACTAAAATTGTCCGACAGTAGGATTCGAACATGGGACCTCTAGCACAGAATCCCGATGTTGAAACCGTTATGCCACGAATGCACACATCGGCAACTGATATGAAACACAGTTGTGAACTTATCGCAGGCAAGCCAGTGCCTTCAGACACTTGCGGGTTTCGATTTGGCCACCTTGACGAGTTCAGTTTTTGCAGTTAGTAGCGATTATTTGTGTTCGCAGGGTCTCCTGAGATAAGATTGCTCTGCAATTTACGACAGTGAAGGCATATAAAGCCTTATAAACAAAGCCACAAGAATGTCTGAATCCACAAGCATGAATATCAGATGAATACATGTTATGGCGGCTAGAGGGATGTGTGACAGACGAGAGTAGAGGGCTGCACAAATTTTGTGAAAATCTTCTGGATCAACATCTTTTTATTTAAATAGGAAGAGAAAACGCCGCCGAAGTGGAGAACAATTTCGTGTGTTTTGAATGACGCTTCTGCAGTTATCAAACCGCCTGACGTAGCCACTTCTTTGCTGTGCTTATGTGGGTGTTTTTCTAACCTTTCGCAGTGGGCGCAGTACGTCTAGAACCGCAGTGTCCTGCGCTCTACGTGGTTGTAAGGGACTGGCAGCCACATCATTATGCAACTTCCCTAATAACAATTCAAATTGGTTTCAGCACTTGGTAGAGCAGTAAACGAGGGATTCATAAAACTGTGATAGTTCGCCAAATGTATATTGCTCTATAATTCTTCTACAGCTAATTCAAGGAACGCTACTATAGTCTGATACAATGAGTTTAGTGAAGCCCCGCTCGCGCTGCTTCACTTCAACTCATCATCATCAGCAGCAGCCTGGTTATGCCCACTGCAGGGCAAAGGCCTCTCCCATATTTCTCCAACAACCCCGGTCATGTACTAATTGTGGCCATGCTGTCCCTGCAAACTTCTTGATCTCATCCGCCCACCTAACTTTCTGCCGTCCCCTGCTACGCTTCCCTTCCCTTGGAATCCAGTCCGTAACCCTTAATGACCATCGGTTACCTTCCCTCCTCATTACATGTCCTGCCCATGCCCATTTCTTGATTTCAACTAAGATGTCATTAACTCGTGTTTGTTCCCTCACCCAATCTGCTCTTTTCTTATCCCTTAACGTTACACCTATCATTCTTTCCATAGCTCGTTGCGTCGTCCTCAATTTGAGTAGAACCCTTTTCGTAAGCCTCCAGGTTTCTGCCCCGTAGGCGAGTACTGGTAAGACACAGCTATTGTACACTTTTCTCTTGAGGGATAATGGCAACCTGCTGTTCATGATCTGAGAATGCCTGCCAAACGCACCCCAGCCCATTCTTATTCTTCTGATTATTTCCGTCTCATGATCTGGATCCGCAGTCACTACCTGCCCTAAGTAGATGTATTTTCTTACGACTTCCAGTGCCTGGCTGCTTGGAAGTCACTTCAACTATTTATTGCCAAGTTTCACTTCATTTGGCAGTGAAGTTTCGTGAGTAAAAAGGGTTCAGCAGTGAAATGACCTGTACCGCAGACTTTTGCGGTACAGTTCTGAAGACTTTTGAAGAGTGGAATCCTCAAACTCCACACACTTTGTCCACGTCTGTTGCACACCTCATTGCTTTTGCTGATGAAAAAACTCTTCAAGAACAGCGGACGCTCCAGATTGCGTATTTACAATTGTTAGTAGGTACATGTACAGCGGGGCGTGGCACTTGCGGAGACGGCGGACGTGTGCGCGCATGCGCGAGTAAGACCGAGTGCGAGAGAGGAAATGTGGGGACTTTTGCTCCTTGAATATATGACTCTGCCTAGGCACTACAGAGGAGTTTCGTAGTGCATGTATGCGTTTGTCCCTAGGCGTGCCGGCAGAAGTCGCGGAGTGTGGTAGTGCTAAACTTAGTGTAGCAAGTTGGCAGTGTAAGAGTTGGAGTCGGGCATGAAATAAGTGGTAGCTGGACCATGCTGTCGTCCGACTCATCCACGCTAAGGACGTGTTGAAGGGAGGGACTTGTTCTCACTGAGAACGAGGAATGTGGGATTTATTTACAAAATCTACATGGAGGGTGGAGAACGTTACATTTCATCAGTCAAGCATGACTGAAAAAGAAAGCACACTGAAGAGCCGACAACGGCTGCTTAAAAACGCTCTGGCCTCACTAGATCCCTAGGTGAGGGAAAACTGCCGTTCAACCTTCGTCCAATGGGAGAGTCATCATAGTCAACCTGCCTTTGGGGGGGAGGGTTCACACTCACTTCTGCACTTTGGTTTCACTGAACACACCGAGGTGAGAGGGCTCTTGTAGACGGGTTGATACACTTGACCCAAACAGGTGCCTCTTGATTTCAGAGCTGACCCCGCAGCTAGCTGCCGTGCCTGTCTATTGACTGTGTCGACCTCTGGGGCCCGTGAGAAAGCACCGCAAGATACCCCTTTCCAGGAGCTCTTGCTCCAAGCAAACCGTGAAGGCGACTGCGAATCGACTAATACTCGGTCCGCCGAACGTGGCTAGACATGCCGACGCTGTTGGGCTGTCGAGGAGGCACATTGTTGTCTTTACAAAGCGAGTCGTTGCAGTGGGCTGAGAAGGGTTCGGAGGTCGCTTCTCCGAAGATCGCCAGCCCCCACAGGCCGATCACAACAGCAGCTGGACGTAATCATGTTGATTCAACCGTATTTTTTTTACTAGTTGAAGCAACGTGTCATTATTTCGCATTACTGGTGGCGCCTCCAGGACACCAAAGCGGCAACGGGGACATCAAAGCTTGAACCCGTACTGGTCGGTGGGTTAGGGCTCGCCGAGGCCTGCGCGTGCCAGGGTTGTGTAAGACTAGCTGACCGCTATCGTGGGCGGCCAGTTGTTTAAGCGAACACCCCCTGGCGAAGTACGAAATAAAACAACGTTTGGACCACACCAAAAATTTTCCACGTTTCACATTGCCATAAAGTACATTTCCTTTTTTTCCTTGGGACTCCTAGTTCTTCCCACAATATGGTAAGGTTGCCATGACTTTGCACGAATACACGAGGGTGTGTGAATATTCGGAACTTCCGAATCACAGTTCGAACATAGCTCTATTTCGCTATTCATAACTGCAAATATTTTTCTGTCCTTATTTATTTACTTATTTATTTATTTCATAGTTCACCTAAAAGCCCTTGAAGGGGTATTACATGAGCAGAGGAGATACGGAAAAATGAAGGGAGCTCTAGGTATATAAAATTACGCAGTAAAATTTAATACACAAATAAATCAGTGCGACAAATGAATCGGCAAATCACAAGACGTACATATGAAAGGGGTAGGGCAACACTGCAACACATTACACGCTAAAAAATTTACACCCTTTGGGGTGTATATTTGCCCCATAACACTCTTGAGCAAAATTGCACCCTTTTGCCACAACAATAATCGTCATCTGTCTTGTCCGCATTTCCTTTCTCTAACGTGGCGAGCCCGGTACTTCCCAGTAACGTACGGCATGCGCGTTATCAGTATGACGTAGCATTCCAGGAAAGTAGCAGGCGCGGCGTTTTCAAGAAAAAGAACGCAAGCAAGGCAGATGACGATTATTGTTGTGTAGCAGAGATACACCCCAAAGGGTTAACTTTGCCTCCACTCTAGAAAAAGTGTACACCCTTTGGAATGTATATTTGCTACACAACGATAATGGTCATCTGTCTTGCCCGCATTCCCTTTCTTGAAAATGCTGCGCTCGTTACTTTCCTGTCGAGAATGCCATGTCATGCTGATAAAGTGCATGCCGTTCGTTACTGGAGAGTACCGGGCTCGCTGCGTTAAAGAAAGGAAATGCGGACAAGATAGATGACGTTTATTGTTGTGTGGCAAGATACAACCCAAAGGGTGTAATTTTGTTCTAGAGTGAATAATCCTCATCTGTCTTGCCCGCAGTTCCTTTCTCGAAAACGCTGCGCTCGTTACTTTCCTGTGGAGAATGTTCTGTCGTGCTGATGACACCCACGCCGTTCGTGACATGCATGGAGGAAGGAGATTGAGGAGAGGCCCTACCCCCTCCGCGCGCTAGGAGAGAAGTGTGGAGGAAATGACGTAGTAGGTTCCCCCTTGCTGTTTTTTTTATTTCTTTGCTGTAGCGGTCACGTCTTTCGGGCCACAATGGCGGCTTTGTTATTGTTCTGTGCCATAGAGGAAGGAAACTGAGGAGAGGCCCTACCCCCTCCGCGCGCTAGGAGAAAAGTGTGGAGGAAATGACGTAGTAGGTTCTCCTCTTTTTTGCTGATTTTTTATTTCTTTGTCGTGGCGGCCACGCCTTTCGGGCCACAATGGCGGCTTTGTTTTGGTTCTGTGCTCTCACACGTGTTGCTCCGTAGGTTTCGTACCGCGGCAAAGGCGCTGTGCGCGCGCAGGTGCGCGTTGGTCTCCGTGTTTTGTTGCGCTGCGTTAGCTGGACCGTGCTCTCCCGGATTTTGCTGTGGCCAGGCATGGCACGAGGACTTAAGAAGACCGATGCGAAAGCTGAAATATAGAGTGATTTATCCTTGTTAGACTTCTTGATTCCTGAGCCTATAGGCGCGCCGAGAGCGTGCAGACGGACTAGGCGGATACGCTAGGCCTAAACTTCGGTGGAGACCGATCTCGGCGCCTTTTTCTTGACGATCTTATGCAGTCAGCTGTTTCGATGCGCTTTGTTTGCGATTAGGCGGAAAAGCAGTCCAAAAGCGATGCAAAACCACCCGCGGTTGATCGGCGATATGGTAGGCATGCCGCCTGCAAAAACGGAGTGCAGCTTCGCCGCATAAATTTGGTTGCTTCCCAGGCAAGATGGCGGACCTACGCGCAACTCTGCTACGTTTGGTAGCATATACAGTAACTCTAAGCAACGCCAACTTCCGGCTTCACTTTAGTTTCACAGAGAGTGACGTCAGGGCTTCTCCTGAGTTTCCTTCCTCAATGGTGACATGGAAGTACCGGGCTCGCAGTGTTAACAAAAGGAAATACGGGCAAGGCAGATGACGATTATTGTTGTGTCGCAAATATATACCGCAAAGGGTGCAACTGTCTTTAGAGATAATCGTCATCTGTCTTGCCCGCATTTCGTTTCATTAACGCTGCGAGCCCGGTACTCCTGTTTTTACACTCTTAAGCAAAATTACACCCTTTTGCACACAACGATAATCGTCATCTGTTTTGTCCGCATTTCCTTTCTTTAACGCGGCGAGACCGGTACTTCCCAGTAACGAACGGCATGCGCGTTATCAGCATGACATAGCATTCCCGATAGGAAAGTAGCGAGCGCCGAGTTTTCAAGAAAGGAAACGCAAGCAAGGCAGATGACGATTATCGTTGTGTGGCAGATGTACAGCCCAAAGGGTGTACTTTTTATCTAACACTCTTAAAACGGTTGCACACCTTGGGGTGTATATTTCTCCCACAACAATAATCGTCATCTACCTTGCTTGCGTTTCCTTTCTTGAAAACTCGGCGCTCGCTACTTTCCTGTCCAGAACGCTGCGTCACACTGATAATGCGCACGCCGTTCGTTACCGGCAAGTACCGGGCTTGCCGCGTTAAAGAAAGGAAACGCGGGCAAGGCAGATGACCATTACTGTTGTGGGACAAGATACGCCCCAAAGGGTGTAAATTTTTCTTAGAGTGAACACTCTTAAAACGGTTGCACCCTTTGGGGTTATATTTGTCCAACAACAACACTCTAAGAAAGGTTTGCACCCTTTGAGGTGTATATCTGCCACGCAACGATAATCGTCATCTGCCTTGCTTGCGTTTCCTTTCTTGAAAACGCCGCGCTCGCTACTTTCCTGTCGGGAACGCTATATCACACTGATAACTGCCATGTCTTTCACAGGCTTGTTACCTCCATCAGATTTTGTTAATTATATTGGAAATTGTTATAGTCAGGCGACTAAATGTTTTCACCTAAACTGCCAGTCTGCTAGAAATAAAGAAGATAAACTTGAGTTTTTCTTTGAAAGCCTCAAATTTCAGTTTGATTTCATAATGCTCTCTGAGACGTGGTATGACCAACACTCTACCCTATGGTGCCTTCTGAGCTAACAGTGTTTTACTAGGTCCAGAACCACCTCGCTTGGAGGGGGTGTTAGCATGCTTGTGCAAGGTAATCTTTCAGTAAATTTCATTCATGAATTTTGCCTCTTGACGGAAGACTGTGAAGTCTTATCTGTGCTGCACGCACGAACAATTTTTTCTGTATTCTACCGTCCACCCACCGCTGCAGTGTGGCGTAGAGGTAGAACACCCGCCACGCGTGCAAGAGGTCCGTGGTTCGAATCCCGGTGCCATGCAATTTTCCACCGGATTAAAAAAAATCCGCGTGTTGATAAAATTTCATAAACAGACCTGGAGTGTGGCCTGATGCCCCGGTGAGCAGAACCGGTAACGCATTCCCTCACCAGAGCAGGATTGGCCACCCTGGTGCAGTAGTTGGCCACAATCTCCTATATGAACACACCAATCAAACCCCGGCGCTCAGTCCCCAGCAGCTGCGAAGCAACTGACTACGGCGGCGGTCAGACCTGCGACGCAGCAGAGGGTGCTAAGAATCCCTGGCTCCGGACAGGCCGCCATTGGAATATGAATCTGGCAACGTTTAACGCTAGAACGTTATCTAGTGAGGCGAGTCTAGCAGTGCTATTGGAGGGTAGTAAATCGGATATAATAGGACTCAGTGAGGTTAGGAGAACAAAAGAAGCATATACAGTGCTAAAAAGCGGGCACGTACTGTGCTACCGGGGCTTAGCGGAGAGACGAGAACTAGGAGTCGGATTCCTGATTAATAATGATATAGCTGGTAACACACAGGAACTCTGTAGCATTAACGAGAGAGTGGCATGTCTTGTTGTGAAACTTAATAAGAGGTACAAATTGAAGGTAGTACAGGTCTACGCCCCTACATTCAGTCATGATGACCGGGAAGTCGAAAGCTTTTATCGCGGAATCGGCGATGGATAGAGTGAAAACAAAATACACTATACTGATGGGCGACCTCAATGCCAGGGTAGGCAAGAAGCATGCTGGAGACAAGTCAGTGGGGAAATATGGCATAGGCTCTAGGAATAGCAGGGGAGAGTTATTAGTAAAGTGTGCGGAACAGAATAATATACGGATAATGAATATCTTCTTCCTCAAGCGGGATAGCCGAAAGTGGACGTGGAGGAGCCCGAACGGTGAGACTAGAAATGAAATAGACCTCATACTCTGCGCTAACCCTGGCATCGTACAAGATGTGGACGTGCTCAGCAAGGTGCGCTGCAGTGACCATAGGATGGTAAGAACCCGGATTAGCCTAGACCTGAGGAGAGAACGGAAGAAACTGGTACATAAGAAGCCGATCAATGAATTAGCGGTAAGAGGGAAAATAGAAGAATTCCAGATCCAGCTACAGAACAGGTATTCAGCTTTAACTCAGGAACAGGACCTTAGTGTTGAAGCAATGAACGACAATCTTGTGGGCATCATTAAGGAGTGTGCAATAGAAGTCGGTGGTAACTCCGTTAGACAGGATACCAGTAAGCTATCGTAGGAGACGAAAGATCTGATCAAGAAACGCCAATGTATGAAAGCCTCTAACCCTAGAGCTAGAATAGAACTGGCAGAACTTCCGAAGTTAATCAACAAGCGTAAGACAGCTGACATAAGGCAGTATAATATTGTTACGTAAGAAGACGCAAATGAAAAGCTATATACAAGTATATTTACAACGTAATACGCCGCACTTGGCCAAGAGGCAACAGCCCGCGCTAGCCTCCAATCGTTGTCGTCGTCTTCTTACTGCTCGCCTCTTCGTCATCGGTAATACTATTCCGTAGCACTACCCCCGGCGGCAAAAGCGCCGTCCCGGAGCGACTAAAGGCCGGACTTGGAAACAGTGTAGTAGGCCTTGAGCCTACTGACGTGCACGACATCACTAGGTGCCACAGTAGATGACGAGGTTGAGCTCACAGGGGCAATTTCGCACGTCACAGGCGTCACCTGGCGCAGCACGCGGTAGGGCCCTGTGTATCGCGAAAGGAGCTTTTGTGAAAGTCCGACGTGACGAGAGGGCGACCACAAGAGCACGAGCGCACCAGGCGAAAACTGTACGTCACGGTGGCGGGCGTTGTACTGACGCTGCTGAGTGGTTTGCGAGTCCGTCAGTCGAGCACGGGCAAGCTGGCGTGCATGGTCGGCGAGAGCGATGGCGTCGCGCGCATACTCGCTTGTTGAGATCGAAGCAGGAGGAAGTGCCGTGTCAAGGGGCAAGGTCGGTTCGCGACCGTAGAGCAGATAAAAGGGAGAAAATCCGGCGGTGTCGTGCCGGGAAGAATTATAAGCGAATGTGACGTAAGGAAGGGCAATGTCCCAGTCGCGGTGGTCCTTGGAAACGTACTTTGACAGCATATCGGTAAGAGTACGGTTTAACCGCTCTGTCAGGCCATTGGTTTGAGGATGGTATGAGGTAGTCAGCTTGTGTTGAGTGGAGCAGGAACGTACAATGTCGGCGATAACTTTCGAGAGGAAGTTACGACCACGGTCAGTGAGCAGCTGTCGCGGGGCGCCATGAAGTAAGATAATGTCACGCAAGAGAAAGTCCGCGACGTCAGTGGCGCAACTGGAAGGGAGAGCCCGCGTGATAGCGTATCGGGTGGCGTAATCAGTTGCGACGGCTACCCATTTGTTCCCAGAGGATGACGTGGGAAAGGAACCAAGGAGGTCTAATCCAACACGAAAGAACGGTTCCACAGGGACAGTGATCGGCTGGAGATGACCGGCAGGTAGCACCTGAGGTGTTTTCCGACGCTGGCAGGTATCACAGGCAGCAACATAGTGTCGGACGGAGCGAGCGAGACCAGGCCAATAGAAGCGGCGGCGGACGCGGTCGTACGTGCGGGTTACGCCAAGATGTCCTGCAGTAGGTGCGTCATGCATCTCAAAGAGCGCAGTCTGTCGTAGATGTTTTGGCACGACAAGAAGATCAGGGCCATCAGGGAGGAAGCTCCTTCGGTACAGAATGCCACCCTGGAGGACATATCGGCGAACGGATGCGTCGGTAGGTGTAGAGCGCAGACGCTCGATGAGTACTCGCAGCGATAGGTCTCGGTACTGCTCATCGGCGATGTTAGCGAAGGCAGACACAGAGAAAATGCCGTCGGCGGTACTACTGTCGGCGTCGTCAGGCTCGTCTACCGGGTAGCGAGACAGGCAGTCAGCGTCCTTGTGTAGTCGGCCAGATTTGTAGGTGACAGAGAACGAATATTCTTGGAGGCGTAAGGCCCAGCGACCAAGTCTTCCTGAAGGATCTTTCAATGAGCATAACCAACAAAGCGCGTGATGGTCTGTGATAACGGAAAAGGGTCGGCCATATAAGTATGGGCGGAACTTCGCAACCGCCCAAACTAGGGCCAGACACTCGCGCTCAGTGATGGAATAGTTGCGCTCCGCGGGTGAGAGGAGCCTGCTGGCGTAAGCGATAACACGGTGTTAGATATGGAGCTGTTTCCTGCGATTACTTCGAGTTCCCCAAACCACTTCGAAACGCAGCACAGCTAATTGAGGAATGCAGAAGCAGGAAAGCATATTCCAGAGGAGCGGCCGAGCAAACAAGTTGAAGGCAACAAGTTCACGTGCCAACAAGTTCGTACGCCGCCGGGATTAGAAGGGGGGCTCGGACAATGGAGCATGAGCAGCCCTCCCCTTCTCCTCGTTAGAAGTGCATTGCCAGTCTGCGAGGCAAGACCGCAGAGAGCCGCCAGGTGTGACACCGCGACACCGGCGCCTACCATTGGCTGAAAGTGGCGTCATCGGAGCGGACTCTCCTATTGGTCAAACATGACGTGACTTACAGTGCTCCAAGGGTTTATGAAGCCTTCCAGAGAGACCTGAGCATTCTGGGACATTCCCGGATTCCCTGATTCACCTCTCTCGAACTTCTTGCCGCGGGCCGCAGTGTCCGAGTTGCTGCCGGCCCGTAATGACTGTACAAATGTTACCTGACGCTCACCTCCTTGTAAATAATGTAGAATAAACCCTCCCAAGTTGTGGTTTTCATCCCGAAGCCCGTCCTCCAACCCCTACAACGGTCGTTGCCGCGCTGGCGTTGTGCCAGTACTGCGCCAATTCCGTGACCGCTGGCATCAGTACGAACTTCGGTAGGTGCAGAAGGATCGAAATGGGCCAGAACGGGAGGCGTTGTGAGAACGTCGATTAGATGCGAGAATGCAGAGGCCTCGTTATCGCCCCACTGGAAAGGGGCGTCTTTTTCCAAAAGCTCGGTTAGTGGTCGTGCAATGGCCGCGAAATTTTTCACGAAACGGCGGAAGTAGGAACAAAGGCCGATGAAGCTGCGCACATCCTTGACACACTTCGGAACAGGAAAGTGCGTAACAGCATGGATCTTGCCTGGGTCCTGTTGCACTCCGTTCGCGTCAACGAGATGCCCAAGGACGGTAATCTGGCGACGGCCGAATTGGCACTTCGATGCGTTCAGTTGCAGACCGGCGCGACGAAAAACGTCCAGGACTGCCGAGAGGCGGTCGAGGTGCGTAGCGAACGTTGGGGAGAATACTATGACGTCGTCCAAGTAGCACAGGCATGTGGACCATTTGAAACCGTGAAGAAGGGAGTCCATCATGCGTTCAAAAGTGGCAGGAGCGTTACATAGACCAAACGGCATCACTTTGAATTGATAAAGACCGTCCGGAGTTACAAAAGCAGTCTTCTCGCGGTCGAGATCGTCCACAGCAATCTGCCAGTAGCCGGAGCGGAGGTCAATAGAAGAGAAGTAGCGAGCACCATGGAGGCAGTCAAGGGCGTCATCGATCCGAGGTAGGGGATACACGTCCTTTTTGGTAACCCTGTTAAGGTGCCGATAATCCACGCAAAAGCGCCATGAGCCATCCTTCTTTTTTACCAGTACAACCGGTGACGCCCATGGACTACATGACGGTTCTATGATGTTATTGGCAAGCATTTTGCGAACTTCGTTGTGAATAACTTGACGCTCAGCCGGTGATACTCGATACGGGCGGCGATGAATAGGAGGGGCATCGCCGGTATTAATGCGATGTTTAACAGTTGTAGTTTGGGCCAAAGGACGATCGTTAAAGTCAAAAATATCGTTGTAGGAAAACAGAACGCGGTAGAGCTCACGAGCGTGCTCGGACGGCATGTCGGGCGCAATCATTTTCTGTAAGTCGGCGATGGTGCAAGTTGTCGACTGAGATGGTAGAGGAGGATCGGCTGAATTGCTGTCTTCCTCAATAGATGCTATTGAGTGATCTTCGAATGAGCAAAGCTGGGCCAGAGACATCCCGCGTGGCAGCACTTGTGTCGTCAAGCCAAAATTGACCACTGGCAGGCAGACGCAATTAGCCGTAATAGATAAAACGGTATGAGGTACCGTGATCCCGTGTGTAAGGAGGACGTCTTGTATAGGAGCCGCGATATAGTGACCGTCGGGCACTGGTGGGGATGACACTAGGTCAACGTAAGTCAGTGCCGTAGGTGGCAAGCGAACAAAGTCGACGGAACTGAGGCGACTGGGGTGTGGTTCAGCGGGATCCAGAACAGGCAGGTCAAGGCGGAGAGTA
The DNA here is from genome assembly GCF_038994185.2 of Dermacentor albipictus. NCBI lineage: Eukaryota > Metazoa > Arthropoda > Arachnida > Ixodida > Ixodidae > Dermacentor > Dermacentor albipictus. The sequence goes on from NC_091830.1 coordinate 60,669,434, forward strand.
CTGGCGGAACAATCAATGAGAGCAGAATGTGCGGAGAGGAAGTCTAAGCCGAGGATGATGTCATGGGGACAGTGGGCGATGACTGTGAATAGCACGACTATTGAGCGATCGGCGAAGGAGACGCGGGCGGCACACATACCAATTACGGGGGCTGTTCCGCCATCGGCAACACGGACAACAAGCGTCGTGGCGGGCGTGATTATTTTTTTCAGGCGGGTACGAAAGTCCGCGCTCATTACCGACAAATGCGCCCCAGTGCAGAGCAGATACAGGAACACCGTCGACTTGCACGTCAAGAAGGTTCAGATGAGTGGGCAACGTTAGTGGAGGATTTGGCGGCGTAGGGAGCAATGCAGCATCACCTCGAGGCGCTGCATCATTCAGTTTTCCGGCTGGGAGCGGCGTCCGAAGGGAGTCGGCGAAAAGGAGCGACGGGGCTGGGGAGAGCGAGATTGTCGTCCTTGAGGCGAAGGTGAACGAGAATAGGGGCGGTTCGGCGCAGGAGAGTCAGTGGCGGCATTTTCGGAGCGTGCGGCATAAGGACGAGAAGGGCCACCCGAGGGGCGAGAATAGGCAGTATAAGCAGACCGGGTCGGGGAAGTCCAGCGACTTCGACAGTGCCGACAAATGTGCCCGATGCGACGGCAGTGAAAATAAATGGGCTTGTCGTCAGCAGTGCGCCATTCAGCTGGGTTGCGGAAACGTGGTGGGTAAGACGATGCGGGACGGGGCGGAATCGAAGAAGCCGGATGGGTATCAGGGTGATGGGCCGAGCAGATGGTGTGAAGGCCCATGTTTTCGAACTCCTGGCGGACAACTGCCTGGATCAGGGAAACCGTGACTGCCGGTGCGTTGGTGGGGCTGGAGGCGAAGGCAGCCGGATAGGCGGCCTCAATCTCACGCCGAACGATCTTGGTAATATCGCCGGTGTTGTTGGGACGAGGAGCGTCGGCACAGGAAGAAGTCGCTGGGGTGTTGGGCAAACGGGCAAACTGCTGATCGATACGTCTGCTTTTAGCGAGTTCCAGGCGGCGGCACTCTTTGATAACAGCATCCACCGTCGCGACGTTGTTGAATACGAGCAAGTTGAAGGCGTCGTCGGCAATGCCTTTGAGGTTGTGGGATACCTTGTCTGACTCAGGCATGTGTGCATCAACTTTGCGGCACAGAGCCAGGACGTCCTGAATGTACGTGACATAGGGCTCTGTTGACGTCTGCACACGGCCGGAAAGCGCCTTCTGCGCGGCAAGTTTGTGACCGTAGGGGTTGCCGAACAAGTCTCGGAGCTTTTGCTTGAACGAATCCCAACTGGTGAGCTCCTCTTCGTGCGTCCGAAACCAAACTCGAGGTGTGCCACCGAGGTAAAAGACTACGTTGGCGAGCATGATAGTAGGGTCCCACCGGTTATTGCGGCTGACGTGTTCGTACAGGCTGATCCAGTCGTCGACGTCGTCCCCATCTTTGCCCGAGAATACGCCAGGATCACGAGGAGCAGGGAGAGAGATGTAGGTCGTCGAAGTGGCAGGAGGGGTCGGAGGCGGCTGAGTCGAATTGTCATCGCCGGGAGCCATGAAGCTAGGCTCGACGTACCGTCCACTGCGAAGCTCCGTGACGAGGTACAGGGAACGTCCACCTCCACCAGATATGTTACGTAAGAAGACGCAAATGAAAAGCTATATACAAGTATATTTACAACGTAATACGCCGCACTTGGCCAAGAGGCAACAGCCCGCGCTAGCCTCCAATCGTTGTCGTCGTCTTCTTACTACTCGCCTCTTCGTCATCGGTAATACTATTCCGTAGCAATATGAATAGAATTGAACATGCTTTCAGGAACGCAGGAAGTCTAAAAGCAGTGAAGAAGAAACTAGGAATTGGCAAGAATCAGATGTATGTGTTAAGAGACAAAGCTGGCAATATCATTACTAATAGGAATGAGATTGTTCAAGTGGCTGAGCAGTTCTATAGCAATTTATACAGTACCAGTGGCCGCCACGACGATAATGGAAGAGAGAATACCCTAGAGGAATTCGAAATCCCACAGGTAACGCCGGAAGAAGTAAAGAAAGCCTTGGGAGATATGCAAAGGGGGAAGGCAGCTGGGGAGGATCAGGCAACAGCAGATTTGTTGAAGGATGGTGGACAGATTGTTCTAGAGAAACTGGCCACCCTGTATACACAATGCCTCATAACCTCGAGCGTACCGGAGTCTTGGAAGAACGCTAACATAATCCTAATCCATAAGAAAGGGGACGCCAAGGACTTGAAAAATTATAAACCGATCAGCTTACTGTCAGTTGCCTACAAAATATTTACTAAGGTAATCGCAAATAGAATCAGGAACACCTTAGACATCTGTCAAGCAAAGGACCAGGCAGGATTCCGTAAAGGCTACTCAACAATGGACCATATTCACACTATCAATCAAGTGATAGAGAAATGTGCGGAATATAACCAGCACTTATATATAGCTTTCATTGATTACGCGAAAGCGTTTGATTCTGTCGAAACCTCAGCAGTCATGGAGGCATTACGGAATCAGGGTGTAGACGAGCCGTATGTAAAAATACTGAAACATATCTATAGCGGCTCCACAGCCACCATAATCCTCCATAAAGAAAGCAACAAAATTCCAATAAAGAAAGGCGTCAGGCAGGGAGATACGATCTCTCCAATGCTATTCACAGCGTGTTTACAGGAGGTATTCAGAGACCTGGATTTGGAAGAATTGGGGATAAAAGTTAATGGAGAATACCTTAGTAACTTGCGATTCGCTGATGATATTACCTTGCTTAGTAACTCAGGAGACCAATTGCAATGCATGCTCACTGACCTGGAGAGGCAAAGCAGAAAAGTGGGTCTAAAAATTAATCTGCAGAAAGCTAAACTAATGTTTAACACTCTCGGAAGAGAACAGCAATTTACAATAGGCAACGAGGCACTGGAAGTGGTAAGGGAGTACATCTACTTAGGGCAGGTATGAACGGCGGATCCGGATCATCAGACGGAAATAATCAGTAGAATAAGAATGGGCTGGGGTGCGTTTGGCAGGAATTCTCAGATCATGAACAGCAGGTTGCCATTATCCCTCAAGAGAAAAGCGTATAATAGCTAGCTGTGTCTTACCAGTACTCACCTACGGGGCAGAAACCTGGAGGCTTACGGGAAGGGTTCTACTTAAATCGAGGACGACGCAATGAGCTATGGAAAAAAAAATGATAGGTGTAACGTTAAGGGATAAGAAAAGAGCAGATTGGGTTAGGGAACAAACGCGAGTTTATGACATCTTAGTTGAAATCAAGAAAAAGAAATGGGCATGGGCAGGACATGTAATGAGGAGGGAAGATAACCGATGGTCATTAAGGGTTGCGGACTGGATTCCAAGAGAAGGGAAGCGTAGCAGGGGGCGGCAGAAAGTTAGATGGGGGGATGCGATTTAGAAGTTTGCAGGGACGACATGGCCACAATTAGTACATGACCGGGGTTGTTGGAGAAGTATGGGAGAGGCCTTTGCCCTGCAGTGGGCGTAACCAGGCTGATGATGATGATGATGACCGTCCACCCAATGGGAATGTCGAGCGATTCTTGTCGTTTCTGGAGAAATTATGTTCATATGCACATGATCTACAATGTACAGTTGTTTTCGGTGGCGATATCAACATTGACGTGTTGACTGATACCGCAGCGAGTCGTGACTTTTTGCTTTTGTTGCAGGCATATGACTGTCATAATAATATCTCGATTTCAACCAGGGTCATAGTTAACACATCTACCTGTATTGACCTTTTTTGTGACAAACTTCCCCAAGCTGACATAAAAGCCGGTGTCCTCACGTATAGCTTAAGCGACCACATGCCCATCTTCCTGAGTCTCATCCGTAATAATAAAAGAGAAAAGAAATGTAACTTCACTTATCAACCAATTACAATTTGCACCAGCTTGCACAGTTCCGAAATGAAATACGGCTGATTAACTGGGGGGATGTTTTTGCTGCGGATAATGCAGATGCTGTCTATGGAACATTCTTGCACACTTTTCGGGCTTGCTACAAAAAACATTTTCCACTTCGTACCAAACCTTCGCGTTCTTCGAAAATCCGCAAACCCTGGATCACGACACAATTGCTACGTAAAATCAAGGTTAAAATAACATTATATAATAAGTTCATTAAACCACGGAATCCACATGACCTGCAGGTTTTTAAATCATTTCGGACCCAATTAACAAATGAGCTGCGCCGCGCTAAAGACCGCTATCATATCGAGTACTTTCAATCCTGCTGGAATGACAGCCGGAAATTGTGGAAACGGGCCAACGTTTTGTTGAATCGTGTACCTGATTATCAGCCTCCAACAGGTATTTTGGAAAATGGCAATGTAGTTCCAGACGTGTTTTTGCCTGACACGTTTAACAATTACTTTACCAGCGTTGCAAGTGCACCTATCAACAGGAATGCTAGTCGTTACTTATCCGTTGATTGCTCCGATTCAGTTTTTCTTTTTTTTTTTGCATCCAACGAACGTATCTGAAATAATATGCAAGTTCAGTGAACTCAATAACAGCAGTGTTTGTGATGTTAATAATATTCAGATTAAACCTGTGAAATACGTCCTAGATTTAATTGCGCCTGCATTAATACACGTCTACAATGTCTGCCTTTCTTCCGGTGTATTCCCACGTCAGATGCAAACTGCAAAAGTCCTAGCTTTATTCAAGAAAGGAGATAAGAAATTGTTGACAAATTATAGACCAATTTCTATTCTCCCCGCATTTTCAAAAGGTTTAGAAAAAATTATTTTTCAATGCATTTCTGATTTCCTCGAAAGCAAACATTTTTTAACCGATTGTCAGTTTGCCTTTCGTAAAGATGGGTCTACTCAACTTGCCCTGCCTCAGCAAGGAGAATTCATTTTAGATAATTTTGCTTACTCTAGCTAGGCATTTTTAGACTTTAGCAAGGCCTTTGATTGTATTAACCACGAGCTTCTGTTACATAAAATGAATCGCTATGGTATTCGTGGCATCGCTTTAAGCTTGATTAGGTCATATCTGTGTCACAGATGCCAATTTGTGCAAATTAATAACATTTCATTCCAATTGAAACCAGTCTATATTGGCGTTCCGCAGGGTAGCAGTTTAAGCCCTCTTTTTAATATCTTTATGATTGATATTATTAATGTAGATTTTCATACCAGGTTTATTTTATATGCCGATGATGCAACCGCGTTGTTTTCTTCAACTAATGCTGTAACACTGCTTACAGTTGCGAATTGTGTGCTTAAAAAATTATATACTTGGTCTGTCGAAAATGGGTTGAAAATCAACACAGGAAAAACTAAAGCAATTTTGTTTCATGCCAAGAATAAGAATGCTCTCCGGAAGGATGACATTAAACTTGGCTTTCAAAAATCATGCTCGTGAATTCCATTAAAACCTTAGGTATCTTTTTTTTTTTTTGATCATGACATGTCTTGGAACAGTCGTACTAATTTTTTAACAAACAAGCTTTCTCAAGTTTCAGGTCTTCGTTTCACTATTACAGATTCCACAGAAGGTAAAACTTCTGCTCTATAATTTTTTTTGCCAACTAAATTACGGCTTCCTGGTTAAATTAATTAATAAATTAATTCATTCGTTCATAACGCGCATGCCGTTCGTTACTGGGAAGTACCGGGCTCGCCGCGTTAAAGAAAGGAAATGCGGACAAGGCAGATGATGATTACCGTTGTGTGGCAAAAGGAGTGCTTTAAGCAAAATTACACCCTTTTGCCACACAGCGATAATCGTCATCTGTCTTGTCCGCATTTCCTTTCTTTAACGCGGCGAGCCCGGTACTTCCCAGTAACCATAGAGTTTCTCACTACATTACCTAGAGGGAAATCTGGCGCTGCTGAGCTGTGGTATGCATGGGAATGCCGGTATATTGTGGATTCGGTTTGGCATCGTTCTCGTAGAGACAGGACACCTTGAAGACGCGCTTGGCAAGTACCGTTCCGTCTGTCACAATGATTCATTTTCTACGAAAACAGCACGTGAAAAGCTGTTTTAGCTTTATTATTACGCGAAAACATGTTTTGTTTAACTATGAGAACTTGTTATTGTGTGTACGACTACATGTTACGTAAAAAGTATCACCGGGCCGCTAAAGTTGGAGGACAGACGACAAAGTTCGCGCTCGCTTTGAAACAGTTGGTCGTCTGTTCTTGCTTTTCTTCGCTTAGTCATGCATCGTGGGTGAGTAAAGATGTAATATGCGTGAATGGAAACATTTTATGAAGATTTTACTTTGAGAACGCGTTATTTGCGTAGCCATATCCACGTTTCAGACGAAGCCTCTTACAACACCAGCCAACGCGAGCCTCGCAGACACATATACCGTCATTCCCATGACGGCACGGTGCCCCCTTAAGAAACTCCCATAGACGGTGGCGCCAGATTACCCTCTAGGTGTTATAATGAGAAACTCTATGCCAGTAACGAACGGCACGCGCGTTATCAGCATGACGTAGCATTCCTGGCAGGAAAGTAACGAGCGCAGCGTTTTCAAGAAAGGAAGTGCGGGCAAGACAGATGACGATTGTCGTTGTGTGGCAAATATACACTCCAAAGGGTGTAAACTTTCTTACACTCCTAGAAAAATTTACACCCTTTGGGGCTTATCTTGTCCCACAACAATAATCGTCATCCGTCTTGCCCGCGTTTCCTTTCTCTAACGCGGCGAGCCCGGTACTTCCCAGTCACGAACGGCATGCGCGTTATCAGTGTGACGCAGCATTCTCGACAGGAAAGTAGCGAGCGCCGAGTTTTCAGGAAAGGAAACGGAAGCAAGGCAGATGACAATTATTGTTGTGGGACAAATTTACACCCCAAAGGGTGCAACACTTTTAAGAGTGTACACTCTTAGAAAAATTTACACCCTTTGGGGCTTATCTTGTTCCACAACAATAATCGTCATCCGTCTTGCCCGCGTTCCCTTTCTCTAACGCGGCGAGCCCGGTACTTCCCAGTCACGAACGGCATGCGCGTTATCAGTGTGACGCAGCATTCTCGACAGGAAAGTAGCGAGCGCCGAGTTTTCAGGAAAGGAAACGCAAGCAAGGCAGATGACAATTATTGTTGTGGGACAAATTTACACCCCAAAGGGTGCAACACTTTTAAGAGTGTACACTCTTAGAAACATTTACACCCTTTAGGGCTTATCTTGTCCCACAACAATAATCGTCATCCGTCTTGCCCGCGTTCCCTTTCTCTAACGCGGCGAGCCCGGTACTTCCCAGTCACGAACGGCATGCGCGTTATCAGTGTGACGCAGCATTCTCGACAGGAAAGTAGCGAGCGCCGAGTTTTCAGGAAAGGAAACGCAAGCAAGGCAGATGACAATTATTGTTGTGGGACAAATTTACACCCCAAAGGGTGCAACACTTTTAAGAGTGTACACTCTTAGAAAAATTTACACCCTTTGGGGCTTATCTGGTCCCACAACAATAATCGTCATCCATCTTGCCCGCGTTCCCTTTCTCTAACGCGGCGAGCCCGGTACTTCCCAGTCACGAACGGCATGCGCGTTATCAGTGTGACGCAGCATTCTCGACAGGAAAGTAGCGAGCGCCGAGTTTTCAGGAAAGGAAACGCAAGCAAGGCAGATGACAATTATTGTTGTGGGACAAATTTACACCCCAAAGGGTGCAACACTTTTAAGAGTGTACACTCTTAGAAACATTTACACCCTTTAGGGCTTATCTTGTCCCACAACAATAATCGTCATCCGTCTTGCCCGCGTTCCCTTTCTCTAACGCGGCGAGCCCGGTACTTCCCAGTCACGAACGGCATGCGCGTTATCAGTGTGACGCAGCATTCTCGACAGGAAAGTAGCGAGCGCCGAGTTTTCAGGAAAGGAAACGCAAGCAAGGCAGATGACGATTATTGTTGTGGGACAAATTGTCGGATTTGGCAGTCGTAGCTGTAGAGATGAACCTGGGATGACCTTGGTGTGACAGGGCTAGGCGAGCAGGGTTTATTTACATATTAACATTTTAAAGCATGAGGTACATTGGCAGTCAAGTCGCCCGCAAGACTAACATACAGCAAACAGCTTACGAGCACACAGCTCACTACTTCATTTCGAGCATGACAACGAGCACTGCAGCTCCCGACGACGAGCACACTCTAGCAGCCGGCAAGCGCTGCTTATATCCTCTCCGCTTGACGTCATAGTTCGACGTCACCGTTCGAGGCCCCGTGGACTGATTCCCCGTGGACGGAGTCCCAGTGGACGGAAATGTTCGTCCAGTCATTGTAAACTAGCCGCCCCCCCCCCCCGCAGGACGGCCCACACACACAAAGGCACACACGTTCGAGTGTCCGGAGCCGACGTCAGAGGGCTTCGTAGAACTCTCGGTGCCGCATAGCTCTCGGTGCCGACGTCAGAGGGCTTCGTAGAACTCTGCTCCGTCCCGGGTGGCGCTGGCGGCTAGCACATTCCTGAGCTGACCGCGCGCCACGTGGCTGCCGTCCATTCGCAGTTCTCCGAAGTGCGCGCCGTCCGGCAATTCCTAACAAAATATACACCCCAAAGGGTGCAACCATTTTAAGAGTGTAAGAAAAGTTTACACCCTGTTATGATTATGACGATGACGCCGTTCCGCGCCACATCGCTCACATGGCTTTTACACCTTAGTGGATTTGCCGTCGCCGCCACAGGTTGCTTGAAGCGGGGGAATTCCTGGAAAGAGATATTTTGCAGCTGCGGTCTCACGGGCGCAAGGAGTTGTCGGTCAATGGACAGACACGGCGGCCACTACGGGGTCAGTTCTTGGATCAAGAGGAGCCTGCTCGGGTCAAGAACCCTGTCTGCAAGAAACCCACTCACCTCGGTGTGTTCAGCGAAACCTGTGCGGAAGTGAGTGTGGAAACCCACCCCCTCAAAAGAGGGTCGACGACGATGACTTTGGACGTGCCCCTTGCTCGAATGTGGAACGGCCGTTTTCCCTCACCTAGGGATCTAGGGAGGACAGAGTGTAATTAAGGAGCCGTTGGCGGCTCCTCAGGGTGCATTCCTCTTTCAGTCATGCTAGACTGATGAACTGTAACGTTCTCGTGTAGATACTGTAAATAAACCCATATTCCTCGTTCTCGATGAGAACAAGTCTCTCCTTTCAAAAACGTCCTCAGCGTGGATAAGTTGGACGACGGCATGGGCCAGCTACCATCTATTTCATGCCCGACTCCAACCATTACACCTAGCAGAACTATATAGGCCGCCAAGACTAAATTTAGCGAAATTTGGTGTACACTATGGAAACGCACAATGCGCAGTTAGATGCGGTTGGATCAAACACAGCCTTTGTAAAAAAAAATATTATTAAAGTGTTAAAGCGTGTGATATGGCCGCTATGAGCTATGCTTCCCACTGTCCCTACATAGCTGTAGTTTACAGCAGGTTTATAATTTGTGGAAAGGTGAGGAGGGACATGGTAACTGGCAATATGCGACAAAATTTGCACCTTCCTGGTCCGGTTAGAAGCATTGCAAATAATTAACGAGCCATCGTTTTTCTTTCCCTGTTTCCAGGCGTCATAGTTCGGGGCGTTTTAGTTTCACCGACGTCCTCGGTGAACTGAACAAGACATTTTGTTTATATTTGGCGAAAATAAAGGGCGTGTTGAGAGCAATATGTAGGTAAACTTCGAAGATATGGGACTAATTATGACATTTGTAATAAATTACGCATGCAAGCTATCCGGAGCTTTATGAATGTGTTTTGCGAACAAATAATTTATCCCCATGCCCTGGATAAAATGTGAACTCAATAGATATCAAATCTAGCGGAAATTGAGTATGTGTGTGTGGGTAGGCGGTGGGGGGGGGGGGGGGGGCGGGGCGTTATAAAGCAGTAAAGCATTACATACTACACTCAGCAGTTGTAGTGATGGTTTTCAGCAGATTCGCTGAACACCCACTGTCGCAGAAGCGAGATGGCGAGTCAATTTTTGTGTGTGTGAATATTGAAAGTAATTTATGTTGATTGTACTTCGTTGTGTATACCCTCGACAACACTATTACCTCGATTAGCGATACATTTATGCAGTATTCTTAAACAGTGAGTACAATTATTTGTTGAAAGATTAAAATTCTGTGTAGAAAATGCGTTATCCGGGACCACTGTGGGGCATTGTCGTTTGTCCCTGTATCATCTTGAGATTTTATATAGTTGCAAGAGCTACATGCAAATTCAGATCATTTTTTGGGTCCCCTTGGTTCACTATATATATATATATATATATATATATATATATAGTGAACCAAGGGAACCATCACTATATATATATATATATATATATATATATATATATATATATATATATATATATATATATATATATATATATATATAATCAGCCTGGTTGCGCCCACTGCAGGGCAAAGGCCTCTCCCATACTTCTCCAACTACCCCGGTCATGTACTAATTGTGGCCATGTTGTCCCTGCAAACTTCTTTATCTCATTCACCCACCTAACTTTCTGCCGCCCCCTGCTACGCTTCCCTTCCCTTGGAATCCAGTCCGTAACCCTTAATGACCATCGGTTAATTATCTTCCCTCCTCATTACATGTCCTGCCCATGCCCATTTTCTTTTTCTTGATTTCAACTAAGATGTCATTAACTCGCGTTTGTTCCCTCACCCAATCTGCTCTTTTCTTATCCCTTAACGTTACGCCCATCATTCTTCTTTCCATATCTCGTTGCGTCGTCCTCAATTTAAGTAGCACCCATTCCGCAAGCCTCCAGGTTTCTGCCCCCTACGTGAGTACTGGTAAGAGACAGCTATTATACACTTCTCTCTCTCTCTCTCTCTCTATATATATATATATATAAATATATATATATATATATATATATATATATATATATATATATATATATAGAGAGAGAGAGAGAGAGAGAGGAGGGGTCAGATCGTCCACGCTTGAAATCTTTAATGTGTGTTTGCTTCTTGTTGGGTTACTTGGTAACAAATACCTGTTATATAGACGAAGGGCGTAACTTAAGCGCTCAATTAGGCAACCCAAGCAGCACATGTGCCGGATTGCGGCGGCATGTTTAAACGCTGCCTCAGCGTTGTACTGAAAAGTCTCGCAGCATTGAGCCCGGCCTCCAACAGTCGCACTCGGTGGCTTCAGCGGGGCGCTGTCGCCAACGTCCATCTCGTCACTGCATTCTGCCTGGCCGGCATGTCCATTTGGCGACGATGTCGTCGTTTGCACGCAGTTTCTTCTCCCTTCAAGTTTTTATTGATCGCTGCTTGACTTAGGGGCCACCGTTGGGGATCTAATTCATTCGAAGTGGCATGATTTTGCGTTCTATCTGCTGAGCGTGTTTTTCTTCCCCAGCAACCTGCATAAATTCTCGCTAGGACTTTTCCATTACTTGCGTTATCGAATTAAGCGAAAACGGGAGTCGACGGTACTCGATCGGACACGCCTAGTGACGGGTTAGAAAATCCTTAAATGTTCTTTTTTTTTCCTTTTCGGTTTTAGCACAGCTTCGGGGAGGCACGTTCCACGGGCGCCCGTGAAGATCGCCACGTGCGTGTGTTGGATAGTCAGGCTCCATTCGTTCAGAGATGTTCCAGGTGTTGTGAAAAGCACACATACCCACACTCTCAACAACAATGAGTACACGTCGGACGAACAACGCACTGCGTTCGTTACATATTTTAAAACACGTCAGCGCTCCAGACGCGGACGTAGATAAAGGCATACTGGAAAGACGAAACGCCGATATCGACATACTCTTGTTTATTTGCAATATGTGACGCGCGTGTCGGCAGGTGTGAGCAAAAGCGCTCGAAGCTGCTTTTATTTTGTAAATGGGAAAAGGGAATTCTGCCACATCAGACGGTGAACTGATTTCACAGGATAGTAGAACGCAGAACACAGTTACCCGAAACAAATGCGTCAATTTCAGTCAACAGCAGGTAATAAGACTGACGGCGATTTATTTCGTCCGTTGCTCTTTATCCTCAGTGCTCTTTAGCCTTCCAAGAACAGTCTCAAGCACACGCGTCATGCATGACGCCATAAACTCTACGCGTGACGCACTCAATGCGGCAGCTTTCTTATTTTTTTTTTCACTGCGCGAAGCGGAATGGTAAGTCGCGACGTGCGCCTCACACGGCGGCCGCTAGGGCTGCGCGAGCTAAAAAAAAGAAAAAAATTAAAATAAAAAACAATGTCCATGCGCGCGCCGCGCGCGGCGGTGCGCAGCGGACTCAAAACAAACATGGCGCTCGGTGCTGGCGTGAAGCGTCATTTTCCGATGCGCAAAGTGGACGATGTTGTCGAGTTCTTTCGAGCGCAGCTCGAGAGCGACAACGAGCCGGACCTGGCGTTGCTGTCCATCGTGATCGGGTACATCGAGAACCTGCTGACATTCCACCGCAACGTCGGCGTCGAGCCGGCGTCAGGCGGCGATCAGCGGCAGCCGTGCTTCCCCGTCGTCGAGATCGGTCCCATTGAAGCGCTGCACGCCAAGTTCGCCTGTCAGATCAAGGGATCGCTCGACCTGAGCGCCATCGAAACGGACTCTCCGGCCGGTCTGCGTGATCTCATCAAGCGAGTGTCGGACGCGATCTGGTCGTCTCTTACGAGGAGTTACTACAAGGATCGGCCTCACCTCCAGTCTCTCTACAGTTATCTCACCGGTGAGTAGTCGGTTGTGCGTTTTCCCCTCGCCTACTCGCGCGTGATCGATGGAGATTTGGCTGTTTATTTACGGTGGAGTGCCGAGCTCCTCTCTCTCCTACGCTGACGTAAGTGGGAGCACAACGGGGCCGGCGACGTTCCGGGAAAAACCCCGCGTCGCACCGTTACGTAACTCGCTGGCGGCCGCTCGTGTCGAGAGGGGAGTGCGTGCCCGCTTCTCTTCGCCTCCTTTCATTTTTTTCGACGACTGCTGGTAAAGCTTGGTGATCGATTGATTCGTGTATAGCAGCGGCCAGCAAAGCAGTGCGCGATCTTCGCTTTCGTTTTGAAAACAGATGGCGAGGGAGAAGGCGCAGGAGGGCGGGGAAGAAAAAAAAAAAAAGAAAGAAATATCGGCCGTAGGTTGGTGAGCGTTTGTGAAGATGTCGCCTCTGAGGCACGTTGGCCCAGTGGACAGACACAGTAGGCTGCAGTGGCCGGTGGCTTATTGCGTAGTTGACACCTCGACCCACGAGGCATCACGCAAGCTATAACGGCGTCTGACAGCGCGTTTCAATTCCTGTGAACGTAGCTCGATCCGTCGCCTTCCCGCGCTCATCGCAGCGCCGAGGCGGATTGTCTTCGATTTGGCCTTTCGTAAACCGCCGAAGATCATAGAAACGTCAGCGACGCGGTTTCTTGAAGCGTTTCGAAACGAAGTCAGGTATAGAAAAGAAGCGAAGTAAATAAATAAATAAACTGCTGAGGCTGTCGGTGAGCACTTGTGTGGAGCTCGCTTGCTTTTGTTCTGCAGATCGTGCCGGGTGTATTACAAGCCCCGTCACCCGCACGGCGGTTGGAATGAAACACAGCTACTTCGTAATAAATGGAGTGACATGTTGCGCGTTGTGCTTACGGCTCGGCGCTTGCTTTTGCACGCCGAAGCGGCAATTATAGTCGCTAAAGTAACAGTCCTCCGTTGTTGAGGACACTGACTTTTTTTTCGTGTTAAAATGCGCGCGAGGGCACACACAGACACTTTATTCATGCATTGAGTTTCTATCTTCAGCGCCGCGTCTTTTGCTTCTCTGCGAGCACGTGTACGCATTCCGTGGCAGTGACCGAACGCAGACATTCAAAAAATCCGCTTATTATAAAGTCAAGGAGGAATTCTTTTGTGCCGCCAGAACCGTCTGCATCCGTCGTGACAGCTCTTGAACCGCTTTGCAGCTGCGTTGCCGACAAATAGATTTATAGCCTTCGTATTGCTGGCACGGTATCACAGCAGTCCATTTACTTTTTTTTCTTCACAGCTGTTTATGTGTGTGTGTGTGTGTGTGCGCGTGTGCGCGCGCGCGCGCGTGCGTGCTTTATGCCACCACTGAGTGGTTTGATTAACCTTTAGCAACAGGCCACCGTTACTAAGTCGTAGGGCAGGTTTGTATTCACTATCTCCCTCTGTAGTGACTTATGATTGAATGTTCCTGCAAATTGAGACATTTTTCTAACACGCCGAAACCTCTTGAAATTTTTCAGTCAGGCCAGTCATCATAATTACTAGAAATTATTTGATCAAGTATGATGTGTTTTATCACGAAAAGAACCTAAGTATCAATTACAAGTAGATGTGCCAATGACTTTTTATTTTGGGGCCTTCTCAAGCAGGACAGAAGAGGGATTAGGGGCAGAGTACACCTCCTAAAATTCCATTCTACCTCATTACTCCCATATTCATTCTGTGACTTATGACCAGACATGTATTTAGCGAATTATGTGTAATCATTTGTAATCAAATTTTACAATATTTTTGCAATTCAATTACTTCTTCTACTCACACTCACATAGTAACTTTAAATAGTGACTGTGAATTAGTTACTGTAATCAATTACATTTATGGATGACGTAATTGTAAAGATGTTTTTTTTTTTCTGTAACGTGTACAAGTCTGTTTCTGACATTTGTTTTTCATGAGCAGATATACGTTTATATTCGGTTCTATGTTGGAGCCTTTTCTTCCTTATAGTCACTAGTCGGAACAGTAAAAAGTAGTAAGTTGCATGTCAAACAAGGATGCACAATGTGGCTGGAAAAGTTATTCAGGAACAAGTACTTCTTTCTTTTTTTTTTTGCTCTGAACGAGCATCTACAATAGCGTGTACCCCCCCCCCCCCCACCCCCCTGCCCCTTCTTTTTTCCAGCACCATTCACTTTGTTTCCTTTTCATTGTGTGCTAAAGCGCTTGTGTTCCTGATTTTTATCAGAGCAATATTGCTACATTTGTAGGCAATTGAGGAAGTGCTGGCGCATACAGCATAGTTGGCAAGGGCGAGGCCATGCATTAATGCTGGAGTCGGGGTCCGGACCGATTCCAGGTTCAAGCTAAATATGAAATGCCAAAAATGAAACATTTTTCGCAGACTTCATAAATGTGCATCTCTCTTGCAATTAATTGTTTATTTAGGTTGGCCTATTAGTAGCACGTAGACCACAGAAAGTAACATATGACCAGCCATATTAAATACCCGTGAATGGAAGGTACTACAATGATGAATTTGGCATCTTGTGGCGCAAGGGCCATTTATCGCCAAGAAGCGCCACGCTGTAGAAAGCCCTGTTGTTACAAAAATTAGTGGGGAAGGCATTGGTGCAGAGAACAGATCTCTTGTCATGCTTAACATTGTAGACGATAGTTTAATGTGGTACATCTAATAAATGAGTGCAGATAGTTCTCACATAGCTTGGAGAAGACGTGCATGTGAACTAGAATGAGGAAAGAAATCTCGCTGCCCGAAGGATGTGCTGTGAGCCCAGCGCAAATTGTCAGTCAGGACTGCAGTATCGAGTTTCCCAAATATTCGTCTCGTGATTTCGTAATAGTCTTTCAAACATCCATGCAGTGCTCATCAGGCATTCATCCTGAACTTTAGTGCAGTACAGTGAATTGAATGCCTGATAGCCTAGAGGTTAAACCAGCAACTAGCTATGTACATTAGGACTGATAGGTGCCTCCTTTAGAGACTGCATACCTGCTGCAATGAGCCAAGAAGCTGGTCATGGCCCCTCACCTCTTTCCTCCTCTCTACCTAGTCTACCTCTCTACCTTTCCTACTTTCTCCTCTCTAGGGTGAGATTGCGGGTTGTGGCGACTGCTGCAAACTTGAATCACATGCCCCTGCCACCAGGATTATAGCGGCGTCTGTTGCAATCCCGGAGGCAGGAATTGCAGGCTTTCAGCGATCCATTGGCCGAGTGCGCCTGCCTTGTAGTCACTTTCGCAGTGACAGGAAGTACTGTAGGCCATGAGTGCCATCTCTCTATGATTATGCTGAACTCCAGGAACCTCCACTCCAATGGCAAAACGAGTGACATGGCAAGCATCTAGTAAAGGAGGCATCTGACTAAGCCGATTTAATACCCATGCTTCCCAAGGGGAGGTTAATGCCAATAAATGCAAGTGTGTGAATAAGTGAAACCTAATAACAAATCGAATAAAGGCTTCTTACCATTAATACCAAATAATTTTCACCTCTCAGTATACCTGACATTAGAAAATTTCTGATGTTATACTGCACATTACAAATCATACTTTATTCAATGCACAAAGTGAGCATTAGGAACAACTAACCAATTTGTTTACAAACTCAGGGCTTTTCAAAGCATAAGTGAATATGTGTTATCAGATAAAGCTTAGGAAGGCAGCCTTGTTGACCTAGTTGATATCTGTGTTTACCTTCGCAACCATATCAGAAATGTGCGCCGTCTGTTGCATCTATAAATAGCACCAAAACGGAATAGAAGGTTCTCATCAAGCCATTGGCCAAGTGGGCCGGTCTTGTAGTGATTTGGCCCTTGAATCAAATGTCAGTGATATGAAAATCCAATAATTTTTTTCGAATAGTTTTGAATACCTCACATTGTCAACTACACATGATCAAGCGTGAAATCATACAAAAAATGCTAGAACTTTCATCCCATCTACAGTGGATATTACGTACTAGAGCATGTTGCATGGCTTAGACAGCCAAACTTTTTTGACTTGTGATGACCACTTGCATAAATGTTGCTTTCGGCAGTATATACTGTTTGGTGCTATTTATAGGTGCAACAGATGGTACACATTTCTGATGTGGTCACGAAAGTAGACACAGATATCAACTAGGTCAACGAGGCTGCCTTTCTAAGCTTTATCTGATAATGCATGACTGCATATGCTCTCAAAAGCCCCGAGTTTGCAAACAAATTGGTTAGTTGTCCCTAATGCTCCCTTTGTGCTTGGAATAAAGCATGATTTATAATGTGCAGTATAACGATAGAAACTTTCTAATGTCGTGAATACCAAGATGGGAAAATTGAAATGTGAGATGCTTCTGACACAATTTGCATTTGATTTCGCCTCAAAGACTACTATTTGCTCGCTCCTGTTATTAAGTGCCTAGGACCTTAAGTTTCTTAATGCCATTCTATCTGAGGTCGGCGCTATGTGCACACTTTTAATGACATCAAACATTGTGACGATGATAGCTTTAGTGATTGCAATAGGTTTGTTTCACAATCCTATATCCCACATACTCACAATATATATATATATATATATATATATATATATATATATATATATATATATATATATATATATATATATATATAAAGTAAAGAGAAATTCTTCAGGCTGCCTTTCATATGTAAAGAACTTGAGTGATGCTACAGGGTAAACAGAACAAATACCTAATTTCAACAATTTCAACCGGTGGACCTTCATCAGGGTTAATTTTTCTCGTAAACCCTGATGAAGATCAGTCAACTGGTTGAAACTGTTGAAATTAAAGGGACGCTAAGTCAAGCTAAAATGATAGATTAGTGCTAGAGAATATCCATGGCGTCAATATTATCATGAACATAGCCTTAATATAAGAGAAATCGAGGTAAATGCAGGACATGATTAGAGACTCTCCGGGGTGTTCAAGCCCTTGCCCGATGATGAAAGCACACCTCAGTTAAGTTCTGTCACTAGTACTCAACGACTCGTTGCAAAAAGCAACCTCATATTGTATTATAAGATGAAATAATATGCTACTTGTCCGTTTCCATTTCATGTTTAGAAAATACTCATCGAAATTTCCATTGACAACGATGCGGGCAGTTGAAAGGTTTCGTTTTCGCTCAACTCTGCGCTGCCCATTCTTTGGCGTTTCAATAATTTGCTGATTGCATAGCGGTGCGCTGGTTTTGCTGGCTCGCAAAATTCTCACAAATTGCAAGTAGCAGAGAATTCAACTTACATTTGATGTTGCGGGATGCCCGAACGGTCTACGCCACTTGACCAAAAAGCAGCTGCAGTGGCGAGTCCACTGCTTCGTCTTGGCTCGGTGATGCCATCTGTCGGGCGCCGTTTTACTCACTGACAACAGCAAAGGGCGATGATGGCGTATGCAACATCATCACTCCCCCGGTTGGGTGGCGGGAGATCTGAATTTTGAAAAAGGTTTTCGGACCCTTCAGATACAGCTTTTTCGTAAACTAAGTATTTTCTTGGCACGAAACAACCATTGCGATGTTTATGGAATGGTGTTTAAACAGTCCACATCGACTTAGCATTTGCCTTTAGTGTCCCTTTAAGTACTACTTGTTCTGTTTACCTTGCTGCATTCTCGAATTCCACACACACACACACACACACACACACACACACACGCACACACGCACGCACGTGCGCACGCACGCACGCACACACACACACACACACAAATGTCTCTTCACAAATGTCTCTTTCATGTACAGCTGTAACTGCTAACATTGTGAGTGAGAGTGTGCATTTGACAGCTGAGTGAGTTGTGAAACCACACTGCACACCAAATAGCATTAAGGTTTAATGCTCTTGCTGCAGTATGTGCAAATAAATCAATAAATTAATGGCGTTAAACTTTAAGGCATGAAGCAGATAATGTCAAATTGTTTGTGTCCAGCTGGCATGAGTGTAAAAACAACTATATGCTGGCAGCTAATCTTGCTTTTCTGCATATTAGCATATGAGAATCATTTCTTTTATTTATTTGTTTATTGAAGAGAAGCTTTCTTTGCGACACCTCCCGAACTCTCCTGGCCGTAGCTCGGAAAGAGACATTTAACAGATTTAAGCTGAAGAGATCAAATCAACAGAGGTCAGCAATCTGCGATAGTGACGGGACAGGAGAAATGAAAACTGAGACGTCTCAAAAGCTGCTAACAGAAATAAACGTACTGCAAAAGGTCTGTGTTGCGCACAAACAACAGTTTGAAGAACATTCCAGGGGTAAAATGTCCACGAGCACAAACAAAAATATCAAAGGCGGTCAAGAAACAAAGCCATCGTGGCCACGGAAATGGTGCGAAATACGCAGGTCTGACTAATATTACAGCAGAGGCTTGATTGTTTCTAATTACCACAAAGTGTGTTGGCCAACGCCGAAGAAACTCTTCTGGCTGGAAGGCCACAAGTTTGCTGTTCAAATGTATACATACATACATACATACATATATATATATATATATATATATATATATATATATATATATATATATATATATATATATATATATATATATATATATATATATATATATATAAAATCTGTTAATAGAATGGCAAATTATACGTATGAACTCTTTCCATGCCACCAGAAATGTGCTCATTTTCGATGCTTTTATGTGTTAACATTTTATTTAGAGACGTAGTAGTTGCAATGTATACTGCGACACATATAATTATAGCCTGATCACTGGCGTTTTGAATAGATTTAAAGCAGTAACAATTGCTCAGACAGTTCTTGTGAATTGTTATATAAGGAAGTTCAAAGAAGCACATCAAGGAACATGAAGGAATAATAATTTGCTATTTTTAGTATAAGTACTGAAAGTAAAAAAATCTCAGATATACAAAATATGTGCCTGGCTCCTAGTCGGCAACTTTTGAAACTCAGATCACGAAAAAAAAATTTATCACACACATTTGTTCGCATAAATACTAGCCGTAGTGTTGCCTGTGCTACGTGGGGAAGCAGTAGCATTGCAAACGTGAAGACGAGCAAGTTCCTATTCTATAGGGAGCATTTGTTTTTACTCATTGTAGTAGACAACTGGTTTGTCTTTTACTGCATTCTTTAAGCTCTCGATGCAGCAGTTGTTGGATCAGAGAGCACGCGTAATCCTTCTCGCATGCAATTATTGCGTTCGATCAGCTTTTCCGTGCGAGCAAGGTGAGCTAGTGTTTGTCAACTGGTGCTGAAGCTGCCACATGCTTTGTACAGTTCCTGTACAGTGCCGTGCAGTAATGAACAAAGGCACTTGCACATTCGGCGTTCAAAATGTAATATTAATAACAGACTTTGGTCAAGCTTTGGTGCAAGGTCGGTCTGAAATTGACTATGTGCTTTTATGTAAGTGAAAACCCCACGTGACGAGTAGGATCGCTTGTAATGTTTTGTACATGTGCTGTCGAAATGCTCACGGACAAAAGCAACCCTCGGTGGGTAAAATAAAGATGCACTTGATAATAGTCAGAACACAATTATCAAAGTAACAGGCACACATAAGCAAGTACCGTTATTTGATACGTTGTTGGAATGACCTAGACGTCGGATCAGGAAATCGGACAACCTGACAGAAGCTTCTTTGTCTTCAGTGCTGCTGTCATTTAAAAATTATGTTGCCTAGTCAACCAAAACGCAAATTTCGCTTTGTTAGCTTGGGGAAGTGCTAAGAGCACTGGAGGCTAGTTTCGATGATACCTGCAGTCAAAGTTTTATGTTTCTAGACTCCACAATCTGTGCCGAAAATTGTCAGATATGACAAATTGTTAAAGTTCAGTCGTCATTTCAGATGGTGCATGGCATTGTTGGTAGAAGAATTCCAGTGAAACTGCTTAATGCATCGAAAAACTGTCAATCAAATTGATGAATTTCTGTAGATGTAACAAGAGTGAATGGATTCTTTGATTGACTTTGTTGAGTTTATTTTCTTTGATTTAACGTCTCAGTATTTTGTCACTGGGTTTTTGACCGCTCCTCTAGAATGGGCATGTCTCACTTCGTACGATTCCTACCTAAAACATGAAAATGAAATGTCGGCTCACAGATACCTCTAGATATACTGATCTGTTAATAAAATGGGTAATTATATTACATGAATTCTTTGATTTACTTTACTTTCTTTGGCTTAGCCATTCGGTATTTGCCATGGGGGTGTACCCATTCTTGGTCAATCCTCCATCATGGGTATGTCCTACTTCTACAAGAGGTACAGAATCCCTATATGTTGCTTGATACGTGTCATGCTTTTTTGTGAAATCAACCAATTAATCAATCAATTAATCAATCAATCAGTCAATTTATTTATTTCAGCATCAAAGACGCTTGGAAGGTACAGGCTAAAAACCATCAGGCTAATAGCCTGTACCTGTCAGACCCCGTCAAGCCTGACGGCTTGACGGCGTCTGCGCCCTTGAGCATTGGCAAATGAGGCACATGATAAATACTGCACTCGAACAGAATAAACTGAAAAGTGTACAGAATCCAGGTGTATTAATTGAAAGGTCCTAAATCAGTTTCTAATGTCATAAATACCAGCAAAGAAAAGGAAAGCACAATAACAAGTCATTGTGCAAAAAGATGCTAGTACACAGAAACAGGTTCACATGAATACGTGAATACAACATGAAATTTCATGGGTTCTTGCCAAGGGAAAATGTTTAGAAAAAAGGAGCTTCACAGAAAAGCACATAACATGAATAAGTGTGTTATTGTATAACGTGTGGAACTCTGAATTATTAAGCAGCACAGGTATCTGATATTTTAACATTTGAGTGCCGTAGTTTGTATTCTAGGCACCTTTCAGAGCTCACGTATCCTCAGTGTACGGGCATGCTTAGTCAGGCTTAGTCGAGACATTTCAGTAAGAAATGAATCGTTATTTTGCAATTCCAATTTACAGCATTCATTTAGCATTGAATGGCAAAGTTCATTTACCGTTTATGCATTTAGAGCCTGAAAGATCGTTTCTGTGTGTGGTCGTTTGCAGCATTAACGATGTTGCGAAGGGCATTCTCTTGAATTTTCTGTTGTCTGAAATACACTTGTTTTCGCCAAATTGTATGCATCTCTGTTGCTTGTGAAGCACTTAATTAACTGCTTTACTTAAGCACAGATTCCAACATGTGCATTGAATAAGCACGAGTTTTTAATTTATTTGTTATACATACTTACGTTGCCTATAAAGCATTATTGGAGGGTTTAGTTGCAACATAAAATTGCCATATTATTTACATAGTAATACAAACCACAATATAAACATCAAATAAACACTCAACCTTCTTAAACAAAATGAAATATATGATCACTCCTAAAAGGAAACATTTGTTGCATAGAGATTTGTTTGCTACAAGTAACAGCAAATGGTGCACAGTCAGGAAAAATGGAGTTCTGAACCTGAAAACAAAGCTTGTGAATTTTTTAAATTAAGCGTCCATATCTCACATAATGAGCAGTTTTCTTTTTGTTTTCACCAAACTTTCGTTTTTTTTTCTTCAACTGTATTTCTTAAATCTTAAAGCTAGCTGGTAGTTTTGGCATTACTAAGCACTGCGTCTAAATGAACACTGGATCCTGCAGGAAACAAGCTGGACTGCTTTGGTGTGGCCTTTGCTGTAGTAGCTGCTTGCCAGGCAATGGGGTTCCCGGATGTCCACCTGGCCCTGTCGGAGGACCACGCATGGGTCATATTTGAAGAGCGTGAAGAGACAGCTGAGGTCACCTGGCACGGTATGTGTCTTAAGCCGCTTCTAACAAGTCCTGAAGAAGCTGTCACTGTACCCTCCATTTAATACCTAGCAGAAAAGGTTGCAGAAGCTGCACAGGTGGTGTGGTCATCCCTGCACTTCACAGTGAAGTTGTTTCCTAATCTGCTGCGCTTTCTAGGGAATAGTTACCCCATATGTTGCAACTAAAACTCGTGGACGTAAAATTGCGCAACACGAAAGTGAAATACTACATTTTCATCAAAAGCGGTATGCTGTGGCCACTGTTCATAGAAACATGTCAGTCTGCTCATTTGGGGGTGAGTGGGTTTCGTGTAGTTATTACATGATAATTTATTTTTTGTAATTGTTAGATGGTACTAGCCTCAAAAAAAATTTCACCGTCTGTCATTGTAGCGATGTAACTATGACACCAACTCCCATGATCACTTGCATCACATATGGGGAGGCCGAATACCAGGGCACCTGAGAGTTATGCGTCCCCAGTGCTAAAAAAAAAAAAAAGTTCTCTGTGCCTCTCACAAACACAGAGACAAGTCTCAGATGTGCATTTTCATCAGTAAACAACCCGCCACGGTCGTACATACAAAGTCATGACAGGTTGGAAGAAAAGCAACGAGCAGGCATGGATGCTAAGAGGACCTGTTGTACAAATACATGCATAAAGCATAAAGAATTGTTGTAGTGGCAAGTAGAGTGCACAAAGATGTGTGAGCCAGGATAGGGTGCCAGGACAGTGCAGGTATTTAGCATGGGGTGCTAAGCGAAATTGGGCGCATTTATGAGTGGACTGCACGTTCGAAACGTGACGTGGTCCTGCGTGCTATGCTTCAGATGTGTGCCACCAAGAGGAAAGGGCAACTGAGTCAATGTCGTAAAAAGGAAGTCAGGCTTTGTGCACATGCTAGGAGGTACACAATGAGTGAGAGTGACCTTCTGGCAAGTCACTGCACCAGTGTGATTGCATGTCACTGCACCAGTGTGACAAGTAAGAGCAAACTTACAAAATTTATGGGAGAATGAATAAGAAATGGTATCTGGTGAATGAATACCATCCATGTTTTAAGGGGCTCTGCAATTTTTGTTGAGCATGGTAAGAAAATGTTCATGATCTGTCGACAATGCTGTCAGACCATGCAAGCCAGATATTGGAAAGTTTAGCTTGTATGCAAACTTCTTACCGTTTACTGATTACTAGATTATCAAAGCAATGGATGGCAGTAGCAAGGCTGGTGGCAACATCTTGTGACACCGGCTACAATGTCCAACTACAATGAGCCAGAAAAAAATTTGTGTAACGTCAGTGTTATCATCAAAGGGAAATCATCAATGGACCGCTCGTCAGCACGTATGTCACTGCAAACGCTTTACTCCAGGAGTTAAGTAGAATCATCATCATCATCATCTGCCTGGTTACGCCCACTGCAGGGCAAAGGCCTCTCCCATACTTCTCCAACTACCCCGGTCATGTACTAATTGTGGCCATGTTGTCCCTGCAAACTTCTTAATCTCATCCGCCCACCTAACTTTCTGCCGCCCCCTGCTACGCTTCCCTTCCCGTGGTTAAGTGGAATATCATAAGTCAATGCAGTATTATCTCTGTGTGTGCTTTCTGGTTGAACTCTGTGCCAGAAGATGTCACTACCAGTGTTGCACGCGAATGCATACCTATCTGGTAACCTAGTATTCCACAAGGGCCAAAACTGCGGACACTAAGACAGAAACTCAAACAGTCAAGTTAATACTCTCTATTCCCCTACATGCAGCAGGGAGCCCACAATCCCACATAAAAAATGGCTTGATCTCTGCCACGGCTTTTGAGGACTCCTCTATTATGCCTTGTCTCTGATGTCATAGACACACGTGACAGCCCACAGACAACCATCATTGGACAATTGTTCGTGACCACAAGCTACTCCAGTGTTAAAATGCGTGCATACGTGTACACCTCTCCAGTCTTCCACCAAATGGGGATGCACTGGTTGTCAGAGCGGACAGACTGTACTGTCGCCGCTCTTTTGTCACCCTCCGGCACCTCTGTCACACACCGACCTTCTGAGGTTAGGTTGCCATAAGTGTACTGCAGAAAGAATAAAAATTGTGACAGAAACGATCGAAGATGATTGTTAATGTCAATGATAGCTTTCTTTTTTTTGGGATTTGCTGCATATCCCCATGCCATCGGTGAATCACGAAACCTTGTGCGCACATCAGCAGGAACATCAAGTGGCACTCCTGCTGCCAACCACAATGCCTAATGATACCACGACTCGGTATATCAGCATCCCAGTTGAAACTTCGTATCAGTCCCCACTGTCCCTAGTATCCCTGCTACAAGTTCTTTGCAATGGCTGTCAACCAAGACTGCTCTTGACTGCTCATGTCTGTTGTGGACCGGGCGTTTGCAGCTGGCGGGCATCGTCCTCACCTCCCCCTTCCCTTGTGCGTGACGTCACCCGTGCACGTGTCAATAAATCAGGTGCCCTGCTTTCCTCTTCCTTTACACCTGTGCTTTCTCTCTCCACTGTTTAAGTCCAAACCCGATAAGAGTGATCTTGTGCTGCAGTGATGAGGGATGGCTACAAGTGACGAAACAGGCCGTAGCGCGAACGGATTGTTCATTCTCGTTGCTCAATCGCACAGTTATGGGAATCAAAAATTTATCGCTAGTCGCGTGCAAGTGTTAGGAGCAACTAGTCAATTGCACGAATCCATAACAAGATGTACAACAGTGATACTACTGCTTGTCTTGTGAAACAAGCAAATGACTGAGTTTTGATACCTGCAAGGATAAAAGCACATACTGCACTACCTTCAGAAATACATTATGCTGCTGTGTACAGCAAAACCAATCAACTTAGATTATTAGAGCATGCATCACGACAGTTCCTGTGTGTATTCGCTGCCCTCATGCCGGCAACACTGTGGGGATGTCGCTCAACGTCGTCGCTTGGGTGGGGTTCGACTCGTAGGCGACGAGTGGACGTGACAGCCATCTCCGTCGCATTGCTTGTTACCGTCGTGCGCAAGATCGCTTGCATGGAGTTTGTACCTTGTTCTCCTCCCATTTGTTTATTGTTTGAGGTTGGCCGATATCCATCCAAAGTGGGCCGTTAGTTTAACTGTATGAAGCGGGCAATAGGCAGGGCATCGTTGTCAGGGCTGCCCCTACTACAAGAAACTGTGTCAAGCAGAGGTATTGGGAAAGTAAACATTGTACTTTCTGTATCTGCATTATTATTAGGGGCTTCTCAAAATTTTTTTTCGGAAATATGTTCATTGAAAGGCATCGCACTCGCTCCAGTGTGTTCTGTGTGTTCTCACTTTCAAAGAAAAAGGTGTTATGGAGCCCCAATAAAGCCATAGTACAGTCAGCTATCGACTATTCGGACGCCAATAATTTGAGTATGCTTGATTATTCAGACAGCCACACTGCCCTGCCACTAGCCCAACAGACTTGATATATAAGGATGACTGAAGTTTCGTGCACCTTGTAGTGCATCGTGCGATAATTTGGACTCCGACTGCATGACCATGTGCTAATATGGCCCACCGTCCAGTAGAAATTGCGATATTTTAACGTGACAGTGTTAAGGAGCTCGTGTCGCAGAAAAGCCAGTGTCGTCGGCGGCGTTGGCTGTGAGCGAAAAATTCTGGAAGGCAATTCATAAATAAAAACAACTTGCAAGATGGGCTGGGTGGGAATCAAACCAGGGTCTCCAGAGTGTGAGACGGAGACGCTACCACTCATCCATGAGTTCGATGGTTCAAAGTGGGACAAAAGCGCCTCTAGGGAATGCAATGTTGCCTTAGAAACATGCCATAGAAAGTTATACTGCAGTGTATATTAGTAATTATGAGCTTGTAAATTACAGAAGTCGCAGTTAAACGAGTAGTGAAGTACATTTCCGCTACATTTCTTCTGCGCTTGGCGCACACGCAGAGCCATCTTGCGGCAAACACAAGACCCCCTCCTCGCAATGTACGGCGCTGCCCCGACAGGTGGCGCGCCACTCGCCCGCTTCTCCCCTTTATCTCGTCAAGAGCATGCTGAGTGAATGAGTGGGCGGTGCGAATGGTGTGTGATAACACTATCACGTTCCACTCTTGAAGGCAAAGCTTAAGCGTCCTCCATTTTTTTTTTTTTGTTTGAGACATCGCTGGCATGGCTGTCAGCCTTGTTGCTGGTGCTCCACGAAACTGAAACTAGTGAAGCCTGCTACATCTAGTATTTGCTGAAAAGAATTCGATGCATGCATTGACTTTACTTTAGTCTATCTGTAGCAACAGCATGACAGTATTTTCATTTTCGTGACGATACTACACTTGGCTAGCACTGGACGCTTTGGCGAGCAGCAGTGTTTCCACACAGTGATAAGATAGTGTCTTTGGTGCTCCGCTAAGAATGACGTTGCTCATGGATGCTGACACATCTTGAGCTATAGTCACCAAAAGATAACGTGCTTTGTACTGTGCCAAGAATGCTGCTGCTTCTAATATTGACGTGTCTTGAGCAATGGTCACGCGAAATCGGAGGTATCTCGAAAGTGACGATTCGAGAATACAGCACATCTTCTTTGGCTACTTGTGGAATTAAGTCACTTATCTTCAGTGAGTTGTCACTTCTCAGAGTCTGCGGCTCCCATTAGTGTTGCATGTCGCTTGTTTTGTTTGCTATCACCGACTGATAATCAATACTCGATGAGGACCGCCAAAACGTTAGAATAATCGGGAGTCCTAAATAATAGATTCGGCCATAACTAAGTGACTGTATTCCACAAGTGCCCAAACAACGGTGTGCCTTATTCTCTTGAATCGTCACTTTCGGAGACACCTTGAACTTCGCATGACTAGTGCGAGATGCATTGGTGTCTGTGAGCGATGAAATTCATGGCATACTTGCGCAAGATGCATAAATGTCAAAGAGCGACGTTACTCTTGGGCCAAGCATACTTTCTTGTCACGATGCAGAAACGCCGCTGCCCATTGACATGTCGAGTGCTAGTCTCGCGAAATGTCACGGAAATGAAAGTATCTTTTGAAGTGACTGTCCAAGAATATGGCCCAAGTTTGTCCATGCATGTGGCTGGGTGTACTATGCTTCCTCTTGGCCTAGACACTCTGTGGCTGGGATTTTCTAGCCATGCCTGTTATACTATTTCTTTTCATACTTTGTCAGTGGTCATAGCAACGCTCAGCATGTGTTACCAATGAGATCAGCCGGCCATGAACAAAGGATTATAAGAGTTGCATAGAATTGAGTGAAAATCAACGCTACAAAATTGCAGCCTATATCTTGACCCTTGTGATGTTGTCGCTACAGATGGACGAGCGTACAATCAATGCATGCACTGAATTTTCATCGGCGACTATTAGATCGGCTGGGCTTCACTAGTTTTGGTTCCATGGAATGCCAGTACATGGCCGACCACCACGCTGTTGATGCCTCAAAACAAAAGTATTGCTATTTTGCTTGACACTGTGACAATATTGGCACATGGCTATGCTGTCGGAGTCCTAATTGTTGCACGACATGCTGTAATGTGTTCAAAATTTTGGTTAGGTATCTATGGTCGGTCACTGTGGGGCTAGTGACGGCACGTGGGGCTGTCCGAATAGTCAAGCATGTCTGAATAATCGGTTGTTGACTGTACACAAAGTAATGCGATGTCAGATTCCAACAAAACAAAAACAGAAAGGCTCAAGACAAGTTCCCATTAACGAAAACAAAACAAAGATCAAATGATCAACTGCAGCCACAAAAGTTCACTGTGTTGTGATAAAAAGCATTTGTGCAAGAACCATCGAAGTTTTCAATAGAATAAGCGCCAAAAAATGACAGCACACAAGAAGAAAACCAGACAGGACAAGGCGCTTGTCGCGCCTTGTCCCGTCTGGTTTTCTTCTTGTGTGCTGTCATTTTTTGGCGCTTATTCTATCGAAAGCTATGCACCAACTAGCCCCAGAACATGTTTTAACCATGGAAGTTGGTTGTCAAAGCAAGTGAATAGCTTTCTGAATGCGCTTAGTTACCTGCGAAAGTCATTGGTGATTCCTTTTTTTCTTTTTCCTTGGCTGTCATGGCAGCCTCCCATTACCACGGAGCCTCGCGTCGCTTTTCCAGCTTCTGTTCCTTTACCGCCATAGTCATCGCGCCAGCACGCTGGGATGCTGCTTCGCCGAACCACGACAGTCACCAACCTCTTTTGTGACGTCACAGCCTCTCCTTGGCCTTATAACATTTAATTTGGTTCCATATCTCGACTACTGCTAAACCTTTCTCGAAACTTCTTCTAGTAGAATGCTCTCTGAAGGGCAGTTTCTATAATAGCCCAAATTTCCGGTGCATGGTGATGCACCTTTTTATGGCAGTAGCATCGGTGACTATGTTTAAATTGCCTGTGTGACACCAGTATTGGTTTTGCATTACAACAACCAGCACTTGAAAAACAATACCCTTAAATGCCACATTAAATTCTGAAATGTTGGCGAGAAAGATAAACATGTGGTTTCATTTATTCGCTGTCTTCGAATTAGCGAAAGAAAAAAAAAAGTTCTTGTGGCAGGAAGGAGCAAAATGTGCCTTATTCATGGCGGTGCCGACTTTGGGATCATAAACGGCTTGCCAAGTAGTCCTTTTGATTGGATGCATTGACTTCGTGTGATTTTCATTGGATTGCAGATTACCCTCCTCTGAGATCGCTCACAGCAGGACGAGGAAGCGTTTCGTGCTTAAAGGCACTGCCGCATGAGTGTGGTCCCGCAACTGGAAAAGGATGCATGTCCTTGTGCAGGCAAAGGCAACGAGGACAGGCGAGGCCAGCCCATACCGCAGGACAAGAGCTGGTTGTACCTCAATGGCCACGCCATTCCGTGCACGCGGGCGACCGAGGTGGCTGCGCTCGTCTCCGCCATCAACCCCACCATCACGCCCACCACAGACAGCACCGAGCTTGTCAACCTCCAACAGGTGAAAAATGAAGTGCGAACAAGTATGCAGATTGAGAAACATTGCTTTTTTTCCGTGTTTGACACTCTCATATTCCGGCTTCGATACTTATTTTGTCGTCCACATTGTCTTTGCTGGCTGAATGTATAGCGGTGGGAAATAAACTCTCTTTAGTTATATAAACTGTAAGATAGGCTTTGCTTTATGCTTTCCTGTTCGTTTGTACACAATTGTACATAGTTTTCAAGCATGTCGAGAGTAGTATGCTGCTTGGGCCCTCATGTCTTGTTTCATGCTTACTATCACAATGGCTCATTGGTTTTGATTAGCACTATTCCATGGTGTTTATTTCTGCCCCCTGCAGCCACTCACTGATGAGTGGAATGCAAAAATGATCTTGTACCGAGCCTTGAGCTCATATCAAAGGGGACACTAAAGGAGGACTATTATGTTAAGCTATATTAGTAGATTATGCTTTTGCAAAAACAAAATGGCCACTCTTGCCACCAGAGGAAGCTTGGTAAGCTAGAGAAAAACACGAAAATAAAAGGAGGGTGGCAACACCACTCTACGATTCCGGCACCAGCTTTGATACTGTCTGCTCAGAACTAGTTCACTGCCTTATAAGTAAAAGACAAAAGGATTACGTTGCTTCGAAAAGAACAAAAGACTCCACAAGTTCTGGCAACTTTTTCTGTGAAAAAGCAGCCATAGTATAAGAAAATACTTTGAAATATTGACATCACAGTGTCATAATGGTGCTCAGTTTGCCGCAAACTATTGAAAAAATGGTTAACCTATTTATGCTGTACGAATGAGAACAATGTTTTGAAAGAATAGTACTTCAATAGTCTATACTGATTTACCTGCCACAGTTGCTGCTTTATGTTGGGCATGAAATGCAACAACGCTTGTTTGCCAAGATTTATGTGCGCGTTAAAGAACCCCAGGTTGTCAATTATACTGGAGCCCCCTCGTTACAGTGTATTTTATATAGCCCCAGAGTGGCTTTGGGTTGTTGAACCCCATGAATGGAACCGTCGATCTAAACTGATTTGATGTTGCTTTTGGACTCCCTGCGGGTGTCACAATTGACCCGAAACCTATCACTCACTGCATCTCTTAATGCGCTTCGTGCTGCTTTGGGGCATTGAATCGTGCATCGAGTCACTAATCCATACCTGCCAACTCTCCAGAATATTTTGCAAGTTTTACTAATTTGGGCTCTTTCAACAATTTCGCAGATGTTGTGTCGTTTTATGAAAAATTCTGTTCACAAAGCTTGCGGCTTGTGAACTATTCCCGATGGTGAAAAGACGCCGGAGGGGCACTCGCTTTGAGCAAGTTTCTTGTCTATCGAGCAGCCAAGTTCTTGTGACTTGCAAAATCAGCAGGAGGAGCAATATCGCAGAGATTCCCTGTGATTTATGAACTACTTGTTACGTGTGTGTCTGTGGCAATCCAGACTTGTTGTGGCTTGGGTGCTTAGTCTGAGTCAAAGTCAATGGATGTGTGCTCAAGGCAGAACTTAAAAAGCAAAAAAAAATTGTGCCATTCCCCCTCCTCCTTGGTCCTCTGGTGTTGTGTTGTGGGATTGTGCCAAACTTAATGTTGGCAGTTTGGTGCGTACAATAACCCGTTTCTGGCATTTCTGCAGCAACTGCTATGGCTCCTGTACGACAAGGGCCACCTCCGGAATTACCCGATGGCGCTGGGGAACCTCGGCGAGCTGGAAGGTCTGTTTCCAACGCCGGGTCGGCCCCCGCCACAGGACCTGTTTGCAGAAGCTGTTCATGCGTCGCGCACATACTACCAGGACCATCATGTTTACCCCTACACCTATCTGGGCGGCTTCCTGTTCCGCAGCGGGCGCCTCAAAGAGGCGTTGCGTGCATGGGCAGATGCTGCTGATGTTATTCGAAAGTGAGTCGTCGCCCGCTGTTTCAGTTTGTCACCTTGGCAGATGCAACACTTACCGTATTTACTCGCATAATGATCGCACTTTTTTGTCAGAAAAAATTGACGCAAATTCAGGGGTGCGATCATTACGCGAGTTAAATTTCCCGCGAAAAAAAAATTTTTTTTTTCGTCCCGCGTTTGCTGCGGGATGCGAGTGCGGGACACCAAAACAAAAATGGCGGCCGGCGTAGCAAGCCGAACGCGCCGAACGCGATCTTTTTTTTTTTTCTTCTTCTCGTGAGTACATTACGTGCATTGAAACAGTTTCTTCCGTGTCAGTGATGAATAATATTGTTACGTCCAAGCGCGTCAAAGGGACGCGGGGATCAAGAAGAGAGGGGAAGAGGAGAATGAAGACTGTGCAGCGGCCATTCCTGTTGTTCGTGATTCTCGTACCAGACGAGCGCAGTGTCGGTAAGGGAAAATACAACATTGGACAACTGTGCGGTCGAGTTCCAACCGTTAGACCGGCTCACCCTTCGGTAGTTCGTGAGCCACTCGTCGACATCTTCTCCGGCTTTTCCTCCGAAAGTGAGTGGCACGCGGTAGTATTGCCACGGAACACCAGGTGCTGGCCTAGAAGCCGCGTCAGATCCTTCGGGAGTCTGGCAGGCGTATTCAGGCATGTCAGGTGAGGGTGGCGGAAGTCCGGCAAGTCGACGGCTTCGGCGAAGTTGTAGCAGCGTAGGCTCCGTGGTTACGAGGTGTACCCCGCACCGTCCACCAATTTGTTACAAGCACGGGGAAAAGGGGTTTATTGAGGCGTGCGAGAGCAGGAACGGCAGGCCACGAACAACAGGAATGGCCGCTGCACAGTCTTCATTCTCCTCTTCCCCTCTCTTCTTGATCCCCGCGTCCCTTTGACGCGCTTGGACGTAACAATATCGTTAATGTCGGCAAGTTTGCGGCAATAACGTAGCTATGTCCACTTTGAGGGGACAGAAACAAATGGGCGCGCTTAGCTGCCAGTGAAGAAACGCATGGCCGGCGTGCTGCGGAAACTGCGGCATCTGTTTTCACTACTACCCTAACACGGCACGTTTCCGCTAAGGGTGGGCGAATATCTTAGCTGTGTTACAAGCGTCGGCGTATGAATAGGGTACACTTTTAACGTATCAGTGTAAACGTGGCTACTGTCATTGCCGCGCGCGATTTGTTGCGTGCTCACGAGTGCAGATGAAAAGAATCGAAAGGCGCCTTTTTTGCTTTTGTTGACTTCAACCATTATAAAGCCTACCCATAATAAAGGCAAGTTTGGTTGTACATCTTTTTGCCATGGAAGTGCGGAAAGTGATGAAAGTAATAAAATGAGGCATCTACTTAAGCATGTTTGGTGCGTGCAGACAAGTCGTTCGCGTAGCATTCGACAGATGGTAAGCGCGATCATTATAAGCTAGACTTGGCACACGACATATCGCTGCGGCAAGTTCAGGGTGCGATCATTACACGGGAAATAAAAAAAATCGAATTTTGACGACAAAATTCAGGGGTGCGATCATTACGCGAGTGCGATCATTATGCGAGTAAATACGGTATTTCTCTTTGTGTGGATTACTTGAACAGGCAGGTGTTATATCTGGAGGCTCATTTGATATGTAACGAAGTTAGGCTAATTGTCTGTAATGAAGTTAGGTGAATTATCCGATTCATCTCTTTAGAGCATCAAAGGAGAAATTGGTACACATCTGGAATTGCTGCCACAAAGAAACACAAAGTCTGGCAGTCAGCAACTGTCGTTGACTGTCGTCTGGCTGTGATCAGGGATGCTGGATCCACCCGTGGATCGATTAGGTTTCGCTGCTTTTGGTTTCAAGGAAGCACCATATCCAAACAGAAACATCAATTCTCTCTATTTTCTCATTTCAGTGGCCGAATTAGCATGTGGTTGTGCATGCATAGTCTTATAGCCATAGGCATTGTCATAGGCATAGTCGTCCTTATACATTACGTCTATAGAGCCAGTAGTAGTGCCACAAAGGTTTCCGAATAATTGAGCATGTCTGAGTTATTGGTGGCCAAATTATTGGCCTGTGACTGTATGTAAGTTTGTTTATTGCCTAAAGAACCTTTTGTTCAGTGCCTAAAAGAACCTGTCTCTCCATTGTATCTGCAGGTTCAACTACGGCCGTGAGGACGAGGAGATCTACAAGGAGTTCATGGAGATTGCCAACGAGCTGGTACCGCAGCTGGTCAAGCTCAGCAGCACGGGGGACGGCTTGCTTCTGCAGGATCCGAGCTGCTTCGCACACTTACTGCGCTTCTATGACGGCCTGTGTGCCTGGGAAGAAGGTGTGTAGGTGCAAATCCATTGTGTGGCCGGCTTGTCCAGTCAGAAGCAGTCTGACCTCCTCTGGCCAATTGTCGTGGTTTTGTGAAGTATGAATTGCTAGCTCCTAAATTAGGACTGGGATGCTTAGCCCTCACGCTGCAACTCCAGAGATAACTGGATCATCTACCCTCGTTTTATGTTTTCAGCGTACTTCTTTCCTCTCCCAAAGCAACTCTGGCAAAAAAGAACATTGTGTAACCCTTATGGCATCTACGGGCAGGTCATCTAAACACACAAAGTTACCATAAAAACCCGCATACAATATGGACCCTAATATGAATACGAGGTGACATTTTTGGGCTGTGAAACAGGAAAAATGAGTTTTATTCTAGTATAGTATGAGTGAAGAAACCTCGGTGCAAACCTTTACTTAGATTGGACTGCACACTTCAATCATTCTCATCCTCAGTCGCGCTTTTTTCTGACAGTTCCTTGTCCGACAAATCATCCCGTAGGTAGTCATCCTCTGTGCCCTTGAGTGTGTTGAATGTGCCACACTTAAAGGCACGATGTACGATGTCTTATGGGATGCCTGCCCATGTGTCCACAATTTACTTGCACAGCGTGGTTGGTGATGCCCGCTTCGTCCGCCTAGTTGAAGTCACTTTGGACTCACCTGAGTGCATCCATTCCATGTAGCACCGCTTTACCACGTCCTTGGACCGTTTGTTTATGCAGACTTATGCAGAGGCTGCAGCTTACACTTTGTCCACCCGGGATGACGATGCGTTCAGTGCTGAAATCGCGCATCAGTCACGGAGTCGGCCAAGTGGCAGCGAAATGTGTCCAGTATGAGAATGGACTGGAATGAGAACAGTGCACCGGGCCGTCTACACCACATGGACTTTATCCAGTTGAGGACAAGGTCCCCTGTTCATCGAGCCTTTCTCATAGCACTTCATGACGACATTTTTCAGCCACTTCTCACCTTTCCTTATTGTCTTCCACTTGAAGAAGACACAAGGCAGTAGCTTGCGGCCCTCTGCTGTGCTCGACAACGTGACGGTAACTTGCATATCCTCGTTGCCAGTGGACTGAACGCAAACTTGTTTGGAGCGGAATAATGTGGTGCTGGAAAGCCACAAGCAGCTCTTGGAACGATTCGGCCAGGTATTGCGAAAACGAAGTTTGCCATCATAATGAAAATCCAGGACGGCACCTGTAGCGATAGGTCCAGTGCTTGCTTGCTTTGACGTCCTAGCTCGGGATCCCTTTTTCTTTTGCAAGCTCCCCAGCGTTCACCTGGATAAGTTTCACGCTCACAGCTAGATGCACGGCTTGCTGCTGTCGTACGAACTCTGTCGGGGCAAGTTCAATTTTCCAGGAATGTCCCATTCTTTGGCGTGTGAAAGCTTTGTCACGTTCCACCGCACTCGAAAAGGGCTTCCTTCTGTCGTCACCATCCACGAATGCTTCCCCTGGTGACGCCAAACTGCCTCGCGGCTGCACGGTTGCCGGTGTTCTCTGCAGCTAAAATCATCTTTCTCTTGAAAGCAGCCAAGTACTGTTTTTGTGGCCCTGACATCTTGCTGCTTCACTGTGGGGGCAAAAAAAGAGAGAGATGCACTTCACGTGGTTAGCACGTGAGCTCGTGTGCTGCCAAGGTGCACACTCAACAATAATGAAACTATGTTGTAGCCCCTCAGCAATAATGAAGCCGAGCCGTAGCCACGTAGCAATGGTGTAACCACACCTCAGCCATGCAGCAATAAGGAAACTAAAACTTTGAGCCCGACTTCTTAGCTAAAATTTCAATTCAAATCCGCATATAGCACAAGGTGGAAATTTGGGATGCTAATAATTTGGAAAAAAGAAAAAGTGGTACAGTGGAATCTCGATGATACGAATCTCACGGGGTCACGAAAAATATTCGTATTAGCCGAAATTCGTATCATCCAAACAATTAAATCTAGCTGAATTAAAGAGTGAGAGGTGAATTCACTCAGGCACACGTACGTAAAAAGCATTTATTTCTTGGAGGAAAAGTCTCCGATGTCCGTCTGCTTCTTTTTCTTTGTCAGGTCAATTAGCAGACTTTGTTCAAATCCATAAAAACGCGTGCACGTGTCGTCGCTGATTTCATCCGTGGCCATAGCACGCCTCAGAACTTCGAGCGCGTGCAGCGTTTCAGCCGCCGGTGGTGGTCCTTCGCCGTCGCCCACGTCAAAGGCGAGAACGCGGCTAGAAGCACAGCATCCACTCCGTCCGATGGCACGCGGAAAAGGAGGAAAAGCAACAAAAGTGCTACCGCTTCAAACTCTCCGCGCCCAGTCGCGCCCTCCGCGCAGTCCGGCGCCACGTCCGCGCCTCCGCACCAAAAGAGAGAGGGAGAAATCGCGTAACTGCACGCTGTTCTCTTTCACTGCCGTCGGTGGGGCTCACGGTCGTGTCCGTCCGTGCGCTGGAATGGTGCCAACTGTGGCCTCTTCTCCGCGCAGCGGCGCAACCTCCTCCCCTCTTTGTGTCAGCAACAGTGTCACCAGTATTCAAAAAATTCTTTCAATGAAACGTTATTTATACAGAAGGTACAAGGCACTTGTTGGGAGAGCGTTCTTGAGGAGAATTGTCCTGACAGGGCGTACTCGATATTTTTATCAACAATAACAAAGTATATCGATGAGTGCACAACTCGTGTGTCCTTTCAGCAAAGATTCTCGTCTCCCAGAAATCCATGGATTACAAACGCGTTGCTGCGCTCTATAACAAAAAAGAATAATCTTCACAAAAAGGTGAGACTGCAGCCGTTTAACACAGCTTTGCGAACTAAATTTAAGAAATATAGCAATATCCTTTCTGGTATCCTTAAACGCGCAAAACGGGACTATTATGAAAGACGGATAATTCAGAACGGTATGAATACCAGGCGTAATTGGGAGCTTATTAAAGAATTTCTTAATATTACAGAGACTAACACGGGCATTAAAAAGATAATTTACGACAACGAGGAATGCACAACCGAGCCTGACATATTAAATGCTTTTAGTGATCATTTTGCCACTTGTCAGAACATGCTATCGCCTAGTGTTTTACGCCATCTCCCACGTTGCCCTCAGTCATTTTTTCTTCGACCGGTTTCTTCCGAAGAAGTTTTAAAGGTAATTTCTTCTCTTAATGTTACTGGACCTGGCCTAGATTCTATTCAGCCTTCTAGAATAAAACTGGTTGCGGCAGACATATCATTTGTTTTTGCAGATATCGTTAACAAAATTTTTAGCACAGGCATATTTCCTGATTTGTTGAAACAGGGTAAAGTAATCCCTGTGTTCAAAAAGGGTTCTCGTGAAAACATTAATAACTACCGCCCAATTTGCATTTTGCCGTTTTTTAGTAAGGCCATTGAAAAACTTATTTACACTCGTCTAATGCACTATCTCAATAAATTTAATCTTCTTTCTCCATTCCAATTCGGTTTTAGGCAGAATTATTCGACGGAATTGGCATTAATTAACTTCACGGATAACATTAAACGCTTTATTGACGAAGGGTTTGTTGCAGGAGCCATATTCATCGATCTAACAAAAGCCTTTGACACTCTAGATCATTCTATTCTTCTGTATAAGCTCGAATCTTTTGGTATTACTGGCCCATCCCTAACTCTTATTCGTAGCTACTTGTCTAACAGGCCTCAAGTAGTGTATCTTAATGGCCAATTCTCTTCTACTAAAGTAATTAACTGTGGCGTTCCCCAAGGCTCTATACTAGGCCCATTGTTGTTCTTATTATTTATAAATGATCTACCAAATGTACTTACCAATTGTAACTGTTTGTTATATGCTGATGACACTACCATCTACTCGTCACAGAAATCGCTTACCGCACTTCAAGACACACTTAACACTGATCTTAACAATGTCTATTCCTGGTGCACTGATAATAAACTTCAAATCAATCCTTTAAAAACAACCTTTGTACTATTTCATAATCCACAAACACCGATTTCTTCTCTAATAACTGTCTCGTTAAATACTTATGTTATACCGACATCTGATACTGTTAAATTTCTGGGTATTACTCTCGACAAACACCTTAAATTCAATAGTCATGTCAACTCGCTAATAAAAAAGGTTTCATTCGGCATCCGCATTATCATTAAAACACGCGCATTCTTCAACCCTCATATTATTAGATCGTTGTATCATGCTTATATTAACAGTCATTTATCATACTGTTTATCCTCATGGGGTAATACATATGCCATTCATCTAAAACCACTTCAACGTCTTCAAAATCAAGCAATAAAATTAATGACCTTTAGCTCATTCCGGTGCCATTCTTTACCTATCTATCAACATCTTAACGTTTTACCCATTCAACAGCTGTTCTATCACAAGTTGTTACTCATTACATTTCGTCTCTTTCATCGTGAAATAACCTTAG
This sequence comes from Dermacentor albipictus, assembly GCF_038994185.2. NCBI lineage: Eukaryota > Metazoa > Arthropoda > Arachnida > Ixodida > Ixodidae > Dermacentor > Dermacentor albipictus. Next base: position 60,707,517 of record NC_091830.1, read on the forward strand.
ACAGTCTTCCTTTTGATAACCTCATGAACAAAAATAATACTAGGTTTGCAGAACGCAATAACCTTCTATTACCTAAAATCAGATCTAACTATGGTAAATTTACACTTCGTTTCCATGGCATTTCACTTTGGAATCGCATCCCTGCTAATATTAAATCATCTCTTTCATTGCAGTTTTTTAAACACAATATGAAAAGAATACTGTTAGCAGAAGCATCTTTTCATTTGTCATAAAAACATTTCCATATTTATTACATTTTCTTTACATTACTTCTGTTATTGTATCGTTGGGCTTCATATTTCTGTAAAATATTTTGTATTTTTCTCTGTTCGTAATATGCAGAAGAGCCGAATTTTGTTATATTGCTATATATTCCTGCTTATGATTATTTATTGTGATATTACTGTATAATGCTGTTTTTACTATATATCTAATTGTCTTCTATTTATTTGCACTTGTTCCCTACGAATTGTATTTTTAACGCGTTTTTTTTTCTTTTGTTTTGTTTGTTTGTTCGCCCTCTACTTGCTGCTCTAACACTCTTATGCACCCACTAATGATAGGAGGTCCCCCTGGCAGTTTCTCACTCTGGGACCTCCTGATGCTGTATATAATATGTAAGCCCGTTTTTTGTACATGTCATAACAACAACAACAATAAACAATGTTGTATCCTCCTTAGCAACCAGCGCGCCGGTCGGGGGCGCAGCTGCGCATAGCAACTGTGACGTCACACAGTAGCGGTAGAACAAGCGCGCGGGCGTCGGCGGTGGCAGCTGCACCGGCGCTCCTTTGTCAGACGTCTCGTTGCAGTTGAGTGAGACCCGTAGCTCCGAAGCGGCCCAGTGATTGCGCGCAAAGCGGTTCTAGAAGCGGCAATGGACGCCGGATTCCCCCAACATCAAACGCCAGAAGAACAAGGAGCGAATGCGCGTGCGACGAATGAACATGTCACGAGATCGAAAGCTAGGGAGGCAGAACGGAAACGCCAACATCGACTGATTAGATCGCCGGGTACTAAAGGCAGGGAAGCAGAACGCAAGCGGCAGCAGCGACAGGCGATATCGCCGAAAACCAAAGCGAATGAATTGGAGCGCAGACGGCAGCAGCGACCGGCCATTTCACCGAGCAGTAAAGCCAGGGAAGCGGAGCGCAAATGGCAGCAGCGTCTGGCCTTCGCCAAGCACACTTTCAAATTTCCGAAGTGTCTTCGGTAATATTCGTATCAACCGATGCGGGTCGAAAATTGATTCGTAACAACCATTCTCTAGCACGTTGGAAAGTAATGGGGCTCGACCAGGACCACAGAAAAATTCGTATCATAAAGAAATTCGTATTAGCCGTGATCGTATCATCGAGATTCCACTGTATTATACGAGGGTTCTTCAGGTAAATTTCTGACTGTAGGCGGAGCATATGTCTCGGTGCTCTTAGGCTGTCTTGGCAGGGCAGTCGCGACAGGTGGGTGTCGCAGGTCCATCTGCACCTTGACAGACGAAGGGAGTTATACAGAATAGAATAGAATTTATTGCTAGGAAAGACAGAGAGGTCAGCCTGAGCTAGTGCACTCTAGTTTGCTACTCTGCAATGGGGAAGAAGGAAGGGGAGTGAAAGTGATGGATGTTGATGATAAGAGAAGTGGTGAGTGCTTATGTATAGAGACAGTTGCTTTACTAGAGCCTCTCGTCGAGCTTGGTGTCCTGCAGAAACTTCAACAACACTTTAGTTGCACGCATTGAAGTTGCAGTGTCAGGCCATGGTCCAAGGATAGCTTCCTCTGACAGTGGTTGCCTGCCAACACTGGCTAGGAAACTTTCTAACGTCCTTTGCTCCAGCATGTATGCTTGGCAGTCGCACAGTATGTGTTCCAATGTTTCAGACGAAGGAGTTTACGAACGGCTTATTATTTATAAATTTGGAGAAAGTGACGTGAGAAACTTGGGGGATGTTCACCGTAGTTGCTGTGGTTGGTTGCCCGCGAACTCAAACACTGCTTTAAGTGAGCTGCCTGCAGTTTAGCCCTTGAGCGTGGTTGTACCGCTGATCCCCATTTAATTGTCCATGAATGCAAATGTATCAGGAGGAGCTTCGTACGATGGCATGCTGCCCGAAACTCTCGTCGGCTAGGCCTAACCAGCGCCACCTCGTCGGTTGTCTGCAACCAAAGTTCTGGTTTGGTTCGACGAAGCGCTTCTAAGTGGGCGTGCGGCACTTGGAAAGTGGAAGAACAACTTTTACAACGAGTCTGAGAGCACAGGTGGCACACGTGACAGTCGAATGGCGGCAGCTTGTCTTGTACATGGCACGTTTATAAAACCGTGCACGCAGATCAGTCAGAAAAGTTGAATGAGGCACTGTATGCTGTGCGAAATGTCCGTTGTCATTCTGCGTTCGTTCTGGGGAGTTGGTGGCAGTGCTGTGGAAATGTTAACACAATCGAGTAGGTGTGAAAAAATGAGTCGGCAACTTACTGTGTTGTTTTTTTCTGTGTTACTTGGTATGCTTCATGCTAAGACCACGAGTCCTTGCACGTTTACTTTTCAATGTTTGTAAATTTAAATGGATGCAAACATCATGGTTGCATGCCCCTATTCTCGCATATGCATGGCTGCTTGGTCTACATGTTTCGCACGTGTGCTGCCTTTGAAAAACACTTTGGTTATAGTACGGATATTCGCTGCTGCAGCCACTGACAATATAAGCTTGGACTGCACTTTAGTAAATTATTGAGGGTACTCTGGCACTTGCCAACGTTTTTCTCGTGTTTAGAGGGTCTGCACCTCCACTTAACATTCATACACATAAAAAAGACAAGTCATAAATGTCATATCAGTATTTCTTAAGCAAGCGGCTGGTATTCTCATAACATCCGTAGTCTTGAGGTGACATGTTCGCATGTCACCACCCATTAAGTTTATGAACCAACTCACGCAAGGGGTGTCCATTGAATTACAGCTTGCAGTGTTTGCTGCTCTCTTTTCATTGAAATATTCTTGTGCCTTTGGTTCAGTTAATGCATGTGAAAATATGGTGAATGAACAAGAAAAGCATGTCATGGTAGATCAGGAGGATGAATGCGCTCTTCAGACTTGAGAGTTTTGTTTTGTGTGCTTGAAATTGATGCCTGTATGGCCAGTGATGTGTAGGAATTGCGACTACATGGAGGAGGGCATTTTCGAGACATCCCTTCCCCAAGCTTGTTGTTCACTTGTAATGTGAAACCTTCACGTTCAGCCCCTGCTGCCCTAATGATGTTCTTGTGTATCCCACACTGTTTTCATGATGAAGTGCTTATTTTATCTATCAGCACAGAGTATTGGATGGAAGGGACGCTAAGTGGCACCTTGGTTGACAAAGTTGTCGCCCCCGTTCAGCCGCGGGGTTTTTTACAAAAAGTACTAGAGGGCGCTGGTGTCTATGGGAGCTGCAAGTGAGTCGGTTCTGACGGCAGGGGAATCGTGGGAAGTACACGGATTCGCCTAAGCTTTGCACTTCTGGCTTCAAACGGCTTTGTGACTTTGCAAACTGACCATGTTCAACGAAATATTGCATTGCAAATGCAACGTTTTGCTGTGATTAAGCATTTTATGTGCAGAAACTTACTGCCTTCGTGCATTTAGAAATATATATATGATTTCCTGGAAATTTGGTAAGATAAAGCACAATAAATATCGCCACAGAAAAGTATGAAGCCATTAGCACAAAGATTAGACAAATGTATGTTTACTGCCGATTGTTCCTATAGTAGCTGAATAATCGCAGCACCCAAGTTCCCTCAGTAATTTTTCTAGGAAGCTCTATGCATTCAGCAGGCAACGTCAGTTGACCAAAACAAACATTCACTTGTATGGGGCTCACAGAGTAATCTTATGCTTACTGTGGAAGAAAAAGGCAGGAGAAATAAAGGGTTACAGCGACATTCTACTCTGCTTAGTAAAACAGGTAATCTTTATTGGAACAGTGAACCAAGTGCCTGAGGTACAACCGGATGTAACCTATTGAACAATACCCCCCCCCAAAATAAAGCTTAAGGAAAAATGGTTTGGTGCGCTTGTTTCCCGCTCAGGTTCAGCCACGCCCGTGCTCCACATTGGCTGGGCGCGACCACTTGTCGGGACCATCGCCAAGTTTCCAGCGTCGGTGAGGGCAGCGGTGTCGGTGCACGCCTCGACGGGAGACGAGGGCGAGGAGGTGGAGCACAAGAACCACAAGGATGCACCGCCCTCGGTCTCTAAAGAAGACTCCAAAAAAGGCAGCGAGACGTCATCGCAAGACAGCCTTGTGAGTGAGACACTGCCTTGCTCCTGCTTTTGCTTGCACTAGTGTTGGCTGTCGTGCTCCTCTTTGCAAATGACGAGAAAAGAATTCGCCGATCATTGCCGATCAAAGGCACTCAAGCTGTATACGGGAGCTCTCACACTTCTCGGAAATACTGGAGGTCTGTTTGGCCACTGCCCGTAATCAGCGCGGCACCTCGCAAACGACATCATTATGTGTGGCGCAATTTCTTCGCTATACCAGAGCCTTCTCAAATGCTTCGCTGTAACTGAATGTTGTACCTGTGTTTTTCTTTGAAGTCGTTAACAAAAGGTGATACTGTACGGCGTGAACATGCCTGCTGAAATTTATTTCTGCCGAAAGGCCGAGATGTGATTGAGGCCCCTCCTAGGTAACCTGCAATGTGAAGCCAGTAAAATGGGATGTGAGCAACAGAAATTATGAATTACTGACTGAGACAAACCATGCAAATAAGTTGTGCGTTCGAATGAGGATGTGACAGAGCCAGTAAAATCAGAATTTTGCTGCGATATATCAAAATTTAGTGGCATTGAAATTCAGTGTACATGTAACCTGTGCTTATAAACACGTTCCTTCCTCTGGAAACAAGGACGCGTGGATTGTCGGCTGCTTGGTTCGCTCGCAGATGGCTGATGGCAAGGAGCCGAAGGAGGAGGACTTCCTCAAGAGCCTGGAGAACCAGCTGGGACAGAGCAACGGCCCGCCTCACCCCGACATTGTCGCCCTGGCTGCGGCATGCGCAGAGAACATCCTCAACCCCGACTACCTCTTGGGCTGCGGGGAGCCCTTCTCAACCAAAAACGGCAACAACGGGGTGAGTAGTTGCAGTGCTTGTTACTCTCGAATTCCTGTGTGCATACTTTTAAGCCCATTAAATTAGCTTCAGCAGCATTTATTTTTTTAACCTTAAAGTTCGAGATTGCTCTTTGAGCACAAGTTCCTGATGAATTGGTGGTAATGGGTGTGCCTGTGCCTACGAAGAACAGTAAGCATCTCCCTTCAAGGTTTATTTTCAGTTGGTTATCAGCTATGAATTTTGTTGTTGCTTACTTTTGCTGGGGTTTTTCTGGAGTGAAGTTACACAACTGATGGAAGGAAACAATAATGTTACGATGGCATTTCAAGTGGGCAGGCCCTTACACCTGCAAGCTTAGGTTTTCCATGTATCAAAGGAGTTTTTCTTAGCCACTATAGAGTAAAATCTAGTTAATGTAGATTTCACGGGAGTGAAAAGAAAATGTCTGATTCATCTGAATGTTGGATTACTGAATGGTCCAAGAAAAGAGAAGTAATTATTATTATTATTTATTATTTATTTCATGCTGCAGACCTAGTTCAGGTCCAAGCAGGGTGGTAAAACACAACAATAATACAATGCATCAATCAATTGAAACTGGCAACGAGTTATTCCTGTCTGTTATAGTTCGGGGAAAAAAAAGAATACTTGAATACATCCGTCCGTGCAAAATAAGGTGTTAGTGAATTCGGATGATGGTGTCAAGTAAGCATAGACATTGGAACTAGACAGATAGGTTGCAGGATTAATTGATAAATCTCCATTAAAAAGCATGGAGAGAAACCGAATTCTTAAGTTTTCCCTTCGTCGCTCAACGATTTCGATGCCATTGTCACGCATTATTTGTGAGGGGGAGTCATATCGAGAGAATTTTGAATACTATATGAATCGCACTGCTTTCTTCTCTACCCTTTCACCGCATATTCGCTGCATCAACATTACTTCATGTAGTGAAAAAAAAAAAAAATATTCGCACCCTCAATTTTGATGTGTTATAAGAAATGTCCAAACTGAAATTGCAAATGCCTTGTGTAAATGATAACCACTCTTGGTGACATGGCCCCTGTCACTTTCTTTGAAGTGTGGCAGGGATGCAGAATGTGCATTGTCACCTGCATGGACATGCCTTTCACTACTGCTTGCATCCCTTGGTTGTTTTGTTGCCAGTAAGCTAATATTCCATCGCGATGGAGCTGGAGAGTCTTACACAAAAGGTAGTCACAGGTGGAAGTGCGTTTCAACCTTCATGGACTCTGACATGCCCGTCACATCGCATGGTTCCTGCCGTATCAAAGCACGACTACCGCTTGCCACACTCGCCATCGCAACCATGATGGATGAATCCATGGTCGTGATGATGGCGTACGTGGATAGCAGTTGTGGTGCCGCACAAGGTGCCAAATGCAAGAGAGCCATCGTTGTGGTGATGCGTATGTTGCCGCTTGGCGCCAGTCGGGCAGCAGTGCTGCTTTTGCAGTGCAAATTTGCGGCATTCCATGCCTTGTCCGAGTTGACCCGTGAACAGTCAAACACCACCAGTGTAATAAGTTGTTTTATGTCATCTAATGATGTGTACATTTGCCACAACCAGGCGGTGTGTCCAAGTTCACGAGAGTCGAATTAACGTGTTTTTACTGTATGCCTGTGCAGTAGAACCTCGTTAGTTCGTATTTTACGGTGCCGAAACAAATGTCCGAATTAACCGAATGTCGAATTATCGAGCGTATCGAGCCGGCAACAAACAAATGCTACGATGTCAAGTCTTTTTTATTTACTGAAGGATTTGGCAAATCCTGTTTCTATTTTGTCCAAAAGCTGTGCAGAAGCTGCGATTCTCATTGTCTCGTGGCTGATTAGCCCTCGCAGCAGTGAAGCCCTCGCGACTTCATACACAGTGGGGCTGCGACGTGTGCCTTCATCCGAGATGCTTTTCACTCACGTGCACATCCAGATTATTTTTTCGCCAGTGAACTGGTTGCCAACAAATTGTCCGTTCATTGCGATATAGCCGGTGCTCTTCATCCTCGACGGCTTCGCCGTTTCACTCGGCCAAAACAACACTACCGTTTGCCGCAACCTCTCCGAAAGAAACCATAGTTGCTATCGACGGAATCAGTTGCTACCGACGAAATTGACGAAATCTCCGTAGTGCGTAGGCAGAGTCATATATTGAAGGAACAAAAGCCCCCACCTTTTCTCTCTCCCGCCTGCTCTTACTCACTCCTGTGCACAAACGGCTGGCGATCCCTCGAATGAACATCTCGTCAAGATCAGGTAGCATGGCTCGGAACAAGCAATTTAGTCTGGAAAATTGAACTTCGGCACCCAAATTCGTCCGAAAAATCAGTTCCAAAGATGCATTAGCTCTATGGGAACCCTGACAGTGCATTTATAAAGCCCGGAGTATCCAACAAGTCTGCATTTTTGGAGTCAGAAAAATCCGCCGGCTACTTCATTGTTTACTGCAGCTGCTGCAGAAGAAACCACGGTCGCTAATGACGCGATCACGGATGGCAGCTACACATTTATGAAAGAATGCGGCCAACGCGGTGTTATGCACGACGGTAAACGCAAGAATAATGGCTGTAAAGGCACAAATAGGCGTGACGTGTTCTGGCATATTTATCGTTCATATACGACTTCTGCTGATGACTGTGGCGATGCGGACTCCGCCCTCTTTGTTTTGGTTGCATGCTAGCAGCATTTGTGGCGCTCGCCAAGCTCAGAGAGTTGTCCGAGTTAACCGGTGTGCGCCTGAATAGGTATGTTTGAATTAATGAGAGGTTGATTCCATTAGATAATGCATACGCCTGCTAGGATCAGAGGACGAGTCCGAATTATCAGATTTTCTGTTTAAAAAGAGTTTAATCAATGAGGCTTTTCTGTACTTTGCTGCTACTTCATCACTTTCATTCCCAGGGAAAAATATATATTGCTTTTTAATAATTAAACTTACTGCAGTTAAACATCAATATAATGAAGTGTTTAACTTTTCGTAACTTGTCCTTAGAACAGTGTGCATTTCCAACATCAATGTAACGAAATTTCACTACAACCATGGGGGAAATAAGTGAGGGGCAGGCTTTTTTCCTTGTACATCGCTTTGTTACCGAAGTTTTATCGTTTGTTTAAGTTCATTTCATGGGAACAGCAGTCTTGCATTTCGGCGAGTACACTCTGTCACATGCTGCTTCTGAGATCGTGCTCATTGCCTTGACTCGAGGCACTAAGCACGACATCAGAATTCATAATTCACTTATTGAGAAAAATGAACACTAAGTTTTTATCGTTACATTGATTCGAAAATTTTTGCATGCAAACCAAAACCTTTATGAATCCTTACGAATCTTTTTTTTTTTCGTTCCGGAGCAACACTGTGACGGAACATTTTTCAGTGAAACAAAACTAAAACCAAAATGAAAAACATTTAGTTTTGGAACTCTGGTTAAAGCATTCCTTTGAGATATTAGAAGCTTAGCATTTTTATTCAAGCACGGTTCCAATCTCTCATTTCCTGCTGAAACTCTTCTGTGACGGTGACTGTTTTATATAATTTGGTTTAATTGCTGTAGAACAAGAGGTAGCGTTTGAACAAAACCCATCCTCGAGCACAAACTGATGCTTGCGCACACATTTGACTTGCTGTACTATTGGAAACCTATGTGTGCCGGCACTTCTGTGACATATGGTTGTATGAAGCCAGTAATTCACAATTAGTTCGTTTCGGCAGATTGCACCTGCGTCATAGTCGCTCTCCTGCTTGTCATGGATGGCTTCGCTGCGTCAATGTAGGATTTTGTTAGTGTTGCCGCGAGGAAGTGTCCCAACATGATTTAGTTTTAGTTTACGAGCAGCAGCCAGCCCTGTAGAATTCCTTTGAAAAGAGTCTCTAAGATGCACGTACCAGTGCGGTGATACCTTACTGCTACGTCGCCTAGCAGTGCCAGTAGAAGGTTCGCGATTTCTGGTGTCTGTTTCCTTACTGTGCGTGAAAAGCATGAGGTACCAGGGTTGATCAGTGCACATACATGGTGGTACCATACCATTGGTAGTAGTGCTACCCAAAGGCTGCAGCCTTTGGCTAGTGTGAGCACCCCACTGTACTTTTCACACCACTATGCCTCGGACGCACAGAGTAGCTGGACTGATGACTGAACTTATCTCTCTAGAGAACCTGTTAAAGAATATCGCAGCAAGGAGCTGGAGAAATGTGAGCCAAACAGATGCAGGCGTGGAGGCCTGACAGGAGACAGGGCTCTTTGTGCCTGTTCAGCTATGTGGTAGTGGCCTCTGCAACTGTTTATAGGCCAACTGTCGCGTAACCAAGATTGCCAGGTGTAAAGGACTCTTCCAGTGAAACTGTTGGTTTATTTGCACTCACATTTCACATAGAGGTGACATTTTGCGGTGAATGGAGTTGAATGCCTTGCGTGGTTGCTTTGCTGGCCTGTTTCATCTAGCAAAAACCAGAAGTATGCATTGCTTGTTGCAATGCCAGACAAGATATGTGCTACGTAAGCAACAGAACAATCGTGTCATCGATCATTGTTTGGGCACACAGGGTTTCGTTGTTATGGTGAAGGATGAAGCCCCCATTTTGCTCCTGCAATAGTTACTGGTATAGCCACAGCCGATATGTACTTCGGGCTAATTTTGGACGAAGTATGCATGCAATGGCATGCAAATGTTTAACTATATTAAATTTTATTCACTGTAAAATACAATCTCTGTGGGAAAGTATATGCTTTATTCACTAGTTGTTTTATCTTGTTATTCCCTGATTTTTGTAAACATTGTATTACTTTTTTTAATTTTCTATATTCATGTAATTTTGCCCCTCCTGTACGGCTCGTGTTTTGGGCCTACACTATTGAATAAATAAACAAATAAATAAATAAACAAATAAATAAATAAATAAATAAATAAATAATTGAATGAATGAATGAATGAATGAAATATTAGTACCAACATGCCATTCATCTAGAAGAGTCAAGTATATCTGGTCCTCCTATTTATGCAATGCATCATGCAGTATATGAATGACGTCTATTGCCCTATAGCTTTTTCAGGGCTACATATCACACAACTTGAATCTTTCAGTTTAACAGTTGTGTCTGTTTAACATATTGCGTAGTAATTGATAATGCCTGGACCTTAGTTCTCTGGCGCACACTGGTTGAGGCACAGTGTTGGGTAGGTTAACAACTTTAATCGAAGTCCGAGAGAGGAGGTTACATTGAGGTTGATCTGCTTTCAAGATAGGGATGCACCCTCTGTTCTTGTTCTCACATCCTCTGTCTGTTTCGTAACGAACTGCAGTCTTGCACACTCTCTAATGTGTGCTGCTTCTTTTCCACTCTGTTTAACTGTGCCTTTTTTTTTTCTCTCTTTTTCTCTCTCTCTCGCATCCCATCTACCTGCCTCTTCCCTGAAATGTCACTTTCATCACGAACCAACCTTCTGTCCACATTGTGGTCCTGTCATCTGTAATGATCTGTCTTCTCCCTGCACACATTTCACTGACTGGGGACACATCCTGCTTGTCATGATTTTGCTTTCACTCTCACCGTCATTCATCGCTCCATTATTACCTCTGTACTTACGATCGGCTTGTTTCATTTCTCCTTCGATCTTTGCCTATACTGTACTTCTCATCGTGCGCTTGCTCCTTTCTTTTCACATCTTCACTTGCCATTTCCATCTGTCCTTGTGGCCTATTGCATCCATCATTGACTTCTGGCTTTGTTGCCTGTTCTTGTTACGGATTGCATACGTCTTTTTATTCTGATTTCTTCTATGCATATCTGTATTTTCATGCATCCTAACTCTTACATGCTTTCGCGCTTCTTAACTCTTTGCTCTTACGATTCGTATCTGCCATTACATTATCTTCTTGGTTGGTATCCTTCATTTGCATAAAATTCGCTCCTCCTGTTCACTTTGTGTGGTTGGCATTGGCACACTTCGTTATGTGGACTTCCTGGCATTGTCCTGTTACTGCTTCATCTTTCCTTCTTCCTCACCTTCTGCCTGTGCTTGTGAATCGCTTGCCTTTTCTTGTTGTGCCATTATGTTGTCCTTCTCGTATTGCACTTTTGCCTGCTTTTTGGCATTGCCGCATTAACTCCTTTTTTCTCTCTCGTTTTGTTATTGCCTGCATTCTTATCTTATTTGAATGCCATATCTGTCTTCTGTTTACCTTTTTCTCCCTTCTTTTTCTACTATCACACTCTTTCCTGCACTCTCATTTGAATTTCCCTGTCCTCTTCATCCTTCTGACTTATTGTGACATCTTCCCTTTCTTTTCTCGATCTATTATGATATACCTTTCCTCTGAACATTCGTGTCCTTGCTCTGCCATCCATGTTTTGTGTTTTGACACATTTCTCATCGTTGACCTACGTATTTCTGTGCTGATCTGCCTTCTTTTTTGTTACCTCTTCTATTCTCACCTTTCGAAATATCTTTTTATCTTGCTCTTTTTTGCTCGTTTATCATTTACTAATCTCTGCGATTTTTTGTTATGTATCTGTAATTGTCTGTGCATGTCTTTTCCCCACTTGTACATTTAAAACCTTATTTTATCTTGTAATGTTTCCTTTTCTTTTTGCACACTTCACATTTGCTCATTACTGCAACCCTTCATGCCATCCCTGGTACCATCTTCGATTTGCGACCTCTACTTTACTTGCCTACGCTTCTGTGTTTCTTTCTTCTTGTCTTGCACTTGCAAACATTATTTTGTGAATGTTCTTTGTCCACTTCTCTCTGCTGCATCTTGTGGCATGCCTCTCCCTTTCGTCCTTGTTTGTTTCACCCTCATTCGACCTTCACCTTATGTTCACTTCCTCCCACCTTGTCCTCGTCCACTCTCCCGACCTTGACCCCATCCCGACTGCCTTCCCTACCGGACACTCCACTGTCGGCCTCGCTGCTCACCACATAACAGCTTTCCGCCCTGAAAGCCTCAGAGTCGGACTTTATGGTCGGCGACCTCTTTGACCCCAAGGTCAATGGCCACACGAGCACCGATGACCTCATTCGGGCTGTGCAGCAGGAGGCCAACAACAACAACAGCTTCAGCTTCGACGATGACGACCTAGATCTGGATGAGGCAAAGGCAGCGCTGACTGCGAAGCCGGAGGTATGCAGTTGCTCCCTCGCCACATTGCAAACTCCAGACAGGGCTGCCATGGTTGCTGTAGTCGTGACGGTGACCGTGCTGTCTCGTATCATTGCTTTACTTTTCCTGCATGCGTAAGGGCACATTTGCATGACATTCTAATATAGAATCTGGCTTGACTAGAATTTTGACATTACTTGAAAGGACCTTGGGTTGTAACACTGCATTTTGTTTTGTCTGTAACAGCGCACTCAATGATGGTACACTGTTGGTTTGTTACTGTGTACACTTGACTGTTTGAAGTGTGAGTACTTATGATGCTCTGCAAGGCAGCTAGCTATGAACTGGGCTGCTAATCTCATAGTGCATAAGCATCATTTTTCTTTTTTCATGTGAAAGCATCAAATGGCTCATTGAGCAGCAAAGCCGGTGGTATCTGTAACGTTGAAAGTTCCCATTGGCTGCGACGCCGCGTCACTCGCGCTCTCGTGACACTGGCTTGTGCTTGCTGGCTCGGGCCTTGACGGAGCAGAGTGAGCGAAAGGAAGCACCTGCGGCGAGGCACGGTATTGCGTGAGGGGAGAGGGAATCGCTGCGATGCCCCATCGCCCTCACTCTCTGAAGCCTGTCTTATCAGCGCTCTTGCTTGCCCGCGAGGAGTTCATAGCCCAAAGGACCGCTCAGTGGAGTTCAATTGGACATTAATGCTTTCACATGCACAACTCATAAGAAGTGCTTAGGTCTCCCTAGATTTTTTCTTTTTAAGAAAACACTTTAATTGCACATAAAGGAGCTATCACATGTTCATTGAACTATTCTCTGTTATTGTAACTATGAATGGATGAGTTATAGTGTTTATGAAGAGAAAAAAATGGCTTTCAGTGCAATTTTAATCGAAATTTTCAATTTGAGATCGCTGCCTTTAAGCTCCTCCCACTGACAGCAACCGCCATTTTGGCATTGCTTGTGTGGAGTCAAAAGGTGCTGGGCCACTGCTGTGTCGTCTGCTCCGAAAGATTCCGTAACCACATGTGTGCTTTGGCAGACTCTCTTTGCTCCGTACGCTTTTTGGCACTAAATGAAAGCAAGGGCATCACCATTGCATTGTACCTTCAGTTCTTTCACTGGTGCGATAAAAACTGTGCAAACCATAGAACACCTGCAGGAGCTCTTAGGCTGATCATCGAGACAATATGTGAAAATTATCTTTTATACTCACCCATTGACCTTGCGAAACGCTCTTCATTTTGTCATCCACCAGTGTTGCCAGGCTGCTGGACGGCTCAGGTGCAGTACAAAAAATTGGACACTGAATTTCTGTTTCACCAAATGCACTCAAATTCTGCCAACTTGCTGTGGGACACATACACTTTGACGTGTAATGCGCGATTCAAGATCAGTAGTTTGCTGTCATGGCGCTTTATTGCACTTAAAATCACCTGTGTGTGAGATTAGGACCTGTGAAATTGATTTCACAAGGTTTGATACCTCTGGGGTGAAATTTGGAGGCTTGCTTGTCAGAACAATTGTCAGTGTCACTTGTCACTTGTCAGTGAACACTTGTCAAACACATGTCAGTGTTTTGTGTAAAAGAATACCTCTATATGCACACATTATTCCCCCTGTACGTCCTTCGACTTCAAAGCCGAACTGCCTTGCACGTTATGGCAGCCTGTGAAAAGGGAGGCATTACAGATGTGACGGCCGAGTTGTACATCTGAATGGATGCAAATGGCCGGCTCTTTGGAACATTCAGCCTTATCGGAAACCTTTGTGCAGAACATTGTTTATCAGAGAGGGAGGAGGCAGGCCTACATGTCACTGCAGGACAGCTACATCTGGTGTCTGGATTTCATGTTTCCTCGCTTAAGCACTTCATTCTGATATGTTGGACAATAGCGACAACTGGTTTGGAGAGGCTAACAGAGAGCCATTTGCAGTTGACCCAAAGCATCCTTACAGACAAGTGATGAGTCTATCTGGACTTTAAGTTTGTTGTCATTTTCAGTGTTGGAATGTGCCAGTGACTCGTTGCTTTGTAGTGCTAACATCGCAGTGCCATGCGTACAGTCAAACCCGGATATATCGAACCCACGTATAATGAATCACTGTGTATAACAAACATCAGAAAATCCCCTTGAAAATATTTGTATAAATTTTTTATTTTATACATTGAATTACCTATATATCAAATCTGAAAGTGATCACAAAGAAGTACGGTATATAGCTAATTCATATAAAATCGTAATTTTATATATTGAATTACATATATATCAAAATTTTTTGTGATCCCTTTCAGATTCAACATATAGGGGTTGACTGTACCACCAGAATGTAATATGATCTACGCAGTGGTCCATGCCAGAATTCTTCAATCATGCGTTTTGTGAAACCACACTTCATACTCTGAGTATCAAGCTATAGGTATTAATTAACTGACATGCCACAAGCAAGCATCGGAATGAAACTTTGTTTGAATGAGTTGTTGCCTATTGCCTGCTAAAATGTGCTCGTAATGGTAAATTGCAATTTTTCACAAGTTTCACAATTTATTTCAGAATCGCATACAATATACAATAATGGGGACACAAGCAAAAAGCTGGAAATGACTTGACTAGATCTGTACTGGCTGAAAAAAAAATCGTGTGGATAAGAAATGCTGTTTTTTTGGCTTTGGTTACTGGACACTCTTTGTTTCTTCTTCAGGTGCATGTTTTATAATTTATAGTGGTGTAACAATTAAGTCATGCAACAATCAGCAGACCTCCCACACCTTTTGCTGAAACATGGGGCATTTGGGGAGCTTCACAATTGGAAGGGTAAGAAAGTTTTGGTTTGTCAATCAGTCCAAGAATGTTGGATGAATAAGTCTGGTGTATTTTAGCATTTTGCCTGAAGGCTAAGAAGATCTAGAGCGCATTAGGAACGGTGACTGCAGCTAAGGAAGAGAAAGAAAAGTGCAATGATTTTTTGCACATTTGTACTACTGTGTTAGTGAAATCGAGGGTTCGACGGAAGCCCGTCTGGTCGGGATGAATCATTGAAGAAATAAAACGAAGGACACCGACCAACAGAAGTGCTAAAAAATGAATAAATAAGCATTGTGAACAAGGCTTCCGTAGCGAAGCCGAAACGGCTTTTAGATTTATTCATTTTTAGCATTGTGAACAAGGCTTCCGTAGCGAAGCCGAAACGTCTTTTAGATTTATTCATTTTTAGCATTGTGAACAAGGTTTCCGTAGCGAAGCCGAAACGTCTCTTAGATTTATTCATTTTTAGCATTGTGAACAAGGCTTCCGTAGCGAAGCTGAAACGTCTTTTAGATTTATTCATTTTTAGCATTGTGAACAAGGCTTCCGTAGCGAAGCCAAAACGTCTCTTAGATTTATTCATTTTTTAGCATTGTGAACAAGGCTTCCGTAGTGAAGCCGAAACGTCTCTTAGATTTATTCATTTTTAGCATTGTGAACAAGGCTTCCGTAGCGAAGCTGAAACGTCTCTTAGATTTATTCATTTTTAGCATTGTGAACAAGGCTTCCGTAGCGAAGCTGAAACGTCTTTTAGATTTATTCATTTTAGCATTGTGAACAAGGCTTCCGTAGCGAAGCCGAAACGTCTCTTAGATTTATTCATTTTTTAGCATTGTGAACAAGGCTTCCATAGCGAAGCCGAAACGTCTCTTAGATTTATTCATTTTTAGCATTGTGAACAAGGCTTCCGTAGCGAAGCCGAAACGTCTCTTAGATTTATTCATTTTTAGCATTGTGAACAAGGCTTCCGTAGCGAAGCTGAAACGTCTCTTAGATTTATTCATTTTTAGCATTGTGAACAAGGCTTCCGTAGCGAAGCCGAAACGTCTCTTAGATTTATTCATTTTTTAGCATTGTGAACAAGGCTTCCGTAGTGAAGCCGAAACGTCTCTTAGATTTATTCATTTTTAGCATTGTGAACAAGGCTTCCGTAGCGAAGCCGAAACGTCTCTTAGATTTATTCATTTTTAGCATTGTGAACAAGGCTTCCGTAGCGAAGCTGAAACGTCTTTTAGATTTATTCATTTTTAGCATTGTGAACAAGGCTTCCGTAGCGAAGCCGGAACGTCTCTTAGATTTATTCATTTTTTAGCATTGTGAACAAGGCTTCCGTAGCGAAGCCGAAACGTCTCTTAGATTTATTCATTTTTAGCTTTGTGAACAAGGCTTCCGTAGCGAAGCTGAAACGTCTTTTAGATTTATTCATTTTTAGCATTGTGAACAAGGCTTCCGTAGCGAAGCCGAAACGTCTCTTAGATTTATTCATTTTTTAGCATTGTGAACAAGGCTTCCGTAGTGAAGCCAAAACGTCTTTTAGATTTATTCATTTTTAGCATTGTGAACAAGGCTTCCATAGCGAAGCCGAAACGTCTTTTAGATTTATTCATTTTTAGCATTGTGAACAAGGCTTCCGTAGCGAAGCCGAAACGTCTCTTAGATTTATTCATTTTTTAGCATTGTGAACAAGGCTTTCGTAGCGAAGCTGAAACGTCTTTTAGATTTATTCATTTTTTAGCATTGTGAACAAGGCTTCCGTAGCGAAGCCGAAACGTCTTTTAGATTTATTTATTTTTTAGCACTTCTGTTGGTCGGTGTCCTTCGTTTTATTTCTTCAATACTGTGTTAATGGTGTGCACACGTAAAACTAAAAGCAATGCAGTTGATGAAACATCAGTACCTGTGAGGTGCTACACTATGTTGCAAAACGCACATGCGTGTATCTGTGGGTGGGTGGTGAATTCAATGAATGACTAAGCATTTTTCTTAGAAGTTATGGTATTAAAGCAGTGCTGTCATGTGTGGCTTTAATGAATGCTTTTAACCAAGCTCTGCTCAGGCTTATTCACATTTCAATCCATGAGATGCTGTATTTACTTGTGCAAAGCCTGTACTTTAGTTTTTCTCGGAGGGGCCCTGAAGCACGTTTTTCAAATTAATCGTAGTGTGGCTTCGCTATGAAAGGACGTCGTCTTACGAATGTCGTGCTCCAAAAATGTTTTGAATCCTTCAACGAGTTATCTCATCGATATGCGGTTTTCTCTCTCATTTCCTCTCTACTAGCACCCTGGAAGCTATACAGCGGAGAATCCAAAAAGTCAAAGCCCCGCTCAAAAGTTGAGTGTCGCAGCAGCATGAGAGCTCATCCCAACACCCTGTGGCAGCCGCAATAGCCTACGCTACACAACACACCACTGCTGCCTCAGTGGCCACACATGGCAGACGCAGCTACGTGCAATTGTGCGTAGACCGGCAGTGCAAAGATGAAATGATTTTTCTGTTTTCTTGAGATTGCAGATTCACTTATTTAACTCAAAATCACCAATTATGTATTACTGAGAGTGCTCTCACAATCACGAAATCAACCAATAGTGTTCGCGGTGCAGAAGCGAGAGCAAGCAATCTTTCGCTGTTTTGATGCGAAAGTATCAAATGGCCCCTCGAGCGAAAAAGCCGGTGTCTGTCATTTGTAGCGGCAAAACAACACCTAAATAAAGGCAACTTAGCAGAAGCACTATATCAGCTGTTGCTGTGCTAGTTCATGGGCAAATTTCAACAGACTTTTTCCTTTGTTTCTTCTTTTATTACACTTTTTGTGCAGAAGTCAGGAAGCCGGAGTAGTGGCGATGGTGGTGCGGCGACAGTCACGCTGTCGAGTCAAAAGATGGCAGGCCTCAAGGATCTCCTTCTTGCAGAGAAGCTGAACACCTCAGCGATCCAACTGCAGCTGACGGCTCAGTCACAGGTCCAAGTCGTCAAACGAGGCCAATCCAATCCAGCTGGCGGGCCCCACGAAGCCACAACACGACACTCCAAGAGGATGCGCCGGGAATAGAAAGCAGGGCCATCAAACTTCACCATCGCTGTTGAAACCCCGCTGTGCCGATTCTGCAGTGCTAAGTGATCGCTTGTCGTCTGCTTGCACTTAGCATCGTTTGCAGACGTACGCAATCTCTGTTGGTTTTGAACGGCAGATTGCTATCCCCGAAATTGTAAAAATTCTTTGGCTTGGCGCTTTGTGCTGCGGCTTGCAGGTGGCCTTTGCTTGAAACGCTGCGAGTCTGTCTGTGTGCAGGGCGGAGTGCACCATTTTGTGAGAAGTGTTGTCGCGGCAATGTGTGAAATGTTTTAGATCGATTTGTTAGGTCAGCAAAGGTGTAGTTGTCGCTTCTTCATTTCTTTTTTTTTTCCTTTATTTTTTTGCCAGTGTTGACGCAGCCTTGAGTCACACTGCAAAGTTGTGTTATTGTTGGTCAGACCATCACTTTTTTTTAATGGTCAGTGTTGTTTAGAGGCTGGAGGGAGAAGTGTTCTCTTTTACCTTCCGCCTTCCCCACCCCTCTTTCTTTTTTTGCATGTACAGACCACAGGTTCAACCAAAGTTGAACTTTGTCAGGGGCACCTTGAACAGCGTTGACGTGGCCATTAATTTATGCACTTTGACGCCCAGTCGAGGTTCACTTTATCACTGTCGTAGACACGTCCTTCTGTTGAACCAAGGCTGGGATGTCATCTAAGTGCTCTTGTGTAAATCGTGAATGCCCGGTATGAAGCTTTAAGACTTTTTTTTTATTACGTTTTTTTGTGTTGTGCGAATGTAGTCACCTGCATTTAAGAGAGCACTGCAGCAGCAGTGCTGCTCAGCGGCATTTGTTTCTCGCACATTACTTAGACATCCTTGGTCTCGCATTGTTTTGAATGTGGGACGCACAAGACTGGGGGGACCACACTTTCCATTATTCAGTGGCGCACAGCTTATGTAACGCTTAGTCCAGTGTAACGCCGTTGCCAGATTGAGGTTCTTGATAGCGCAGAATGCTTATTGAGCGTTCAGTGCTTTTATCTATGCCGTCTGGCTTGGGTTGATAGAAGCTTTATTACCTATCTGAAATTGAATGGCAAGCCCGAAGATCGTACGGTGATGTGTGTTTTTATTCTTGCAACCTCAAAACAAGGTTTCGCACTTGCCACTGCCTTGTGCTCACTGAAATTTTTAACAATGTTGCATTTCTTGATCCTCATCGATCAGTCGCACCTTGTATCCTTGTTTTCTTCGTGCAAACTCTTAGCTGCTGACGCTTAGCGAAACCAATTAAAATCTCTGCAGCAGTTCGCTATTCTCTTGGCGGAAAGCGTATACAACAGTGGTTTTTCGCTAATGCCACATAAACAAGATAAGCTAAGATGTCAAGTGCATATTATTGAATGATGCGTACCGAAGAAATGCAGTGTTGTCACAAAATTTGTGCTAGAACTAAGCAGCGATAAGGCCCAAGTCTTCTTTTAAAGCTGTTCTAATGAATACACAGGTCACTGTAGCTACGCCTGTAGGTGAGATAGGGATGGTACTCACAGTAGGCGTGCTTTTGGTATGATGGAATTGCCTTTGACGAAAGAGATGGCTGTTTGCAACTTTATTCCTCATTAACCTGGCGGAGCTTAACTTTACGACAACATGCGCAGCGACAAGTCAAATGTCACAGTATACTTGTGAGGTTTATATGTGTATATATTTGTACATAACTTATGGTCTTATCTTTGGTTGACGTCTAGTCGAGCATGGTCATTTTGTGTACTTTAGTGTGGGTAATATAATTTCATTTTCTTTTTTCGGGAGCAAGGAAAAAAAAATGAATTTCAGAATTTTACACCTTGGAAAGTGGGTACAAAAAAAACTTTTTTCAAATTTCTGAATATCTTAGGCTTTGCTGGTCTGTCCAGGCATGGGGGCGTTTGTTTCATTGAGTTTTTGTTAATTCCTTAAGTTAATCGTAGCATTTATTTTTTTTATTTGCATGGTTATTCAGGCACCCGTGGTACCTTTGGTGTTGGGAGCACTTTGACGCCATCTCTTTGATGCAGTTATATTGTGATTTTACGCCAACACTCGCATCACAAGAGACATATTTGCACGGCGTGGAATCTTTTAGAAGTGTTGATTCTCATTTTTCCAGTCTGTAATACCACAGTGCTAACTTATCTCTGTAGCTACCTCCCACATTGGTACGTGATCTTCATTGCACAGGTAATGCTCATGTTGCAGTTTATTTTCTGTCAGACAATGGTCATCAAGCTTTAAGAAGTCTGCAGCGCTTGTGGTGAAAAAGGCGAAATGCACTCACCTGGTGTGTTCTTCTATATTTAAGTTCCAGTCACACAGGCACTTTAAGCATTTCAAAAATTTATATTGTTTCATTTCGCACACACAAGATGGAGGAAAACGACACTAATGAATTCAGCGAAGCACAAGCCACCAACACAACTGTCTGTCTTGTTCTTTTTCAATGTGTGCTTACTATAGGTGATGATTGAGCTTAAGCATAAAAGGTAAAAAAAGACAAAGAAAATGCTTAAATGTGACAATAGAAAGAAAACTTAGGCCAGCAGAGCTACTTTTGTTGTTACTAGGTTCTTCTCCAAATTGTGCAGGAAGAAGTGGAACATTGAAATTATGGGGTTTAACGTGCCAAAACCACTTTCTGATTATGAGGCACGCCGTAGTGGAGGACTCCGGAAATTTCGACCACCTGGGGATCTTTAACGTGCACCTAAATCTAAGTACACGGGTGTTTTCGCATTTTGCCTCCATCGAAATGTGGCCGCCGTGGCCGGGATTCGATCCCGCGACCTTGTGTTCAGCAGCCTAACACCATAGCCACTGAGCAACC
The DNA here is from genome assembly GCF_038994185.2 of Dermacentor albipictus. Classification (NCBI taxonomy): domain Eukaryota; kingdom Metazoa; phylum Arthropoda; class Arachnida; order Ixodida; family Ixodidae; genus Dermacentor; species Dermacentor albipictus. The sequence goes on from NC_091830.1 coordinate 60,728,429, forward strand.
ACGGCAGGTGAAGTGGAACATTATGAATGCACCTAAACGAAGTGATGGAAGGTGAACTTTGTGTGGGTGAGGCATAAACACTTGCTTTGTAGGAACATTTGGGTTGATACAGGTAACTCAGGTTCGCAAACCCCTAAATTAGGGTTTCCACTTCTGTCACTACGGAAGCGTTGCTGCAAAAATCTGGCAGGCGACGGTGCTGGCGACGGACTGCAATGTGAAAAGCACATTCAAATGAAGCGATGAAGTTGTGAGTAGCCTTATGCAGCTTTGAAGCCTGATAATGTAGGTGCAATTATTCTTTAATGACAAAGCAAAATAATCGTAATACACCATATTCAGCTTGCACCACAGGCAAGTACATTGGCCATGAAGAATGTTTAGCATAAGTGGCCGGTGACCGGAGCGGCAGAATCTCGAATTGTGGGGAAGGTTGCCAGTTACGTACATCAGCGTTCAAGTGACTGTGCACATATATATACGACAATCTTTTCATCTCACATTCGTTTGATGGCCAGCCATTATTTTTTTTTTCCCAAACAGTAGCAGCAGCAACTGTCTACCAAAATGACCTTGTGTGTGAGGAATGGGAATAGCCTGGTACTCTTGTTGCTCCATCCACATGTCGTCATGCGGCATTTAGTATTGCAGTTTTGCTGTGCCGATTGTCAATCACTTGAGCTAATAATTTTTCGAGAAAGCACTGTGCGCCCTCACCAAAATTTCAGCCTAAAAGCTTGGAAATCAATACACTCAGTTTACTCCGTCTTCTAATTCACTCCATCTAGTTGGCAGGAGTTCTCTAGACACAATTTTTTCAATTGTTTATCTACCATAGGCCAGAACGCAGTTAAATTGATGCGAATGAAAAGGTTGAACCAGTAGCTGTCAACACCTGCAATAAACTGTCGCTTGCAAAACTTTACAAGTGGCAACTCTTAACTGCGCTAGGGGTGGCTCAAAATGTGCACCCTGTCATACTGGCGTTAGAGAGTCAGAAGAGTGTTAGCCCGCCGTTGACTCATTTGAATCGGGAGATGCACACTCGAAGTGTCGAAGTTTATGGTACCGTGTGGAAGTACTCCAAGTACTAAGCTAAGCTTCCAGCCGACTTTTGCATTAATAGGGGCCAAGCACATTAACCAGTGCTACACCAAAGAGCTTACTTTCCTCCCTAGGGCTGATTTTTGTTCCATATCGCTGTCTCTTGGAGCGTACTAAATGGATACATTAGGGCAAGCTAATTTCACTCCAAGGTATCTGCTGCCCCCCTTTTTTCAGATGAATTATACACGCAAAGGGCGTGGGGACTCAGGATATTGCACTATTTGTGTCCTCTCTATGGAGTAAGATAGACAGGCATGCCGACTCTGCTTATCTGGAAGGGAGAGATCCTGGAATGCTGGTCGCCGGTTCACAGCGGATTTGTCAGGTGGCGCTACGTATGAGAGAAAAATGTGGAGTGGACATGGGAGGGGGGGCTGCTCCAATCAACCAAGTAGTGGGTAGAGTGTGGGTGCGCTGCTGTGGCAAGCTCGAGTCTTTCAGCCGTTGCTATAGAAACGGCATTAGGCCATGCTTAACCTTGCTCCCGATCTTCTTCGCATATTCGTTGTGTCGTCTGCTCAGCGCGTGCTGTAGCACCAGAAACACGCATATGTATTGCAGTTCACGGAGAGGCGTTTGCAGGCGAAACATGTCTTCACTTTAATTCATTTACTCGAATTATACCTCACAGGCCCCATGTTGTGCCTTGATTAAGGGAGGTTAAATGGAATTGTGTTAGGTGCAGGAACAAAAATCATGGAAAAATGAAATATGAAGGCTATGCAAGAAAAAAGAAACTAGAAAATGGAGCGGCGGATACAACGGTCGTCTGTGGGGTGTCGAGCTATGTCAGGAGACAGTGTAAACAAACTTTTAGGGCAATGGTGCCTTTTATTACTGCTTTTGTTTTAGTGTCGTTCAAATAGACAGATGCATGGCTTGCGTCTTTTCCTACGACACTTTTTGTGTTGCCTGGTTCTCTCCGTACCTTGTGGTGGTTCATGAAGGCAGAAGCTTGACTTTCTCTGTATGCTGAAATTGCTCTGGCAAAAGTCCATTTTGAGTTGTGCTTGAAGAGTTGGTGCTGTCCTCATTTCGGGCTGTGGGGCTGCTGGGGCCGCTTTCTTCAGCAAAAATCGTCGTTTGCAAGGCGTATTCAAACCGTGCTCTTCGCTGAACAGATCCCGGTGGACTCCAGGATGCAAATCTGAGAATACCCTTATGGCATGTGGCCGGACGGGAGAACAAACCTACAGTGTGTGCGCTTGTAGACATATTGTTGTCCTTCTGCCTTTCTGCATTGATGTCTTGTGGTAGCTTTTGGCATTTAGCATCAGTGAGTTGCGCCTCGCTTTCTTCAAAAATCATAGAAACTGCTTCCTTTCGAAGTTGACCAAAGGACTTTCTTTTCGTTGCCGCACTTATAAAGAATCATGTGCTACTCGAAATCTGGTGCACATTTTGTCATTTGCTTTAGGCAGTCGCATACTTCCAGGAATTTTTCGTCACCACTGCTGTAGCAGTTTGAGCGAATGCGGATCACTGCGTGGCATGAAAGACACGAGGAGGAAAGTGGAGGAAGAGGCCGTGGCGAAACCATGAGGCGGAGAGCAGAGGAAGAAGGCATGGCGAAAGGGTGACAGGAAAGGTGTAGTGGGGCAACAATGGCTACGAGATAACGCCAGAGCAGCGTGCATTCTCTAGGTCTGTCGGCAGCAGCTGCTGCGAATAGTGCCCACACGTCACCCACGTGCTGGCCCTCGTGATCTCCCGGTTAGCGAGGCAGTCACACTATACTTCACTCCATTTGCAACTTGCTGCTCCATTTGCAGCGTGCTGCACGAGACAGATTTTCCACACCAGCCAATATGTAGAGAAATGAAAACATGCATAGAGCTGCGTTCAAATTTCACATTATGGAGTATCGTATTCGTCGGTGAATTTCTTTCGTCTGCTTTCTGCAGGGACATGTACAAATGCTTTGTGTAAGTGCAGAAAGAGCAGGGGGCATGTGCACATTCGCATTCTTTTTATTTGTGTGCACATAATTTTGTGTTTCATCGCTGTTGAATTGAGATGGCCAAAGGTCCGATTGTGTGGCGGTGGAGTCGGCACTACTGTCTGTCTTACCCCATAGTCCAGTCTTAAAGACAAGGGCATTCAACCTGTGCACTTCTGCTGCCTCATTGCAGTAGGAGGGCCTAAATCAGTGAAAGGAATAACAAATTTTGCATTGAAATCATAGTGTTGCTAAACCATCGCGTATTTTTAACTAACATCTGCGGAGAAAATTTTTAAAGAACAGTGTAGCAGTATAGCCTGATCTAGTGCTTGCCTTTAGTGCCACTTAAAGCAGTACTGATGCACCATTTTGGACTTGTAATTTTTCCACGTTAACTGACACTCCAAGTCCTTTAAAGCACACATGCACACAAAAGAAACTGGCTAGTGTCAAAGCACCCTGTATAACTTAAGCTTACTATAATGCTTGTTTCTATAAACCAGTTTTAATTTGGGGATGCAGGAGGTGGTTGCGTCTTGATGTGCTGGCCAGCTTCATTTGTGCAAGTGCTGTAGCTGCCCCACGCATGGGCAGCCATCTTGTTCATTTGTTTTATGAGCAAAGCCATCGCACGTTTATTTCTAAGTGATGCCAGCAAATTTTTCTGTGTTTCCTGACATCACGATAATGTTGATGACACCAGGTACAGCAGTTTGAGACCAACGTTAATAGGAAATTCTAAAACTGGGGCAGAACTCACCTGTAATGACAGTCCAGGCACTGCGAATAGCAGTATTTAGGGGTAAAAATCAGTTTGTTTTAACCTGAATCAGTGAGCGCAATGTATGTCCCCAGAATGTTCTGGGAGGAACCTGAATAGAATGGGACTGCACTAGAGTGCACCTTCGCTTCGACTAGTCTAGGCATTTTTCTCCACATAAATAATTGATTCTGCATTCTGAAATTAAGTCCTACTTCAGCCAACTGACAGAAGTTTACAAGTACGTTATTCAGAATTTGGATGTTATCGCATAGTTTTTGCAAAACACCAGTGCTTCCGGCAGTTCTATGTGCTTTGCGAGAACGGCTTTTCGTGTGAGAAACGCATGGTAGAGTGCCTACGACTTCAAATATATGGGTTCGTACTCCTCGTAATGCTTCCCTGCAGGCAGACGTTGCTAGCTGCAAAAGTACTAGCAAGTGGTGCCAGGTTTCTCGAGCGCGCCGTTGTTCCATACTGCGCTTGATTTTAGATTTTTTTGAAACATGGTATTTTGACATCGCAGATGCGGTAGTACTAGCATTGAGCAGCATTAGCGTGCGTAGAAAAGAAAAAAAAAAGCATTTTGTACTGTTCGTGCCTGCGTGCTGCACAATTCAAAGCACCTGTTAACAGGCCACTGTTTTTTCACTTTGAAACATGTAGTTAGCACCACTCACGTATGAAGAAAACAAAACACTCTTTTTTTCTTCATCACTACCATACCTGGATGTGGAATTTGTCTTAAGACATGTCACGAAGGCAGTAATGGCACTAGTGGCAAGTAATGTGAGAGCAGCAGTGGAAGGATTTTCTGAGGTCACAGTAGCATGCTTACAAAGTAGTTTTAATAGAGTTTAGTTTATTGTTAAGCCTGCCTTTATGTTGGAAGAAAATTAGTCATTGCTCATCAATTTTAATTGAGTTAATTGAAGATGAATTCATCAAGTTGAATGGAACTAAGGCCAGGACGTGAAAAAAAAAAGAAAGGGAAAAAATGCTACCTGATCAGCTTATGATAAAACATTCAGTTTAGCTACATATATGTGCTTTATGTCTAAAACAACTTTTGTGCGATATCTATTGTTGGCTCTGGATCTGGGAGCAAGCACTAGACATGATGATTCAGTAAAGAAATGCTACAAGACGCACATATTTAGAGAAACAGGGCGGCAGACCAGCTCACGAGCCCATGTGACTTGTAAGCTTGTGTCGTTTACTTACTTTTGTAACGACCATCTGTTGCGCTATTTTATTCTACTATGGGTGTGCCTCTCGGCATTTCTTTGCAGAACCATTGTGTGCAGAGCGTACTTCTGAAACCGCAGCTTGTCCAGCACATGACACGAGCATTCGTGCCACCTGGCACATGTGTGGAATGAAAAACACATGTTGCGTAGAGCCGTGAATTTCAGAGCTATTTCTGTTGGCTGTCAGTCTCTAGAAGCGACAGATACTGGCAAAACTAACTCAATCCTTCATACATGTATTGGTTTCACCACTTAACCAAATTGTATCAGGCAATGTGTTGTTTTGGTTTTATCCTTTATGTACAGCAGATTCACTTTAAAACAAACTTTGTTATGACATATTCTGTGATAACCTGGACCTATATTTGCAAAACGTATCTAAGAGTGTTTTCTCATTGGCTGTTGCTCAGGTGCCTGTCATTCATGGTAGGGATTTATGAAATAGTGGAATGATCCTTATAGTAACGGCCAATCTCGGGAACCATATAAGTAATGTTTTGTGAGTGTGGGAGCCAGAACTGTTTGAGGATCTTTCTTCACTTTCTTTTAAATTCATTGTTAAGATGAACGTTTGATAAGGTGAGTAGATTTCTGAGGTCCTTTCATATTGTCCTTCAAGGGAGTCTGCTGAACTATAAATCAAACAGAAGACTGGAATTTAGATTACCCAACAAGAAGCTTGCACCGTGGTAGTCCAAGTGTAAGTTGTGTTAATTAGGAGTAGTTTCATTGACTGGCTACTTGAAAGGGGAAAAAAAATGCACAGTTTTACATCTTATAGCAGGTGCATTGGATAAATCATAACTGCTTCCATATTATTGCCAGCAGACAACGCAGAGACACATAATTGCAATTCTCAGTGAGGCAGGTGTAACCACTTTTGCTTAACATCTTTCTTTACATTGCTGTGTGTAAATGTGATAGCAACTTGTGCGTTTGGAGTATTTACACCTGCTGCCTACAACTGACAATTTTATGTGCTGCAATGCACCCAGCACATTCGTTTGCGTTGCTGATGTTTATTGCATGCAAAAATCTCCTTATGTGAGTTGTTACTGAAATCTCCGGAGATTAATCTTGCTTGTAAAATTTTCTGCACTGTTATTTGCCCACAGTATTTCCCCAAAACTTAGATCCTGTAAAACTGACTGGCAATTCAAAAATGCTTTTATGGAATGGCTTGCTTATTTCCAATAATCCAGCATTGGTTGATTTGAGTGTGTGTAGACATTTTGAAGGGTGCTCATGTTTGTTCAATGTCTTTTTAATTAACATATATAATTTGATTGTATTGCATCTACTGTCAGGGTTGAATTAACTGTAATCAATTATATGTCATTCTGGGATTACCTCAATTTCGTCTTCTTTTTCCCAAAGAACTCGAGCGAAGGAGGCTATAAAAGCATCATAACCAGTATCGCGCATGTCTTATGCAATTTCATGTTTGAACTACTGTTTTATTAATTGCACGAAGCAGTTACTGTCAAGTTCCTGATAGCAGGGAGGCTTGCAGTTAGCGTTCACCCTGTCACAAATTCTTTAAAGTGCTTGAAGCTGGGAGTATGAAAAAGCTGACGTATTTAATACGGCAAAGCATTTCTCGATCAAGACAGCTGATTTTCTGGCATGAACTCAACATCCTGCACAATTGGAAATAGCCCACTTAAGCATTTGCAGCCATAGCTCAGTGGAATGCTGGTCACTAGTGTGAATTGGCTTAATGATAGAGCACGTCATTTCCTTTCCGAGTGTAGGGCACTTTTTCAGTTCTCGTGCTGACGCCACCATGCGGAGTGAACGTGATAGAGCACAGTTTCGAGCGAATCAGACTCTTAATCGGAACGAGGCCCCTTTAAGTGATCCGTAAATTGGCATGGAGGTTTTGAATTTTTTGTCCGCCCCTTGTTTTGCTGGCAACAGAATCAAACCCCCCTCTTGTCTTGCTGCACACTGGGGCTCAATCTCGTAGCGGTTCAGAAAGCGAACTGTTCGCTTGCCTTTGCGTGATTGGTCAGAATCATGCTGTCGTCAGCACAAAAGTGCCATTCTGACTAATCGCACTAGGACAAGCGAACGACTTGCTTTCCGAACAGTTGCCCGGTCGCACCCCTGATCTCCCCCATGGTTGCGACGGCTTCTACACAAGCACTCCTGTTGGTTGCGAGAAAGTTCGTGGCATCCGGTGGATGAAACTTTCATTGTTAGGACTAGCGAAGGCAAAAAGAGAGAAATGTATGGCCATGATGTTAGCGTGCCTGACAATTTCTGCGTAATTTCTTGCGTTCTTGTAAGGGATTGCCAAGTGGATGCCGGCAGGAAGTTAGGACTAGTGCTTGACGAGGTAGGCATGTGGAAACATGAGCTTTTCACTTGTGCAAGAATGTGCAAGGGATTCAGGTCCCTCATTTGACCACTGCATGTGATGTAGATCCAATTAGGGCCCCCTTGAAAATGCACCAGGGAACGGACAAGGCCATGACTATTGGACGTGGATATCTCTAGTTTGTACGGCGCATGTAACGTTGAAGCACTGAATAGTGTGCAAGACTTGAGATGTGTCAGCAGAGCTGTGCATTTCAGTACTAGGGCAGCATGTATACCAGATAGTTGTGATCGTTTTATTTAATTATAATCCTTTAGAACTGGCTTCGCAAGTGAATAAACGTGCAGACTGCGCCTTTATGCAAGAGCTTTTGGCTGTACAAATGCGAACTTTTCTTGGGCTTACAACAATTATTACAGATGCATCGGTTAAGACGTTCCGTGAATTGCAGGCAGATCAAAATGTGCACTTTTGGTGACTTAACAGAAGCGAAAGGGGCATTGCCACTGTTAGCCATCAATGCAAAAGTGGTTTCTCTCACAGCACAATTCTGTGCAGGAGTAACCAAATGCAAAGGTGTGCTTAAATTGCCGCATGCAACACGTGGAAAGTGTTTTTGAAAGCCTAACGTCATGGAACTGGCAGTGTCTATATTGACTATGGAAGATGGTTTGTAAGATCGCAGTTGTCATTACTAAGGTGCTTGAAACAAGTTCCTGGAAAAGAATCCCAATGTTGAGAGCTGTTGCTGATGTTGTCAAAGTGCTGGTTTTAAATGGTACTGCTGGAATAACAATTGTTGCATCCATCTGTCGATGGTGATAGCTGGTTTGGCTATAAAGCACATATGCTGCTGTTAAGAGAAGGGTGTTTGTTGCATGCAGTCGAAAGTCTATTCTGTGTGAAAGAGGAAGAGTCGCTCTTGTTGTTGAGGTGGCGTTTGTGCTGCCACTGTGATTAACGAGTTCCCAGGTTTATCCTGCAGTTGATGCAAGCATTGATGCACAGTATGCTGTACAGAATTGTGACGACATGTGCCCATATTTTTGTTAGAAAGCGAGCATTTGTGGCCGTTTTCATTTGTTGCATCTGCCTGGTTCGTGTTTCGCCAGTGCTGGAGTCCTCACTCGAACGGAATTGCGGAGGATGTGACTGCTTGCTTCATGTTATCCTTTAGCTCACTTAATGGCAAAAAGAAAGAAGCCTGCATAATTGAAATGAGTGAACTGTATGAGTTGCTAGAAATGGAAGGAATTTGTCTGCTAATACGCTGTCTTCATGGCGTTGTTTATTTTAAATAATAGCATTGAAGTAAAAGTGACAGCCAGCTGGAAACAATGAGGTAGCTCAGGGGTGGTATTCTCAGTCTGTCACTGTGGTGAACGAGTTCACTTTTGTGTGAATAGCTCTGGACGTGTCACCTTGTATAAATTACAGCATTCCTGGCGCTGTGTTGAGAGAGTGTGCTTGGTACTATGCCAGGAATGCTGCTACCCATAGTCATCAGCGACCCACAAGATGGTGTTCACCCGAAAATGAAAATGCCATCCCAGGAATCGAAACAGTAATGTTTGACAAGGTGAGCAAGGGTACTAGGCTAACGATTCTTTACACCTTATGTTTTGACAACTTTCGCTCCAAGCAAAGGAACCTGCCTTTGATAGGAGCAGATCTGTTGCCTGGCTAAGAGTTTTCTTTTGAGCGAAGACACCAGCACTGGGTGTTACAAAGGCATCTGGGTATGTTTGAAAAGATCTCTATTTGTAGAGGAGATGGTTAGCCCAGCAGAGCCTGCCACCAAAGTACCACTGTACATAGCATGCTAGAGAGTAGGTTATCTGTTGAATGTTTAGTGGCTTGTATATTTTTTGCTTGTTATTTGTTTCTTGCAAGGGGGCCTGGCTCCAAGCTGTGCATCCCATAAGAAGACGTTGGTTCCTGTGAGCTGTACATTGCGTCTGTTGTGGTCACGGTGTAGTCAGATATGTATACCAGCATGTATCAGAAAGTGGTTTCAAGTTGCATTTCACACTGTTTACGAGCATTTATGCAGAGCAGAGCATTACATTGCTTGGCCTGACCCTACTTCACACGAAAAAGATATGCATATGCGTGTTTTTTATCTGGACAATGTGGTTTAAGCCTCTCTGGACTCAAATGTGAGTCAGCCTGTGTTTTTGGACTCTGCGCGTCACTGCATTATGGAACACAAGTTGGTGTGAGGAAAGGCCAATTTGCATTTTTTCTTCTGCAATGTTCCGAGCTTTTTTTCTTTTGTGCGCTTTACAGGCAGTACAAAGGACTTAGAAAAACATGCCATATAATTTTCAAAGAAGAAAAAGAAAGTGATGCAGCTCTGTTGTCAGCATCAGGGTGTTTAAATGTAATGCTGTAGTCTGGTTTCGGTAAGAGTGCTGCACATTCGTATTTGTATTTTAGCTGCGTCTGATGTTTATTGCAGATTCTATGGGAGCAGGAAACACTTAACACTGCAGATACTGGCAGCACTCTCTTGTGCTTGTTGTAAAACTGGATCAATTACTCTTATCACAGAATTGTGAGAGATCGGTACCAAACGTCTGTCAATTCACCAGCTTCGCCACAAAAATCCTGCGCATGCATGAAGGTTAGACAAAGAGCAACTGTCTGCCTGTTGCACAGACACTTTCTCGAGAACGGTAATGAATAGAATGTTGAAACGAATGAGGTTTTCTGAACAGAATTCGATCGCCACGACATCTCGCGTACCCTGTCGCTTCACAGCCTCTAGCTTGTTCGTGCCCAAATTTGTGCGAGAGTTTCACATTCTTAGTTTTTTTTTGTGTGGCACATCAGTTTTCACTGTCTATTAAGAAGAGGAACATACCGAAATTTCAGTGTCTGTTTAAAGGACTCCACACGTTGCCGTTTTCTAGGTGAAGTCGGGGTTTGTGCCAAGGTTTGTGCCTCTGCTTTCTGCTCCAGGAGGGCTCTAAGTAGCTTTTCCATGTTTTACAGGTTATGCACGACCAAAAAAAAAAAAAAGTGGAAGAGAGAGATATGGCGTTGGCCTCTTTGTCGCGGTATGTGATCAGAGTCATTTGCTTGGCTTGCTTTTGCCACAGGTTTTTGGTGGTGTCCTCTCTGTTGGCATTGGCTCTTGAGCGAAGCTGTACGTGTAGACGCAGCGGTTGTTGGCTTGTGCATATCGCTTGTTTGGTGTGTGTGTCTAACTCACATGTCAGAGCTATGCAAGTCCACAAACCGCGCACACACACACACACAGTTTTTTTGGGGGGGGTGGGGGAAGCTGTGCATACTTGGCCTTCCTGATATCTTCCCCCTACCTCCCCCACTTTTACCTTTGAGGTCAGTTCCCACGTAGAGAGAGAAACTGTGATGTTTTTACCTCCTGTTTTGATCAGCAGAAAACATTTGTGTTTTTGTTTTCTAGTGCACAAAGCATGGTTGTAAATACTGTCGAACCTTGTTACAACCAAGTTGCATCCAACATGAGAATACCTTCGTTATAACTGATTAGTCAAACTCGGTATAACAAACATGGATATATAACAAATTATCTGATATAGCAAATTATCAGTTATAACGAGATAAGTCTAAAATGTTTCTTCCTGATGCCAGCATGTAATGAATATATGCTTATAATGAAAATTTGATATAATGCTATTGTTCTGTCAGATGCGACTTTGTTACGAGGTTCGATTTAGAGGCACATATTCGTTACACTTTGATATCGGCGATAAGCATTTTAGATCTACTTTTTAATCCACATTATTTGTACCAATCTTCGACTGTACTGTAGTCAGTGCCAGTTATCTATTAGTGTTTTCTTTCTTACACACGTGCAGTGTTATCCTAGTACTATCTCTCTACCTGCTGTTGACATCTTGGATAACCCAAGTATCAGCCCAACGTTGTATCTTGCATAAGCACAGTTCAATTCTTGCCTCGTTCTTTGAGGCTTGGGTCGATTTCTCAATCACTGGTTCTGCATTTAATGCAGTTTGTCTGATGGGAACACTTGTGTAAAGGCATTTGTGGAACTGGCACAGATTCCAACTGGCATCAGAAAACTTGTCATGCACTTTTTTTTTTCTATACACACATTTAGTGCAGAGGATATCATTACATTGCACATACAGCTAACCCATTGTTTCCTTTGAAAAACAAAAGAAAACAAAATAAATGCCATTTGGAATACTCACGATTTCATTTTGATGACCTTGATCTTGCATTGACATCAGACAAGCTATATTTCATGTCTGCAGGTCATTTTTGGCGCTTTGAAATGATTGTTAATTCTCCTAACAAGTCATTTCGCAAGTGCACCATACAGAGTGGTCGCAGCACCACTTTTCTAGCATTTCATCCTTGCATTGTGATGCAAAACAGGTTTTGATTTTTCCAGAGTTAACACGGTTTGCACTTTGTGTTGAATGTCTGTCAAACCGATCTCCTCGGGGTCAAAACGATTGACGCTGTGAACAGCTCTAGAAGTCACCCAGGTATTTCTTTTTCCAAATGGAAAACAGACCAATGTTGTCAAAGTCTATGTGTTTCTTTCTTCTTTGATGCACATAGTGTGTTCTCTCAATGAATGTGCACCTAATGTTCATTTATTTTGTACATAGACCATGTGGGTAGTTAGTGTATCTTTGGTTCACCATTTCCAGCTGTCATTTATCATGTATGCATGTACTGAGTGCAAAGTGCAAGTCATGTTGGCTCCACTTTCGTGTGTGTGTTTTTTCTCTTACTGGCAGAATTCGGTGGTTTGTTGCCAATGTCCTTTTTTTTTTTGTCACAGAGATATTATCTATTAGCCTTTTTTCTCCCTTTCTGTACAGCAACATTTATTTTGATTTCAGATATATACATAATTATTCACGCACACCAGCACAACACTCAAAAGGTAGTTTCTTCGGTTAACACAGTTCCTTTTTTTTTTACATGTGGTAACAACGTTGGTGTCGATCGAGTACTCATTGGACTTGCCACTGGAAAAAAAGAAAAGCAAAACAAATAAAATGTCTGGTCAGTATTTGAAACCGGTGTCTTCATTCATTCGCATTCGATGAGAGCATCTGCAACTGATAAATTTTGCTCTCTTACACACACACACACACACGCACGCACACACCTACCTGTGTGTTATTCTGTACAGTAACACATCAAAATAGCCCAGTTTTCATTTACGGTGCAAAAGAATGTCATCACAATAAGTTGCTCAGTAAGTTGCTCCCTGCATGTATTTCTAAATTTTTAAAGAAAATCTATTCGCATATCTGAGCAACGCATTCCGTACATACATCGAGAGCGGTACCAATCGCTGCCGAATACCAGCGCAGTCTCGGAAGGTATTTACCCGCAAATTCGCCTCGCCCGGCCCACCGGCCGCAAGCTGTTGTTCGAGCTCTTCTCGCTTTTGCTGTTGCCTCTTTAATTTTTCGGGATCTTTGATTCCCCTGTGCTCCTGCTCCTTGAGTCTCCGTTCCGCGGCTTCGGCCATTTGTTGCCGCTTCACGGACTGCACAGCAACGATCGACGTATTACCGAGAGCAAGACATACGGTAAAATAAAGCGATTACGGGGCTGCATGCGGGCCCGTTCACGGCCACTGGAAAAACGCGTTCTGCGCGGCGAAAAGATGAGGTTGTCGTACCACATCAAGTCTCGGCGACGGAGTTATGTCGGCGCCGGAGCCTTTGAAGCAGCTCATGCAAATCCCCATGATCGGCTTGGGAAGCGCAGTTTAGCTGGTTAGCAAGGTTAGCCACCCCCACGTAAGTATGTAAACAACTCCGCGCGACAGCTGAGTGGACAGCGTTGCCCGACTGAGTGTGACGGATTCTTGAATGCCCCCAGTTTCGGTTCAGTTGGAGCACAAACTGGCGTCTGGCTACGCTGCGTGCGCAGTCCACACTCCGGCCACACGTTTGTCGGTCGTTCCTTCGCGCCAAGTTTAGGTCGCTCGCCGACTTTCGCGTCACCTGCAGCCAAATAAAGTAAATGTTTATAAATAATGTTTTATTAGTTGTAACAACAACTTAGTGTAGTATTTTTCTAAGAGGTAACACAACATTTATTAGGTTACTATTCTTAATTCAGCAAACGTGGCGTTTTTTGATTACGGTATGTACGGGGAGTTTTTTCACTGGCGCGATCGAAAACCTCTCATGCGCAGCACTGTTTACGTAGCGCGTGTCGCACTCATTTTGTTTCTGTTTCTATGCGCTTGAGCGTATGACGCATCGGCGGCGCGCTTTGATTTTGCTGTTTTATTGTTTCCGCGGCTCATGCTGCGGCGACGAGCTGCGTTGTGAAATAAAGGAAAGTCGTTCCGCGTAACATATTCGGGGAAAAAAAGAAAAATGGCACGTCCTCTGGAGCAGAGCAACGTCGAAACGTTCAGGTGGCCCGAAGTGCGCGATTGAGGCGAACGCGCGGAGGTGTGCGCGCTGCCTTATATGGGAGGGATGCCCACGTTAGCAACATTTCTTGCTAGTATTTTACGTCACTTTGTCGCGGCATTATTTGAACGAAATGAACAAAAGCGCTACCGTGCGCTTCGACAAGCGGTGAATAAAGGTACTGCCTCAAGCTGTTGCACAGTGTAATATAAACGGAATTAATAAAACCGCAAGATCATATGAGTTTTTCTAATTGTTTGCAAAAGTTCAGCGCTAGCTCTGCGGCTGTTGTGTAGCGAACTTGCGTTAAGGGACACTTTAAGATGTGAGAAAAGCCGGAACGAATCTCGGCGTTGTCAAGAAGCTGCAATGTGCCGCCCGAGAATGGAAATTTTTCCACGGGGAAAGAAGTCTCCGGTTCTCGGCGACGATAACGAACTCGCCAAATCCAGTTGCAAAGGGTCGCTCCGCGCGCAGATCGACCGCCTCTTAGAGAAAGTGTCGATCTATCTATTCGCATATCATTAAAACAGGAACGACACAAATTCTCGCTGTAAGGACGTAAAAATTGACCCATTCGCAGCAGACCACGTTTCCACGCATACGAGGCATGGCAGCTTCGCCACAAGTCCTAGCGGCGCAGCGGACGACGGAATTTTCCAATGGTACCAATTCCTAGCAAAAACGCTTTTCAACAACAATACGACACTAATTCAGATTTAATAATTATTATTTTAATCTCTTAATTATTATTTTATTGCATATAAGGCAATATTGTGACAAAAAATTCTTTGTGTACATCGGTTCGGAGCCGAAGATCGCCGAGCGCGGCGAACGTGGAACCAGTTCCAACCGGTTAGGGGAGGTACAATAATTGTGCGTGGTTGGTCGTCTACAGTGCGGTGAATAGTGGTGTGCCTGCGAAGGAGCGCATCGCTGCGTGAAAAAAAACTGTGGTGTGTGTTGTCTTCTTCGTGTGCACAAGGAACCCGTGCCTGATCGTCGAGTGTGCGTGAAATATTTTTCGGGGGGCTTCACCGCGGCGCTGGATAAAACGTAAGTCGGTCGGGGTATGTGCTGTGCGGCCGCGCTGACTACCAAAGCGTGGCATGTAACTCAGGCCGCTCGAAAAGCGTGACTGTGTTCGAGTGCCGCACATCAATGCTAGACTTTTGAATTTAACGCCAATGACACTATTACGCTGGCGACGGGCGTAAAATCTGGTGCCCGGCGCGCCGAGAACGTGGAGCGCTTGAGCGGATTCGCGCTTTTTTGAAAGCGACGGTTGAGAGATACGGAGAGAGCGGGCCCTTTATGCGGCGAGGCCGCATGGGAAAATTTCTACGACGCTGTGCACGACGTGTTGAGACCCAGGTGGCTTCGTTTTTGTTAAGCGATAGCGAGCGTCCAGCGGCACCTTGAACCCCATTTCGACCACAACGCCGCGCCGCTTGAATCAGCACCGCGTCTGAACACTGCAGCGGTGGTGATGCGACCCATCTCTACGGAGTCGCGGGAGCATTTCGTTGCTGGGATATCCCACCGTGTCGTTGACCGTGCAGCTCTATTGCGTGGGCACCGTATTACGTACTTGCGCGCACAAACTAGCGACTGTGGTGCATGGGGGCAAGATTTCAAGAAGTCGCCGGCTACATTGTGCTTTGTCCGCAATGAACCCGACCACCGTGGCGAGAACATCACCTGAAATGTTAAGGTCGTGCGAAAGGCTCTGCGCTGTCGCATTGCGTACGGACGCGAGCACGCCAGCTTTTCACGCTGCACATTGAAGTCGTGGGCCGTCGTATTTTTTACTAGCTATAGGTGCCGCGTGCGTTTCTCCGACCTGGCCAGCGCTTGCATAATGCCCGCACGATGATCGAGTTCGCTTTCAGTTACATAATGCTGACGGGACCACAGTGCGTTACGGCGAAAAGGAGCTTAACCAACATCCTCTGACCGGTAGGTTGCCTCTCGACCGTGATAGCCGCTCCTAATCTGACGCGACCGGACTTTCTCCATTCATTTTCTCAAGGGGAACAATAGAGTTTTTGGGTCCCTCGCATCCCGTTGAAACGAAAAAAATCAACAAAAAGCGAATCAGCGCCGAGTGTCTTTGTTTCATTTGTTCGGGTAATGTGCTTTGGAACAGCTGGCAGAGTGGGAACGTGCTGGTGGCAGTGTAAACAAAGCGGCGTGTGAAGACGGTTTTGAATCAGCGCTTGAACTGCGTCACATCCTTGTCGCATGTTGATCGCGCAGTAGAGGCGTCTGAGCGTTTCCCACTCCATTTACGCGCTTCGTAGTCATTTTCAGGCCCCGAAAAGTCTAATCTGCAATGAGCTCGTTCTTTTTTCTTTGTTTTGCCTGTGTCGTGCCATGCCTTCGACATTTCGAGGCGTTTATGCCAGAACACACGAGTTTGGGACGCAGCGTCTGTTCTAACGAAACGTGTGGACGCCAGGATATGTGGTGATCAGCCCTTATTGTTCAGCTCATTGAATGACTTTTGCTTGCCGAGCTTGTATTCTTGGGGTGCGTGTTTTGGTGCAGTTAACGTGTTTGACAGTGACGTATTTCGATTCGTGTTTGTCGACAGGGGTTCAGCACTCGCAAGGAACGCGCATGCGCAACGCGAATTTCGTAGAATCGCGCAGTACTTAAAACATCCGGGAAATTTGCTGCAGTAGTTTCCGTGCAGCTTTTGAGTACATCCTTAGCTTGACTTTCGCTCCGGCCAGTTTGACATGTAGAAATACCATGGATCTAAGCCTGAACAATGCAACTGCTACAGTGACCTAAAAAAAAGTATAATTATCATCTATTTTTATTTGTCTCTAACATGGGCAGGTGTTGCCTTGCAAGTGGTGCATTCAGCTCTGTATGTTTGGACCAAAGTGGGGTTACAATTTCTTGACCATGGTGGGGAGTGATTAGCACAGCCATGAGATGCTGTTTGGTGTTGCGAAGCAGCTAATCAGTCTAGTTGCTTGGTACTTGCTTTTAAGTTATGTCAAATGTTGGGCAGGTTGGTTGTTCTTGAGTCGAAATGTAACAGCATGAGTTCGGACGAAGACAAAGGCTCTCGCTTTATGTCCACGCTTATAGTCACGCTGTTACATATTTAATTAGTCTTACAGGCAGTGAACAGCGCTGGGAAGGGACAGAAATGAAGGTGAAGACAGCCACAAGAGCTGCTAATGTTGCAATGCAAGTCTCAAAAAAAAAAAAAAATGCAGCATCTTTTTTTTGAAGCACAGAGGAGCTCTGGTATTGAGAAAAAGTCCTCTGGATGTTTGACCTTTTGTGTCATTATGTTGCAGAGCTGTATTGATGCTCTTCCCAGCGTCTTGTAACACAGATTGGAGTGCTATGCGACTCACTCATGTAGTTGCAGTGACCAACTTAGTAATGAGAAAGAAAGCTGCAAGGACTGCCAGGAACGATAGTGTCCTTGTGTGTCTTTTGTCACAGTCAGAGGTGTGCACGGACTAAATATGGCTGGTGACCGTTATTTTGATAGCTAGGCTTTCAGTGATGGTACGCCTGCCATGAAGGTTGGCTATGCAATGTTCTCTGAGAGGTTTTCATCTTGGCTGTACAGTGATGTGATGAGAAGGCGAACTGCAGAATCTTTGGCAAAGGAAATAAGGTCGTTTAAACCTGATGTAGATTACGTGCCTGCTAGCAAAGATAAAGGTTGCTTATGTTATGCGCGAGCACAAGTTTTGCTCTGTGTAACCAATCTGTAGACATATCTGTGGTACGTACTGGCTATGGTGCCGTGGTGATTATCACAGTCAGCATCTGAACATGTGGTTGCACTTTGCTTCTCTGAACTTGAAAAGACGCCCTTTAGGTCAGGACTAATCAGGCACATAGATGCAGGGTTATCAAAAAAAGTGCTCTAAATAGCAGGCCGGCTAACACATCTAGTGCCAGAACCTAAAAGTTATCTCCGCATGTTTTTATTCTTTTTACCCAAATTGATATCTGTGACTTTAGGGTGTGTGTGTGTGTAGTCACACCTTGTTTAACACTATCCAATTTTCATTTCAGGTGGAAAATAGCCTGATTTCTTTGATGTCGGTGCAAGTTGATGGGATGAAGCAGCCGCTTACACCATTTGGGACGCCAGGTATGCAGCTGAGCAGTCTGCTCACAAGGCCACTGTACTCTCCTAGCATTTGTGCTCCTAAAAAAGGTTAAGAGCATTTTAAAGGGTAATTTTTTCTTCACATCAATACATACTGCCAGTCATCTGTGCATTTGTATTGTATTTAATGCAGTGCGCTCCATACTTTCCTGTCAAGAAGGCTACGGGATACCGTGACACACAACGTGTTCCTGACCGGAAAGTGTCTTTGTGCAGGATCAAACAAAGGAAGCGCACGCAAGATTTACGATGCTCATTGTCATGCGGCAGAATTGCACCCTGAAAGGGAGGGTGCACAGGTTTCAAGAGTGCGTGATTGCTTGTTTGTCATGGCTGTGGCAGTTTAGTCTCACTGTAGCCTCTTCAGGGCCTGTACTTGCAAACTTCTCTTATGCAAGTGATGTCCATGATTTGCTGCTGCGGCAATTGTCTTGTTATGCCAATCTCTTGCATGACGTGCGTGCCCAGATGCCAACCAATGGGGAAACACTTTTACGTAAGAGAATCGTTGTGAACATGGCCGAAGGCTTGCCAAAAATGATTTCGTCTTGAGCATTCCAAACGCTGCTTGAATTGTGCTTGAATCTGTAGGGAATGGGCAGCTGGATGCATATGTGCTCTACCACATAAGTTCCAGGGATAACGGCGTTGCAGCCAGTGGAAGCATACATTGCCCTGTAGCAGTGTTTGCTGGAATTGCGCTATTTTTGCTGTGAGGCGGCTTGTTATGCGATCCATAACGGAACTGCAAATCTCACAGGAAACGCACAAATTGTGGGCACAACTCTCACTCGCACGGTTATGCACAGCTGCTATCGACCTCAGTTGTCACTGTTTGTAATGCAGCACTAAATATAGGGACGTAACTTGTAGGTAGGAAAAATCAATAATAATGTCTGTATTTTCCTACACATATGATAGACTAGCCGTGGGGTCAAATGGTGTTAGCTTTATTTTTTTATCGCTCAGAAAATTGCAGGCTCTTTTAAGCTTCTTGCTTGTTCATCTTTGTGGAACAGTGGGGGCCATACAGGGGCGTGTGAGCCATGCACAGCTGTCTGCTATAGCTTATAGCTGGCTGCATGGTCAGGTGGTAATCTTCAGCTGCAATCCAGTTTGTGGAATGCTTCAGCTGCATTTTCTGAGCTAGATAACGTTCATCAATTTGTGTTGCGGCCATTTTGGACTTGAAGTGAGAGGAAGCAAGTGAACTTTTTCTGGGATGATGATGCCGTTTGCATTGCTTGCGTCTTGACCATGCAACCTTGTTATGGTCTGTGCAGTCAACGGCAGCATGAATGCGCTGTCGGAGCAGGCGGCACGTCTGCTCGATTTCTCCCAGAAGCTCGACATCAATCTGCTGGACAGCGTCGTCTGCTGTATGTACACAGGGGAAGGGCCGCAGGTAAGTGATTGTAAAGCTGTTCTTTCTTTTTTATGAGTAAGGTGCCAGTGTGGGCTACTGTTAAATCTCCTACTCATTTTGCCTGTACAGTAAAACCTCTTTATTCGGCAACAAACATTTGCAACAAACAGTACTTTTGTTCTGACAAGCTTTTGAGGATGAAGAGCACTGGCTACGTTGCGGTGGATGGTGACCATCTCACTGATGAAAAAAATAATCAGGATGCGCGCGTGGTAGTAAAAAGACCATCTTGAGTGAATACACGCGCCGCGGCTGCGTTGTGAAGGAATCGTGAGGCCTTTGCTGCGGCGAGGGCTAATCAGCCACAAGATGATGAGAATGGCAACTTCCGAACTGCTTTTGTACAATATAGGGACAGGATTGGCTCATTCATGCAGTAAATAAAAGCATGTTGATGTAGTAAGCATTTGTTCATTGTTTTCGTGATACCCTCGATAATTCGACACATGGTTAATTCAGACATTTTTTTTCCATTACGGTGAAATCCTAATTAAAGAGGTTTGACTGTACTATGCATGTTTACAAACATACAGCTTGTCTACAGGGTGACCTATGTTTTTACCCTAACGACTTTAATGGAACATTATCACCATGATCAGGTCTAAGAAGTCAGTGGCCATATGTTTGTCAGGCCAGTGAATCAAACAGTGAATGCAAGGGCTGTACTACTTATTGACATTCCTAGCTTCCTTTAAAAAAAAAAATTATAGGTGGAGTTCTAAAGGGGCACTCCAGCACCTGATATAACTGTTAACCCAGTGCAATATGCACTACGTGGCGTCAGCGACTCACTGACATACATTGCTGCGATTCAGAATGATTCATTTCTGTTTCATCAACATAAATTAGACAAAAAATAAAATAAAAATTACACTGTATAGATATGTAGATTGTCTCAGCTAGCTTCTGCTGTGACTTAAAAAAAGAAAAGTACACTTCTATAAGCTTTAACAAGTTTCTTCTACGAAATTTTTTTTTTGTTATAATAAAGGTGAGGTGTTTTGAGACGTGCAGAAAATCAACAGTATTAGTGCTGAGTTGGGCGAACATGCCGATCTCTCATAAAAAATGTGTTCTCCTCACTCTCTACCAAACTTACACTGCGTAGGGTCTGTGGAAAACAATCTTAATTTTCTCGACGCCTGGCCACGTAGCCTGTAATTGTAAGTTGCAGGAGTGCGTGTGACCCACGTAGTGTTCATGTAGACCTGTCATGGTCAAAATGAGCAGTAATCGAGCTTTCTTGCACGACCCGTTCCCTGTAAGGTCTCCGACTACAGCAGAACAATAACTGCTCACTTGATAAGGGCATGTCCAACGCTCATCTTGTCTGTATTGGGCTCAGTCAGTGCTTTTTGCTTTGGCGAGATGTTTCTGAAGCCTGGGTGCGTCTGTTCTGCACTTTTGAATTCGGTGTTTTATATCTTGCGTGCACTCTAGTTGCGTAGTGAATGAATCCAATGTCAAGCTCAAACACTATTGAAGATATCAGCACCATTGTATAATGCATGTGTTAATTACATCAGTTCTTTTTTTCCATTTGTTCTTACAAGGTAGCAAAGGGTGAGTGATGATCATTTGATGCATTGTTTTGGTACTTGTTATTACAACTGTGCCTTCTGTGCAGGAGCATTGTTTACTTATAATAATTTTCATTTTACCATGCTGGGATATATTCATTACTAGGGGAATATATTAATGTCTTAGGTGTCGACAGCTTATAAATGCATAATGTTGGATGCAGGTTACAATGCTATAAGCGTGTGCTGGTAGTGTCTGGCAGTCTTAGTTACACTGAAGAACAATGATGCTTCAATTCTACAAAAAAATATGGTAGCAGAAGTGCAATGTAACACGCTGTGGCCGCTTTCAGAGCTGTCAGTATAGCAGATGTGCAAAGAGAGATTATGATCACATCATCCGTCATGTCTTCGACGCCTTTGTGTGATAGTTTGCATTTCACTTAATGCTTTTAAAGGGCAACTATGGGGATTTTCTAGTGGCAGTAGATCTCAGTGAGATTTGTTTCGCATGTTTCCTGAGTGCATTGGTCATGTGGGCAAAACTGTTCGACAGGAAGGTGTGTAGTCTTTTTTTCAGGGAATTAAATTTAAAGGTCGACAGGTGTAGTAGACCCACTCTCTGCCCTCGCAGAGGTTGTTTCATACAGGCCACTGCATGCTGCTGATTTTGCAACACGAGGACATGACATTCAGGAATGCTAGCATAAAGGTTTTTGCAGAAAGATAACCAGTAGAAGAAAATAGATGCCTCCTTGTGGCCACAGAGGCAGTTGCAAGAGGGCGAAATTTGGTAATACTCGTAATGGTCTCCATCTTGGCTGTGCTATGACTAGATGTGTAAATGCATCTAGCAGATAGCTTTCTTACCAAGTTGATTTGATTAATTGATTTATTTATTGATGCAGCTTAACGTCCCAATGCAACACTGCGGCTATGAGAGAAATATTGGAGGGCTCCGGATAAGTTATGACCCTGTGTAGCCCTTTTAATGTGCACCTAAATCTCAGTACATGATTGTTTTCGCATTTCGTCCCTGTGTAATCGTGTCCGCCACAGCTAGGAATCAAACCTGCAACCTTCCGTTCACCAGCGGAATGCCGTAGTCATTCAGCCACTTCAGTGGACACAAGTTAATTTATGTGCAACAGCATTTCAGGCAGTGCTTCAGAGAGCCTCAACATTCTGAGGTCTCTGCCCTGTTCGTGTAATGAGTCTATGTTCATGGTTTTTTATCTTTTTCGCGCCCAGCAACGGTTGGCCCAGGAGGTGCTGACGACTCTGAAGGAGCACCCAGAGGCGTGGACGCGGGTGGACACCATCCTCGAGTTCTCCAAGAACCAGCAGACCAAGTACTATGCGCTGCAGATCCTTGAGAACGTTATCAAGACGCGGTGGCGGGTTCTGCCGCGCAACCAGTGCGAGGGCATCAAGAAGTACATCGTGGGCCTCATCA
Organism: Dermacentor albipictus; assembly: GCF_038994185.2. NCBI lineage: Eukaryota > Metazoa > Arthropoda > Arachnida > Ixodida > Ixodidae > Dermacentor > Dermacentor albipictus. The sequence continues at coordinate 60,750,776 of NC_091830.1, forward strand.
TCAAGACTTCGTCGGACCCCGAGAGCATAGACCGCGAGCGTGTGTACCTCAACAAGCTCAACATGATCCTTGTGCAGGTGCGCTGTGTGCTGTTCTCGCAGGTGTCGACTCTGTGCGTGTAAATGCGGCACTATGGGAAGTTGGACGTTCAGCATAGCAACATTGTGGCTTGGTAGGCTTTGTGCATACATGCACGCTTTTGCGTTATGGCAGTATGAAAGCAACATTAATTATTGCTCCTACTTTGCACATTGGCAGCTTTGATGAAGAGCTTGGCGTGTGGAAGAAGTTTGGAAGTGATCGCATCTGAGGCCATATTGTTTATTGATTATTATTATATATATATATATATATATATATTTTTTTTTTCACTTTCTGTTATTTTTGTTCTTCGTCAATGACTGCTGTGATGCCAGGTCATCGAGACTGCCAGTATCGAAATTGGAAGAAGTTATAGAAGCAGTCTTTTTGCATTTGTACAAGCCACTGCATTCTGAAAAGTTCAGGCCCTCTAGGTTGCTTCGAGCAAAGAATGAAATGTACCTTAGTTGACTGAAGCTGTAGCCATAGCAGATAGGCTTCCTTCTTAATTTGTGCGCAAGGTCTTGTGTGAGGGGAGAAATATGATAGCTGTGTAGACTGTAACCAAGGAGACACATTTGGTAAGCTTAGATCAAAATTCTGCTACGTGTTTCTTCAGTGCAGCAGTACATTCATGTGTGATTGTTACTCGCTAGTTTTATGATCTGCAATTATGCACCCTACCCAAGACAGTCAAAAAGAAGAGGTGCTTCCCCTGTGGGAGTGCATAAATATTTCCTAGTAATAATTATAGCCAATTAGATTAGTTAAATTAGTCTTTCACCTTTGTTGATATATTGTCGTAGGTGAAATTCACTGCTTTTGGGTCATCTATATGCAGCACTAACAAACAGAGAGAGAAAGTCAAGGACCATTGCACGCTCTTAGTTTATGCAGATGCTTTCTCTCTTTATTTGGAATTTAGTTGCATTCTGGGAGGGAAAACAGCACGAAGTGTCAAAATGTTTCTGCAGATTAGACTGCAATGGCTAGTGTATGTTAAGCAGACGGCATGCTTTGCTTCTTTGCTGCAGATTCTCAAGCGTGAATGGCCGAAGAACTGGCCGTCGTTCATCAGTGACATCGTGGGGGCCAGCAAGACGAATGAGAGCCTCTGTCAGAACAACATGATCATCCTAAAGCTCCTTAGGTGAGTTTCTGCCTCTTTTTTTTTTGTCTCGTTCTAGTGAATGCGGTGGATACCAGTAACATTTGTTCAGTGTTTCGTAAATAGGAGCATGAGGTATACATCTAAACCATTAGCTTATTTGCCCTCAACTTTGGCATGTTCTCTGTGTTAACTTGCCTGTTTTCATTCACAATAAATTTGTAGTGCACATCGTTTGTGGCAACACCACTAAAAACATAGAGGCAGATTCAATGCAATGTTGGATTCTAAGTGACGCAAAATTTGAGTTAGCAAGGTAGCTGCCTCTAGCTGAAGGCTGTCGCTAGTATGAAGGCGATGTACAATCCTTGTCAAAGCAGGAAAATTGATAAGGGGCCTACAATATTCACTCGATTCAAACGTGCCCTCGATTGTGACGCGCACCTGTTTGCCGCAACGTAAAAAAAGAAAAGTCCTTTACAGTTCCGTGCACCTCATTCTCTCATGCAGAAATACAACTTTCTCTAAAAAAAAAAATTTACTCCCAATACACTAAAGTTGCGATAAATAAAGTCGCAGTTTCGCCCGAAAGGCGAAGCTTTGATTATGATAGCAAATTAATAGACAGCTATGCAAAAAGTGAGAATGGTAGTTTTATCGGCTGCATAAATATTTAAACATTTGCTTACCGACTAAATTGACAAGCATGGTGTCACGCGCACCCAAGCAAACATGAATACGTCTCACGCGATGACTGCAGAAACTCTTATCAAAATGCTGGAGTGGGGAAGTGGGGTAACAGGACCAAGCGAATTGACCTTTGTGCGGCCTCTCGCTTCAGCGCACACTAAGCCAAGAGAACACAATGTGGTGTGCCTAGATGTGTAGACTTTGTCTCTATCGTGGCAACGTTGAGGCTAAGGATTCTGGGAAAAAAAAACCTCTCCCTATATTCGAATAATATGGTATACTGTATTGTTACTGTATTGGAAGACCTTCTGAATTGTCTTCTACGTCTGTACCTTATGGCAGGCTAATGTGTTTGCAGCATCTCAGTTACACGTCATGTAAAAGGCTTTACGCTTCCTTGTCAATGTCATCCCAAAATCGAGTAAAGATAAGGGTGGCAGTTTTGCAGTTAACCCTGTCGGGTCAGCATTTTTTTTTTTCACTGGAGTGAAATATTTATGTTTCGTGTTCCTGAAGAAGAGAAGACAGGCAAAAAAAAAAAAAAATCTCAGTGCAGTTTTTGGAACTTATCAAAGGCTTTTCTTATGAATTGCTGACAAGTCAAAGCATTGGAGCAGCATATGGGCCTTAAAACTTTTTCATTCACAATCATAACGGTGCAAAGTATATGACTCACTTTGGGTAACTTTGATACGCAACTTAGGCATGTGTGCGGTAACTTTGACATGCAAGTGATACGCCTGAGGCGTATCACTTCGGTATTAGAGCAACCACACACAGACAGGTCTGAACTCTGCTTGATGCGATGTATGGACATTTTGTGAAATGTCAGAGAGAACCCTGTTTATCTGCGGCATCAGACAGAAAAGTTATGTAATTATAGAATTACTGACGATCACATTTCTATGATTGGTCTTGCTTTTTTTTTTCTCCATGTTGGATATTTGTTGTAAAGTGTTATGATTCCTGCAGGAATCATTAGACCAGTAAGTTGATCACTGTGCTGGATTTTTCTGACGTCATCTTAACTCGTCATTTTTGTTTCCCACCTACCCTGTTGGCTCACCAGTTACAGTGTTTTGCTGCCGAGAACAACCTTGCGCATTCGAATTCCTGGCTGCCGTGGCCGCATTTTGATGGGGGCGGGATCCAATAACTTGCACACTTAGATTTAGGGGCACATTATTTATTAATCGGGCTGTGACACCAAATGTTAGAGCTTGAATTGTGCATTTAGTGTTAAACCTCATGCATCCCACAGCAAGCTGGCAAAACTTGAGCACATGGGAGGTCCCTTTTTTTTTGTTATTATTACAGTTAAATCTTACAGCAGTCTTGCGACACTGACAGGTGATAAAATGAACTGCGTTCTGCTTGGTCAATGTGGACTTTACACTCGTGTTTTCGTTCTTGCAAATATATTGCTGCAATCAACTGAGGATAGTTTTTGCCGGTCTTCTTATGAGAGTTGCGGGCATAATGCAAGTCATATGAGTTGTGCCAGAGGGACAGTGCTACCTGTCAGTGGGAGGCACTTGGAGGCAACAATCTCGGATTGAAACTTTCAATTAAAATGTATGCCCAGAACCCAGTTTTTCTGCGTGTATAGCCATATTGGGCCCTCTAGTCTCAGTTAGAATGATAAACTGAGAATGGATGGAACCATATCATGGCCCCTTTTAAAGAACACAATGGGGTCTGATTTGATCCAGAGCCCCACCCCCATTACGGCAGCTCTCATGTCTCGTATGTTGTTTTTGGGTCGGGGTGTGCAAATGTCAAATTGAACGTTGAATAATTATATTCGCATGCATTTATTAGCAAGTTTGCTTATTTCAACATGTTCTAACATCGCAATCATATTGTCAATGCCAAAAAATTCTAGTACGTTGCTGCACTAAAAAATTATGTAATTGGAAAATTAAGTAATTCCCACTAGCCGTCGGTGCCCACCAAACTGCCTTATTATACATAAAAGTCCCGTAAACTCAGAGGCATTTGACCCCGTGCCAGCCGTCACTCATCGCGTTTGCTGTAAAGTAATAAGCTGAGACTGCGGGTAAGGTTTCAAAAGAGTGCCGCTTCTATGTCCGCAAACCCGTGTCTTTTTCTACTGAGAGGCTGGCTTTCCCGCGAAGCTTAGCCGTCCAGTGGCTAAGCGTGCTTTACAGGCGAAATTTCGCCAGCTGCACGAAATTATCGCCAAATTCGGCACAACATCAGAGACATATTCTCAGATTAGATAGAAGCAAACGCTACAAACCGTGTTTACTCCCTGACAGCCAGCAATATGTTCGATTTATTTTGAATATTTGTATCCAACCGAATGTTCGCACACCTGACTTCTGGCCATTAAACCTCATTGGTTGTCCTTACCTGCCGTGATAGCCCAGTGGCTATGGTGCTACATTGCTGAGCTCGATGTTTCTAGTTCGATCCCAGTCATTGTGGCTGCATTTTGATGGGGTGGTACGCAAGAATGCTGGGTGCGCGCTTCTGCATTGGGTGCATGTTAAAACACCCAAGGGGGTCAAAACTCCACTATGGCATGCCTCATAATTAGATTGTGGTTTTGGCACGTAAAACTCCAGAATTTTCAGTAATCTGATCTTGATCTTTGTTCCCTTGGCCTTCTTTTTTCCCTATTGCAGTGAGGAGGTGTTTGACTTCTCGAGTGGCCAGATGACGCAGGCCAAGGCAAAGCATCTCAAGGACACCATGTGCAATGAGTTCTCGCACATATTCCAGCTCTGCCAGTTTGTCATGGTCAGTTGGGCCCTGTGCACTTTCCAGTTTGCGCATCGCGTGGACTGGCTCTATTTGTAATCGGTTGTCGGATATGCAAAGCCCTCCAGTCCTCTTCTCCACACACTTTGTTCAAACTAACGAAGATGGCGGCTCTCTCATGTTTTAACCCATCGGCTACCAAATGATATGCAAGCCACAGGGCCCTCCATACGGATTCTTTTTGCTGTGTACAAGCACTACGAACATTCTGCGAAATACCACAAATTGAAATCTAACCTCTGCTGCAGTGTACGAGTAGTTGCATCTGCTGACAACATTTTTAGGAAGTATAAGTGTGTATTGCCAGTTGCACCATCTATGAATAAATAGCCTTTTAAACCAACATACAAGCCACAGGCGAATTGCCAGCTTTGGCAATATGGCCCCCGTCTTTGCCCCCTGGCTTTGGTAGCGAATGGGTTACCATAAAAACCCGCGTATGTTACGGACCCACACATATCAGATGAGATTTGGGGATAGCGAAAAGCAAAAAAGAAAAGCTTCATCCTTGTATAATACAAGTAACGTAAACTTCCAGCGGCAAGCGAAAAGGGTTTCCTTATTTTTGTTGGCAGCCGCAAGCGCTGCCTCGTCACGCCGAACTGCCACGCCGCAGCACAGCTGCCGATGTTCTCTGCAGCCAAAATCGGCTTTCTCTTGAAGGCAGCCGAGTGCTGCTTTCGTGATCTTTACATTTTTTACATGTTTGGTGCTTCGCTGTGAAGAAGAAAAATTGCTGTTTCCTGATAGCGTACACTTCACATGATTAAGGGGGAACGCGGCTTTCGCATCGCGAAAAATTGCCAAAAAATCGATTTTTTGAAAATCACATTTTCAGTTTCGATAACCCTTCTTCTATCTGATACCCAAATATCATCACTGTAAACCACTTAGAAGTGCTCTAAAAATTAGTTTTATCAGCCAAGGTGGCGAAAAATCTCGCGGAAATCAAGAAAGAACAGCGTTTTTCAAGCCACAATATCTTCGGAACGGCGTGATTGAGCGCTGCTATCTTGGTCTTGCTGGAAAGCGCATTTCTTCGTCTTCAAATTTGCTGCTTCAGCTATCTCCTTCATACAGAAACAAGCGCACAAAAAGCAAATGATTGAAGGTTATGCCGGAGTCTGTGATTGGCCGCGGCCGCCATGTTACTCCAGCGCGGTTCGCCATTGGTCCGGCGCTCGCGTCGTCTGCTCGGCTCTTTGCACTTCGCGAGTATGGACATTTTCACTCGCCGTAATCTCGACGTGTCAAAACGGGCGCTACGCGGACATTGCAGTAGCGTGGCCAATTCCTATGCTTGTGGACGTTTCAGACTCGCGGCTAAGCATTTCGAGCATTGGTGACGCGGACTTCGCGACCAAGATTCTTGCGCGGAATCCTCGGACATGCGGCTAAGCCTTTCAGCACTCGGTGTTTCGAAATTCGTGACGAAGCACATTGCACATGCAATCCTCGGACACGCGGCTAAGCATTTCGCGGACTTCTCGGACCCTCACCTAAGCATTTCGCGTCTCTGCACCTTGGACCCGGAACCAAGCACATTGCACGTTCACTCTATGATCATATTGTCACGATAGCTCATAGCAATACCTATCATACCCCCCCCCCCCCCCCCCCCTTTTAAAGAGAACCTCATCATGAGCTCTGTTCACTAGGCCCCTTGGGCTGGCACAACATCTGGCTAATAGGGGCTGTGATACTCACTTTTCTAGATGGCGCTAGCTATGCAGCATATTTTTATCATTTGAAATTACAATCTGGTGCGTTTTTTTAAATTCTCGAATCTGGGCTGACCCTGTAGTTTGGCGTATGATTATTTGAGAAAAGAACTATTGGCCTAGATTTGAAGAAATACCATATTATCTGTGCACCTTTGTGGTTTCTGTATGTGACTTGCGAACTGTGTTTCAGTCACGAGTGTAAATTGTGCAGTGTAGCTGCTGGTCGCAGAAACATATCGCCTTACTCATTCGTTTCAACTAGAAATAGAATCATATCTTTGAAAGTTACCATGCAGTAAATATGCCATATTTCACGTATGACAGCTAGTGTTACATTGAATTACATGATTACCTGTATATTTAACTCAAATGTGACACAGCATTGTTTAGTCACGAATGCAAGCTCTAAGGGAAGTGTTGTCTGCTGTTCATGAAACGGAATATAGGTGAGGAATGTGGTGGCAACAGGAATGGTGCTTCCTTCAATTTCTGCAGGGACCCCAGAGTGTAATGCACTACAGTGCCACCGGCCATTGAAATTGTAAAACATGAAGGTTAAGTACCTCAGTAAAATGCAGGAGGGAAATGCTGTATAAGGGAGCTTCTCAGCCAAAATTTGAAGTCCACATTTCTGGAAAAAAAAAGTGAAAACAAGCTGACAGGGTAAAAGTGAAAGTTCTCTACTGTCTCGGCAGCTGGTGATGTTGCCTGTACTTGCAGTCGTTTGTGGCAATGTTGAGAGTATCACAAACTTTTCCTTAGTGCTTTGTTCTCAAACTTGTTTCTCTCTCTCTCTGCAGGAGAACTCTCAAAATGCTCTTCTCGTCCATGCCACGCTTGAAACACTTCTTCGGTTTCTCAACTGGATTCCACTGGGTTACATCTTTGAAACAAAGCTCATCAGCACACTCATCTACAAGGTGAGCTTGAGCGTGCACTGATTTTTGACGATACGCCAGTCATTCGTGATAGTTGAGGTTGATGAATTTGTCAACTTCTCTCACGTCTGACGCCTCTGTCACCTTCGCGCCCTCTTTACAGTTCCTGAATGTTCCGCTTTTCCGAAATGTGACATTGAAGTGTTTGACGGAAATCAGCGGTGTGAATGCGTCACACTACGACGAAATGTTTGTCTTGCTCTTCACTCAAACCATGGCACAGTTAGAACAGGTGAGTCTTCATTCTTCCATTCCATGGTGGTGAGCGGTTGTGATGGACATTGACATTTAGATGAAAGCATGGCCAGTAACAGGTCTAGACCGTTAGCTCTCTTGAAGTCACATGCAGTGTGTTGCCAATTGGATGTGCGGGAGACAACAAAGTCTCGTGAGTCGGAGGCTGCTAAGCATAAGCATACCTGCCAACTCTCCCAAATTTTCAGTAAAGTTGGTGAATTTGGGCTCTTTTTATGATTTTACAAATGTTGCGTCAAGTTTTACAGAAAAATGAATTCATGAAAAAGTTTCGCTCATCTCCTAGTGACTATGATGACATCCTATAGATATCCTGTGGACATCCGCTGCCAGGACATTGACATCCTGGTGACGCGTAGGATACGTCTGGCGGACGTCCCTCGCACGATCATTTGGCCGTGCTTTCCGTGTCCCATTGACATTCCTTGCATGTCCGCGAAGGACATTACGGGGACATGAAGTGTGCATTTTATGGGTGTACAGCAGTGCCGTTCGCGCATCGTTTGCTATAACGGGTACTTCAGTCGCAGCACATGTGGTGTACAAATGCAAGGGGCAGAACGGCCGCGCATCAAGAATAGATGATTAATGGTGTGCTCACGTTACGTGGGCATGCACGAGTGCAGCAGAGCAGTATACTCCTCATTCGTCTTGGCCTTCTGCCAAGCTGGAATGGCTTATTCATTCAATTGAAGTTTCCGAAGTAAGTTGCATCAGAAAATTCGTGGAGTGCAATGTACACACTAGCTGCCCACATGATAACTTCAGGTTGTAATTCAAACGTGCGAGAAAACGTAATTCTGTTACGGAGAAATGCAAAGAGAAAGTCTCAATTGGCAGACAAATGTATGCCGAAAAAGGTCTGTAACCTTGGGGCACCTGTGCTGTAGAATATCCGAAACCTGGATGTCCTGCGGATATTCCATTTGTCTCCGGAATGCTGCAAGGACATTGGGACACGATTTGAATGTCCTATAGGCGAAGTGTTTTCACTGGGCTTTCTGTGCCGTACCCTTGGAACCAGAGTACCAGAAGTATTAGAAAGGTACCAGGGTGTTTCTTGCTTTGAGCAAGCATATTCAGACAGGTTATCGAAGCAGGCGAAATCGGCAATAGCCAAGATGCTGCAAATGTTGCTGTGATTTAAAATGGTCTGTTGCTTGTCAGTTTTAACCTGTCGTTGCCAAGTTGCTGCTGCTGGTGGGCTGCATTGTTAATGAAATATATATGTAACCCACAACAGGCTTGTGCTCTGGACAAACTTGTAAAAAAACAATGCGTGCTATTCCGTGCTCTCTCTTTCCAGTGTTGCCTCTGCAGGGTTTTTGTGAATTTTAAATTTCACAGCTTGGCAGGCATGCTGAGCTATCTTGCATTGCATTACCGTCGTCAATGCAATATTTTTCGTCCTTTGCAGATGTTGCCACCGGCAACGGTCATCAAGGAGGCCTACTCCAACGGCCAGGACGACGAGCAGAAGTTCATCCAGAACCTGAGCTTGTTCCTGTGTACCTATCTCAAAGAACATGGTGCGCTCATCGAGAAGCGTGCCGACCTTCTCGAAGTTTTACATGCTGTACGTAGGCATTCCCTTTTCACTTTGCCTTGCATTGCACTGGAAATAATGGAGATATTGTTGTTAGATGGCTTTGTGTACCCCTACCTGTTTGTCTTGTGCTAACCCTTTGGGATAGTCATGGGACTCTTCTGTGTTTAATTTGTAAATTTTTTTTTTCATCTTGGCGTGCTGGTAAAAATGCATTATTGGTGCCAGATGTGCCCTGTTCCTTAATCCTTTTAATGTGATGCCAGCAGTGCAGCCTCGTGCTGAGATTTTGCGCAGGGAAGCAGAAGAGTCGTGCCTTGGCACAGGTGTCTGTGGAAGCCCGTCAGCAATGGCTAGGTGTACATGCGATTCCATATATGGTGTATGCACGTTGCATGGATTGCAGGCGCTGCATTACCTGCTGCTCATCTCGGAAGTGGAGGAAGTGGAGATCTTCAAGATCTGCCTGGAGTACTGGAACGCGTTGGCCTCCGACCTGTACCGGGAGATCCCTTATGGCCTCGCGACGGGTGCTCCGCTCTACGTGGGCGGTGAGCCTGCCAGACGAAGCCCCGGTTCACCCCAGTCTGCCCGGCGCCTTCTCTATGGGCCCGTCCTTACCAAGGTATTTATCCCGAATTTTTATGGATTTGGGCTACATTTGGGGGTTTTATTACTGCTGCATAAAGTTTTGGGAAACACAAATTCTGGTATTGGGAAAGATTTGCTCGTTGGTTTCCGAACCTTTCGTTGGAGGTTTTCCGAGTCATAGTAGTCCTTGAAGTCACTAAAAAAAATTAAAAATGCGAGTGTAAATCTGCTTTTTCCAAGACCTTGACAGCCCTTAATTTTGAAAGAGTGCTTAAAAATTGTTGAACTTTGCATTAGGTTAACCTTAGCATATTTTACGGACTCTTCCTTACCCATGTACATCGTCCCTAATTTTTACGCACTTGCGCTACTTTTTGTGATTTTATTGCTGCTGCATAAAGGTTTGTGAAACACAAACTGTGTTTTGGAAAAGATTTGCTCGTTGATTTCTGAACCTTTCGTTGGAGGTTTTCTGATTCACAGTACTTGAAATCACTGAAAGAAAAATCTGCCCTTTTCAAGACCTTGACAGCCTTTAATTTTCAAAGAGTGCTTAAAAATTCTTGAACTTTGCATTTGGTTACCCTTAGCAGATTTTATTTGTGTATCTTAGCATGAGATTTATGCAAGCCAAGAGTCAAGGCAAGTCAATCCGGTTAGCATCATTGTGGTAAGGAGCCGCCTTGTTTAGGGTGATTGGTAATGGTTTGTCCGTTAATAATAATAATAATATTTGGGGTTTTACGTGCCAAAACCACTTTCTGATTATGAGGCACGCCGTAGTGGAGGACTCCAGAAATTTTGACCACCTGGGGTTCTTTAACGTGCACCTAAATCTAAGCACACGGGTGTTTTCGCATTTCGCCCCCATCGAAATGCGGCCGCCGTGGCCGGGATTCGATCCCGCGACCTCGTGCTCAGCAGCCCAACACCATAGCCACTGAGCAACCACGGCGGGTAATGGTTTGTCCGTTCTGTGTGCAGTTAAAAAAAGTTGTTGTTTAAGACAGTGTTTTATTTTCAAGCTGTCGGACTTCATGGTTCTTCAGTCCTGGAAAATGCTATGTCAGGGCCTTGAAAGTAATTGAAGATGCTAGAATTTTTTATTAGGGGTGTGCAAATATTTGAAAATTCGAATATTATTGAATATTAGATTTTTAACATTCCTAATTGATTTTAAAACTAGGTATTGAAAAATTTTTGAATATTCGATGGGATGCTAATATTCAAAACAAATCGAATATATTGTTGGCTGTGTCGGTGCAGACATGGTTCTTAGCGTCTATTTATATCTAAGAAAATGTGTCTGATTTTGTATGTGTCTGATTTTGTGCTGAATTTTGCTATATAATTTCATGCTGCTGGCGAGATTTCACTTGTAAAATATGCTTAGCCACTGGATTTCTAAGCATTGCAGGAAAGCCAGCCATTCAGTAGCGAGGGGCTGTAGTTTGCGAACAGCAAGTATGCACTCTTTTGCAAGTTTCACCTGGAATCCTTTGCTTATTGCTTGAAAGCAAATGCTATGTGTGACCGAGGGTCAAATGCCTCTGAGTTTACGGGAAATTGATGTGGTATAATAAGGCAGAGGTTTGCACGAACAGACAACTAGTGGAAATTGCTCCATTTTCCAAAGCTAACATGAGCCAAATACACAATATATTAGTGCAATGGCTTACTAGTTTTAATTCTTTTACCATTCACCATGTAATTGCAATGTTCCAACATCATGTTTAACTAAACCAACTTGCTAATGAATCCATGTGCATACCATTATTTGGCATTCAATGCTAAGTATTCGTAAGTGCAAACACTACATGATAAGCTTCAATTCGTATTTGAAAATTTTGATATTTGCACACCCCTATTTTTTTATACAGAAGCTGCTACCAGCACTATTTGGGCTCAGTTTTGCTCTGATGCTGATGAAAAGTTCTTTGTTTTTCCTCTCCAGTTGCGGTACATCATGATTGGTCGTATGGCAAAACCTGAAGAGGTCATCGTCGTCGAGAACGAGCAAGGTGAAGTGGTGCGAGAGTTCATGAAGGACACGGATGCCATCCAGTTGTACAAGAACATGCGTGAAACACTTGGTGAGCACGGCTCTACCTCTTTCAGAGCACACTGATGATTTTGTCTTGGTGTCAAGTCCGCGGGCAGCATCAACATGCATGGACTACAATGTATCCTCCATTTTTGTTGCTGCGTTTGCTGTGAAATGAGGTCACTGATAAATTTTTAGCATGAAAAAAAACCGAAGGCATTTCACAGCTAAAGTTCCAGCTCCGGCCATTTTCGTGTGTGTGTGTGGGTGAATCATGATAGTATTGCATCCAATTATCCGAGCGTTTCGGATAGCCTGTTAAATAGTTTATTGCAATGGTGTATGCCAAAGTCGCACTAAAGTGGCATATCATAAGGAGGCAACAAAAACACTGAGGACAACATAAAGCGAATTAATTGTACTTACTAATTGAATGACCGTATTTACTTGACTCTAGCGCGCACTTTTTTTCTGATAGAATGGGCCCAAAAATTGCGTGTGAGTTAGAATCAAGTACGACCCTAAATCTGTGTTACCATATCGCCATCGGCATTTTAAGATGGCCGCCTCATACGCACTTCAAGCCTAGCTGCCGTAATGTTCTCCATGCGCACTGTCTGTCCTCCCGTTTTCTGCCATTGCTCTATCGGCATGGACTGCAAGGACATGCCGAGTTCCTCACGATGCCGCAATTAAAGGGAAAGTGATCAGGTTTCCAGAGATGCACTGAATTCGGGCCGCATCACGGGCGTTCGGAGTTCCTGAAACTTGCATGCGGGACTGGCGCAAACAGGAGAGGCGTTTTCTCCAGCGGCTGCTACGTACGGCATGGCCGCGCAGCCCCTATGTTGAAAGCGATCTGTGATGGAGACAGAATCTACGCAGCTACGCACATCGTGCTGTGTTCTCGTCGCTTAGTTCGGGTTGAAGCGAGAGGCTGCACAAAGATCAATTTGTTCGCTCCTGCTACCACACTTCCTCACTCCAGCGTTTTGATGAAGAGTTTATGCAGTCATTGCATGAGACGTGTTCATGTTTGCTTGGGCGCACATGATGCCAGGGTTGTTAATTTATTTAGCGAATGTTTAAAAAAACGTTTATTCAGCCGATAAAACTACTATCCTTACTTTTCGCATAGCTGTCTACTAATTTGTTATCGTAATCGATGCTTTGCCTCTCGGGCGACACTGCGACTTTTTTTATTTGTTGCAACTTTAGCGCATTGGAAGTTAAATCTTTTTTTCCAAATGAGGGAAAGTTGCATTTCTGTATGAAAGAATGAGGTGCGCAGTACTGTAAAGGACTTTTCTATTTTTTTTTTTTAGCTCACAGGTCACGGCAAATGGGTGCGCGTTACAATTGAGGGTGCATTAGAATTGGGTAAATATGGTATAGAAAATTATAAAAATAATGGAAATGAAAGTGGATAAAAAACAACTGGCTGCAGGTGGGATACAAACCCACATTTCTGCATTGCGCGTGTGGTGCTCTTGCCAATTGAGCTAGCGTGGCCCTGTTTTCCCACTTCCAGGATATTTGTGTTTTACTATTAGAACAAACCCTGGGAGTGTTAGGCAGCGCCACCACTCGCAAACCTCGGTGGCAGGTGCGGACTCCAACTGTAGCTAACATCCACATAATGCGAGGCATTGCGCAAATCGTTGCTAAACGTGCCGCTCTCATCGCACCGCCTGCGGCAGAGAATAGCAGTGTGCTTGGGTTATCGCCTACTAGAAGCGTGTTGTATGCCTCTAACGGCAGCACGCCCAACGTCCTGTAAAAACAGATAGTTGAAGATCCATATTGCAATAGGGTTGGCGGAGATAGCTGTCAATGCAGCGTGCAACAACCTATGTGACGGGCAGCTAGAGTTCTTGATTGCGCCACCTTACTAGCCCTTTGTTGTTGCCACAAAAAAGATTTTCAAAGAACTAGTGTCTGCTCTTTCCACTGACTGCTTTCTTCAGGGCATCCAAATGTCAGTTTGCTAAAATCTGTTTTTGCATTTGGACTGTTCAACTTGACGAAGTGCTTTTCGTCCTTTTTTTTTTCTTCGCAGTATATCTGACTCACTTGGACTACCTTGACACGGAGCGGATCATGACGGAGAAGCTGCACTTCCAGGTCAACGGCACGGAGTGGTCTTGGAAGAACCTCAACACTGTACGTAATAGCACTGCTATTATTTGCAGAGACAGCCAGCAATCACACATTCTAAAACGTTGTAGAAATTGCAAGTGGCACTTGGATGTGGAGAGATGAGGCTTAGTGTGAAGCTTAGGTCATCCCTTGCAAGGGATCTCTTTATTTATTTTTATTTATTGATACTGCAATCCCACTTTGGGGATTTTGGCAGGAGGGTACAAATGTTGAAAAGATAAAAAAAAAGGCAACCGACAAATACATAGGTACGTAAAAGTAAATAAACTAATATAAACTAAAATAGAAGGCATATGGTAAGTACTAAGTTAGACACGATGTAAACAAGGTAAGTGAAGGCTGTTGAACTTGGGTGTTAGTAAGCTGGTTCCATTCAGTTATTGTCCGTGGAAAGAAAGAGTATTTAATGGAGTTGTTACGTGTGCGAAACGGAGAAATTGTTAATTGGTGTCTTTGTCTAGTGGCATACCCGGATGAAAAGGTTATTACGTCTGAAGTGTCTAACTTATAGTGCCCCTTTACAATCTGATACATAAATTTGAGCCTAGATGACCGGTTTCTTTGCGTTATTTGTGGCAAGTTTGCTCTGGTTAAAAGGGCAAAAACAGAAGAATGTCCAAAGCTGTTATATATGAATCGCACACCCTTTTTCTGTACGCTTTCAATCTTGTTAATATTGGTCCTAGTGAAGGGGTCATCAGGGTTAAATTTGATATTTAACTTCTCTGGCAGTATAAACCCACTTTGCATTTTATAGTGCAGTTATTAATGGTGATGCGTGAATATTCGAATGTTCGATTCGAGTCAGTTAGTATTCAGTTCGATACGAAATACATTTTTACTATTCAAAGCAGTCTCACCTCCAATAATTGTCTGTTCTTAAAGCGAGCTTCGCCGTCGTACAACCGTGTTATGCGGTGAAGCTTATCAACAATAAGAAAGGGGCATGGGACGGGCCTCTGCTAGCGCTTGTGGCTGTATCAGCTCAAGCACCCACACTGTGCTGATGCTTCATGAATCTGGACCACAGCAGTCACCAGGTAGAAAACTCCGTGTGAAGCTACCAGACTAGTTTCCAAAGTACAAATTTGACTAAGTAGCAAGCTTTGAATGCTTTTAGACATTTGTTCCAAAGTGTTTCAGTACTACCCTGATGCTTCAATGGAAAACTGGATTAAACACCTGGCTTTAGAAGAAGCAATGAAAAATCCAATGCCAAGGAAGCCAGATAGGCACTCAGCAGCGAAAGCTTCTGCAGAAGCTCCTTTCAGCACTGTGAAAAGACTTCCATAAGGTCCTCTACCAGCAGCACTTTTCACTTGCTTGTAGCAGGAATTTTCAATGCGACAAGCACAGGTTGAAAGATTTTGCATCATGAAATGTGGGCCAGAAAGATCAATGCGACTGGTTGTGTAAGCATGGTACTCACCTCACTCTTGGCTCGACTCTCGACACGTGAAGAAATTGTGACACGCAGGTAGGGGGTAGGCAGGTAGGGCATGACCTGCTCTCGCCATTCTGTTTGTCGAGTTTGCCTTTCGGACAGTGTATCGTCATTCTGTGGGTGTTTGTTTAGTTTGCTTTCCAGACATCGCTCTGCTGGCTCTAAGAAGTCTTTCTCGTGAACTTATCGACAGGCCGCGTCAAATGGCACCAACGGTGCCCTTGCAGTCCAAATGAGCCCGACTGAAGAGCCTGAACTGCCACCCACCACAACGAGCTCAAATGCGGACATCATTGATGACCTGCTAGGCTGCGGTGTGCCGATTTCTGCTGCCATTACATTTGAAGACTTTGTAGATGTCGACAGTGCAGTGTTGTCGTGTGTCGAACTTAACGATGACGAAATAATTGAGCAAGTTCTCCCACCGTCAAGCAGTACCGGATTTACTCTATTCTAACGCGCCCTCGATTGTAACGCTGTAAACGGGTGCCGTTTACAGTGACCAAAAAAAAAGAAAACCTCGATTGTAACGTGCACCTGTTTTCCATGACCAAAAAAAAAAAAGGAATAACTGAAGAGCCTGAACTGCCACCCACCACAACGAGCTCAAATGCGGACATCATTGATGACCTGCTAGGCTGCGGTGTGCCGATTTCTGCTGCCATTACATTTGAAGACTTTGTAGATGTCGACAGTGCAGTGTTGTCGTAATCCGAAAAATTGTCGAAAAATCGATTTTTTGAAAATGTTATTTTCGAAACCTGCTGCCAGTTCTTCACCTGTCTGCAAGGTTTCACGCTTCTAAATTAAGTATTTTATGCGCAATATCAATTTATATTGTCACTGTTCACCAAATTTCAGCGGTAATGGATGCCAAAAACGGCAGTTTACTGTGACGCGCAGCTCCTGTACCACTTGGGCTATCGGAGCCATCTTGGTCTCTCTTGAAAGAGCAGCTTTCCCTCTTCAAATTCCCGCCATTCATGTCTCCGCCCGTTCGTTGGCCAGAGAAAAAAAACGCGCCAAAAAAAGGTCCCGACGCGCACTCCTATTTGTTACTCGAGGCACGTGACGCGAGGGCGCTACACGGTTGGCTGAAGCCGCCTTCGTCGTCTGCTCGACGCGCTCGGCCGGAGCTGCAGTGCGCAAGCGAGCGCCATTTTGTTCTTGTGTTGACAGTGGAGCGGTACACGCGATGCATCGACAAGCTGTGAAATTTCGCTCCAAACATCCTTTCGGGAAGGCGGTGAAGCGTTCGCTCAGCGAGAACTTCAAAAAGGGCACCGCAACACCACGGGATACTCAAGACGTCGAACTTCAAGCGTCCGATGACGGCATCGTCGAAGCCACCATGGTAGGCCTAACTTGTCCGACGTCCGAAAGCGGCACCGGCGGCAACGACAGGAGCCGGGTACGCCACGACACGACCTTTCTGCAGCCCTCGGAAGCAGAAGAGCAGCGAAGAAAAGCGGCAGACAAAACGGAGAAACTTGGATCGACTGCAGCAACAGAGCGAAAAAAAGAACTTCTCGCTGACAGCGCCGACGCCCAACCACTCGGCGGAACTCCATTCATCATTCTGTGCTTGGATGCGGTGAACGCTTTACAAGAGTCCGCGAAATGCAAAACGTGCAGTGGTGGCGTCAAAGTAGTGAGAGACGAACGGGAATATGGACTTGCGGTGAAGTTGCACCTTGTGTGCGATAATTGCGATAAGATGTCGTCGGCATGGAGCTCGCCGCGCGTCGACGGCACTCAGAAAGTGAATCCGTTTATTGTGAATGTCCTCGCCGCGCGTGCCATGCAGGCCACTGGCAATCGCCAAACGGCTTTGAACGACGTGTTCGCGGCAATGAATGTGAGCCATCGAGGCCTGCACACAAAAACGTGGCAGGCATATGTGAAAACAAAGCTGACGCCTGCTGCCAATCGCGCGGCCCAAAAGCTCGTCAGCAAGTGCGCGCAGTCGGTTCGCGACCTCTACGCCGAACTGCACGTAAGCAATCCGGGAAACATCGCAGTTTCCTACGATGGATCCTGGATGACGCGCGGACATTCATCGCATGTTGGCGTCGGCACGGTTATCGAACTTTTCAGCGGTTTGGTGCTGGACTATGTTGTCCTAAGCAACTACTGTGCCGGATGCGAGTCGGGCCCGAAGGGGGGTGACCCTTCTTACGAAACATGGGCAGCCAGCCATGTCTGTCAAAAAAATATGGCGAAGAAGGCAGGTGAGATGGAGGTGGAGGCCGCGCTGATTCTCTTCAAGAGGTCGCTCGAGCGCCACAACATGCGCTACACCACTGTTCTCTGCGACGGCGACAGCAGGACTTACCTTGCTTTAGTGGAAGAAAAGGTGTATGGATACATACCCATTGAAAAAGAGGACTGCGTAAACCATGTCGAGAAGCGCATGGGCACAGCACTAAGAAACGCAGTAGCCAAGCATAAGGGCTCTGGCTCCAACAGCCTCGGTGGACGGGGCAAACTTACGGGAGAGCTGATCAACAGAATCAGCTCATATTATGGGTGGGCACTGAAAACCCACAAAGACGTGGATGCAATGAACAGGGCAGTGATGGCCACATTCTATCATATCACTGCCAACGACACCAAGGCCAACCACTCATTTTGCCCACCAGGGCCTAGCTCGTGGTGCAAACAGAATGCGGCAAAAGCCAGAGGTGAGCCTGCCCCAAGGCACCCCCGCAATCTGCCTCCCCATGTCGGTGAGGCCTTGCTGCCCATATTTGAGCGCCTTTCAGAGAAGAAACTCCTGGAACGATGCTTGCGTGGGAAGACTCAAAATAACAACGAGAGTCTACATTCAATGATATGGGCACTTTCTCCCAAGCGGTCGCATGCCTCATTGTTTACGGTGGAGGCTGCTGTGGCCGAAGCCGTAATGAAATTCAACAGCGGGAATGCAAGAACCTCAGCAGCCATCCTCACTGAGCTGAGCCTCAACGCAAGTGCCCAAAGCGAAAAGCGCATGCTCGAAAAAGACCTGCGCAGAAGCCGAGCATCAGTATGCAAGCGTGCATGTAGAGAAAATATGCAGCAGTCCTTGAAAAATCGCCACGTTGGTGAAAAAAAACAGACTGATTACATGCCTGGGGCTTATTAACCCTTTGGAGATGTAAACATGTAATTATTTTTTGCTTGTACTTGATAAACTTAGTTTTGTTTGTTTTTTGCCTTTTTCTCAAAACTTTGTTTTGTGTCTGGTTGCAAGTTTGCCCAAGAGATATCTCAGCACCTAGAGCAGCTAAAACTATAATTCTTTTTGCAATGTGAAGCTGAAACTATAAAGGATGCAGCGCTGGAAGCAGATTTTTTATTTTTATCTCTACGAATTTTTTTCCTGCATTGTTTTTCTTGTCCAGTCGCCATGTTGGGAGCGCAAAGTTCAGTGGGCTGCTAAATCTCTAATGTTAGCCCAATTTGAAAATTGCTTTCAGCGTTGCACTCCTTAAACATTGTAGTATCTACCCATATGTTAAAATTTGAATTTCTGATGAGTAATTTTTTTCTATTGTTTGGGCAGACAATAGCAATAATTTTCTAATATCTCAGGAACTAATTGATCTACAAGACAAACAGTTGCATATTTGAAATCAGCAGAAAAAACTTAATATATGTGCCTAGTTTCATTATATTTGGACTGTCAGTAAAGAAAATAGGTCTCAGACCAGTGTCCCCCCTTAACGATGACGAAATAATTGAGCAAGTTCTCCCACCGTCAAGCAGTACCGGATTTACTCTATTCTAACGCGCCCTCGATTGTAACGCAGTAAATGGGTGCCGTTTACCGTGACCAAAAAAAAAAGAAAACCTCGATTGTAACGTGCACCTGTTTTCCATGACCAAAAAAAAAAAAGGAAGAGTACAATACCGCGCACCTCATTCTTTCCGATAGAAATACTATTTTCTCTCATTTGGGGAAAGATTTATTCCCAATACACTAAAGTTGCAATGAATAAAAACAAATGGAAGTGCCGATTTTCACTGCGCCGGTACAAGTCGCGTAGGGCAATAGATATCACTTGTCGTCGCTATCAGGCAACTCCTTATTGCTACTATCAACAGACGAAAGCATTTCATCCTTAGTTCTGTCCATGGCATTCGGAATTCCGCACTTTTTAAAGGCCTTGCTAACCATGGCAGACGGGATCGTGGACCCTGCATCTTTCACCCATCCAGCAAAGTCCTGCAGCGAGGCATGCTTCATTTTATTGGCGGGCGTGAATTTGTGGCAGCCACTGACAAGCCATTCGGTGTAGAGCGCCCGAATCCTATCTTTCACTGGCTTGTTTAAACAAACATCGAGCGGCTGGAGCTGCGATGTCATGCCGCTGGGCATCACGACAAGGTCGGTGTTGCATGCAGCCAGTTTGTACTTAATGCGCTGGTCAAGTTGTAGCACCTGAACGCGTTGAGAACAAGCATCCCACGCAGACCCAAAGTGCCGCCGGGTCTCTTCCGCCAAACGTTATCAATCCAGCCAGCGAACAAGTCCGTCATCATCCAACCTTTTTGATTTGCGGGCACAATCACACCACTTGGAAACACGATTCCGTTTGGGAGCGTCTTCCGTCTGAAGATGAGATATGGGGGCAGCTTGTACCCATCCGCAGAGCAACAAAGCATTGCGGTGACTAGTTTTTTTGTGGCCAGAAGACGAAACGCGCACTTGCTTCGCCCCCTCCTTTTCAACGGTTGTGGTGGCAGGCATGTCAAAGTAGAGTGGGGTTTGATCGGCATTTCCAATCTGTCCGAAGTGGTAGCCGTTTCTATGGTGCGACTTCAAAACGCACCGCTGAAAACTGCAATTTCTCTTCATGTTCTTCAGGCAATTTTTGGCATACCCCTGTCCGTCTTCGAAGAGAAAAGCCTTTTCTTTTCATAAAATTTGATGGCCAGCCCCTGCTAGCTTTGAAGTCGCTTCGCATTAGCCCTTTCTGTAGGGCTAACTGCATCGCCTGTACTTTGAGCAGATCGGTCGTCGCAGGCTGCTGTGCTGCTCGCTGCTCTTGCACGTATTCCGCGAGCAGCTCTTCTATTTCGGCAAAGCGGCCCTGCTTCGGTCCACTGAAACTGTCGGGGAAACCACTGAAGAAATATTTGGGGAAAGAAATTCAGCGGTGATTTATTGGTAGTTGTGAAAGAAATACGTTAGCATTACGTTGCAGCTCTTTGAGGTCCCCGAACAATTACTTAAAGGGCGTTCACCACATTGCAGTGTTGTTCAGGAGCTCTGTCAACACACATCCTGCCTCTTCAATAGAGCGGCGTGCAACTGACAGTCTGGAGCAGATCGTCACTTGCACGATATGCACATACACACACGCACAGACTCATTACACGCACTCTTCTAAGTTCTCCCTCCCCTGTCTACCTCTACCACGTGACTGGCTTCCCACACTTCACGCACGCACACAAGCACACACACTCCTTTCTACTTTGCATTCCTAATGCAAACAAATTAATAATCAATTTGCTCTTGGTTTGCGTTATTCGAGATGGAAAACTTGATATTTGCATGCCCCTTGTTATTAACCTTTGAGAGAAAAGTCTGCGACTGCTGCTACAAGTCGTTGCTTGCCTTCCAAGCCTGATGGCATCCTTGGCCTTGTGCGCAGCTGTGCTGGGCCATCGGCTCCATCAGTGGCGCCATGCACGAGGAAGACGAGAAGCGGTTCCTGGTGACGGTCATCAAGGACCTGCTCGGCCTGTGCGAGCAAAAGCGTGGCAAGGACAACAAGGCCATCATTGCCTCCAACATCATGTACGTAGTGGGGCAGTACCCGCGATTCCTCCGTGCCCACTGGAAGTTCCTCAAGACGGTCGTCAACAAGCTCTTTGAGTTCATGCATGGTGAGTCGGCCAGCAATTTTCACACTCTCCTTCCCCTGCTTTGTTGCTTCCTCCCATTCTTTCTGCGTTGTGCAGTGAATCATGCTGCAACAGCAAGGCCAAGTTGAATCGGAAGTCGGATGTAATCGGCAGGCTTATGTGCTAAAATAGTTCCGACACGTCAAGTAATTTCATTTGAACAAACTCGCGTATAACGAAGTAACTTTTGTGATTAGTTATTTATATACTCTAGTCAAGAAAAGAAGCACGGAAGGAAAAATTTTTTTTTTAGAACAATACTATTCAAAGTAGGTGGTAATTTTTGCCTGTGCCTTGGAACTGTTTCTGAGCCTCGCTAAGAATGGCAGCTACATAGGATCTCTCTTCGATACCGTTCTGATACCATTTTGGTGTGCTTCCGAGCATTCTTGCATGCATGCTTGAAGAGGGCAACTACAAAAACAAAAAATGCAAACAACCTAAAATAGCTTTGCTGAACGCTGCTGCATTTAGACATGCAAGCACTGTTATGGCGCTGGCAGCAGCCCCCCCCCCGCCCCCAATTTCGGTGTATTCAATATCAGGTTCTGTATGAGCTAATTATACGAGTACAGTCGCCGACCGTTTATTCGGACCTCACGGGGATTGCAGAAATGTCCGAATAAACAGGTGTCCGAAAAAGCAGATTATGAAAAAAAAATGAAATCCTTTATTTCCACGCACTTATTCGGGCTCGGCAGTAGGCTTGAAGAAATCGCGAATGCGCCGTTGCACGCTGTTCCGTTTATGCGCAATCAGATAAGCCTGAATCTCGGAGAGGGTCGTAAGGTCACTATAGGCGGCTGAAAGCACAGTCACTGCTTGTACACGCTCTGCATGTGACGGCAGCGTAGCACATGGTGCGTCAACTTCCAACTCGGTCATCGTCCGGCGGTGCAGCAGAAACCTGACGAATGATCTCGCCGTCGTCGAGTTCTGCGCATTTCAGTACAGCAGTGTCAGCACCTGTGAAACTGTCAATGAGACGGTGTCCGGAATCTCAATGCAACCACTGCGCAAGTCTCGGCAGAACATTTTCCGCGTCGGTAGGGAGCACATCGGAAGGCGACAAATCTTAGGCCTCCTGGCACCCGCTTGCCGGCATTCCGCAGCGCAGTCTGCGCGGGCACTGTCGGTGCCATTAGACACTTGACGAGATGTTTCCGTATGCCGCGTTGGATCACCGAAACCTCGACACAGCACACAAAGCAAACACCACTGTGCCGACACCAGTCACACAAACGAATAGAAACAAATCAGCTGCTGGATTGTCTTGACGTGGCTTACTAAACTGAAACCGGAACTGCTGCAGAGCCACTCTATCGAACTAGGCAAAAACGATGATGATGAGCGGGGATTTTCGGTAGCGCCACTTCGTGGGGCAGCAAGGAAGCTCCGTTCAAAACAAAAATGGCGTTCAGCAACTCGAACCACGCACCGGTCAGAGTCGGTGCATGGTGCTCTCGACCGAGTTAGCTCAAGGAGTGTCCGAAAAATCAGACGAGAGGTTGCAAGGTGTCCGAACTTTCGGCAGTTGTTATACATTATGGTCTATGGGGAGAATGGCGGTGCCGCGAAGCTGACCGAATAATCGGGCATGTCCGAATTTTTGGAGTCCGGAAAATCGGTCGGCGACTGTATAGAGAAATAAGATTTGGCTTTGGTGCCAGTTGGTTCAACATTGTTAAGACCAGCGAGCAAGGTGAGACAGAGCCCACAAGTAGACCAGGACTGTCCTCGTTGTCTTATGTATACTGTATTGCGTTGCACACTCGTAATAATAAGTATTGGTAGGTTTCGCTTGTTCGATATGGGGAATAATTCACTTTATCTGGGTTCGGTATGTTTGGGTGTGGCTGTGTGTTGTACCCTTGTGCTACGCTTGCTGTAAGCTGTCTCACTTATCTGTGCAGTCTCTCCCTTCTGCTTCCATCTTCTGCTGAGTGCAAGGTACTATGTGTATTGTAATTGCCATGGGGGCCACATGTTAATGCAGCGCTGGTAGCAACATTTTCTGACATCTTTCTTCAACTACCAGCCCCTGAGAGAGGTTTGTCTTGCATCATTGTTCTTGAAGAATGAGGGAAAAAAGGAAGAAAATGAATCTGTCGTAAACTAATGATTGTTGTGGTCGTTGCCTTTGCACCAGTAGGTAGAACATGTTCCTGGCAGTTATAGTTATGTGTGCTCTAGTTGTCGGGGTCACTAGAGGGTGTCGCCTTCGCAGCTGTGCACGTCTGTGTCTTCGATGTTTCTGTTATCAGAAACTTGTAATGTGCTTACTGGCAGGTTAGAACTTTTTAACTAGTTTCTCTTGCCTGACCAATTTGTAACACAAGATTCTTAAAGCGAGGCACTGTGTGTGTCCAATACGTTGACACTTTCTTTAAAGCATCTGAATGGCTACCTAGCCTGACTTGACGCATTGTGAAGAGCCCGCTTTGCGTAAACCGTTGATTGGCGAACCTAGTGTCAGTTGCAGATGTTTTATACTTATGTTGGTCACAGCTGAGATCTTTTTGCAACTCTAAAAAGCGTAAAAAAGATTCTTTGTTTAAAACGTCTTGAGTAAAACCTAGTTAATTTGGATTTCACAGGACTGGGAAAGATGTCAAATAATCGAGGATACCGAGAAAACACTTAAGCAAATGCTTGCTATGTCAGCACACTTTTATTTACTGAATGAATCGGCAAATCCTGTTTCTACATTGCGTGAAAGCAGGTTCTGATGACTCTGGCATTGCGGTCTCTGCCACTTCATTTCGTATGGCTGCGAGCGCCGCTTTGACTCTTTCACGTCACACGCTTGCAGCAGCCTGCGCTCGTCGAGCTCCGAAAGCTGTCCGAATTAACCGGCATGCGGCCAAATACGGCCGAATTATTGAGAGTTTGATTCCACTAAAGAATGCACACGCATGCTGAGACCAGAGTACGAGGCTGAATTATTCTATTTTTCGAGTTAACGAGGGTCGAATTAACAAGGTCTTGCTTTACATCCACAGTATTAACACATATAGCAGCATAACTTGTGGGCGTTCGATACAGCTGTTGGCACAGAAACGGATCCCTGGAGCAAGCCAAAATGTTAAAGGAACACTAAAGAGAGATAAATAATTTCACCTGTATTAGTAGATTACCTTTCTACAATACCAAAAAGAAGCTGAAAAAATGGGACATCATAAATTTTCACAGCCTCTGCTAAAGCTCAGTTGTTAATCGGTAAAAAGTGACTACATATTATACAGGAGATAAAGATTGGACTTGGCCATTTCGCTAACATTTACTGAGCCAATGGGGCCCCATTTAAAAGAAGGGTACTTTGAAATCTATGATGTTACTCTGATGAGTGCGCAGGCCGGTGTTCTTGCACGAAATTGATAAAGTTCAACTTTGCAGCTTGTTCTAGCAAAACCTTGTGTCTTTGTTGGTTACGATTCTAAGTACCTCGTATTACCTTGTATTTGTTACCATGTTTCTTTAGCACTTTTTAGCGTAAGCCAGTACTAGCACTCCATAAACTCCCTCAACTCCAACACTACAAGTTCGGCTATGTAGTAAAGCTAGTAGTGCTAACTGGGTTTCAGAGTGCATTTGACGTGGCTGTGTGCCCATCGGTAGAGCATACAACGGCCCAGTACACATTGGTGTTTCTTCTTCTTTTTTTTTTTACTTTTTCTTTTCCAATGCT
The DNA here is from genome assembly GCF_038994185.2 of Dermacentor albipictus. NCBI lineage: Eukaryota > Metazoa > Arthropoda > Arachnida > Ixodida > Ixodidae > Dermacentor > Dermacentor albipictus. The sequence continues at coordinate 60,775,727 of NC_091830.1, forward strand.
CTTTTATGCTGGGAACCACTTGGAAATGAGGTGGGTAATATTCAGACCGGTGAAGATAGAGATGATCATGGGATAAGTTGGGTACGTATTCGTTGCTTTTGCAACTTCCCTGGCCAACACCGTTGCGCATCAACGCAGCTTTAATACTTCGTTCTTCATAACCGATTTTGGAATTGCGGCTTTTCAATAGAAATCTCTTTTTGAAATGTAAAAAGGTTTGTTTTTTCAGTAGCCCTTTCAATAAGTTACAAGTATACTACATGCACTGTGGTACCCGACAAAACACTTGATACAGCAAATGCTTTCAACACAGGTGAGTATTACACCATTACTGCGCAGCTTACTGTGGTAATGGTTTTCGAGTATAACTTTTAAAAGGGAGCAGGAAGCGTTGACGTCGGAAGGGAACATCAGGCACTATTGGCGCTGTAAACGCACGCATTATTTCTTGTAGCCAGGTGTCAAGGTGAGTGTTTGGCCACATGCGTTTGTGTCACGTCCGATGAGGTGCATGAGGACACAGGATTGCCGAGTTTCCTGTTGCCTGTGAAGAAGGCGCATATTTTGAAGAGGTATTTTTCCACCTGTGCCTTTCTCGAATCAAAATATGCATTGTGTGTGGGTCGAATATATGAAGCTCAGTCAGCTCTGTGGTTTGGCTTTCCTGCATTGACTCTTGTGGTTATAACCGACAGTAGGCACATAGCAGCATTGCATTTGCTCTCTGATGTGGTGTGGCCTGGTGCACGCCCTTTTAATGGTGCCCTCTACCGTTGAACATGGAAGAGGGGGGCCCAAGAATACGATAGCCGTCTTTGATTGCGCTGTTCTTGGCACGTTGCTTTCTTTTACCAAACTTGGGTTGCAGAAATAATGTTATCTTGGATCCATTGCTGTGCAACGTGTTCATTGAAGTTTTGAATTCATGCCGAGAAACTTGGCTGTGCGCATTTAGAGGCGGCTTTTGTACCGCCGGCTGCCCTCTCTGTGTGTTGCTGTTGAAGGCTGCATTCATTGGCTGATAATGGAAGTCCTGCTTCGCTGTAAATTCCAGGCATATCACCCATCTCACTGAGATACACCAAACCTTTTCTTAAGTTTATTCTTGCTTGAAAACATTTTCTTTCCTTCCATCGTTGTAGGCATTGTGTGAGAACATGTTGGCCTTGTTTTGTATGCGGGAAAGTGTGTCTGAGTTGTATGGCTGTAACAAGTGCTAGATGTGCTTCCATAGACGTTGAAGAGCATTAATTAGCTTAGCAATGCTTTGGGGCCTTTTGAGGAACGGTGATGTGATTTTTTAGTTGGTGAAATTTCTAAATTTCAAGCTCTACCACAGGCTGCTTCCAAGACGTAGAATCGTGTGACGTTCGGCTGGTTGGTGAAACATGAAAAATTGTTTTGCACTGCTAAGCACAAGTACAATAAACACAGATATGAATAACACAAGCGATTATATGTGTAATTTGCATCTGTGTGTGTGTTGTATATCCTTTGTGAAGTTCCTATTTGTGCAGGAATCTTAAATAAGGCTTCCAACGACAAGTGACCTCTGACCTTTGGCAATACTTCGTGTACATGTTTTTTGCTTGGTATAGTTAATCGTTGAAGTGTATGTGACTTTCTTTCCTTTTTTTTCGTAATTTATTCACTGGTTATTGACCTCTCTCTTTCATGACTGTTCTGATCTGTGTGTAAATCTGTGTGCGTGCTATGTGTGAATGACCGGTGTGGGTCAGAGTGTGCAAGGCATGGGCTGAATCGGCGATGTATTCACAAAGTTGTCCATGTGATGCGGCCATGATGTTGCAATAAAGTGTGGGGCGTGATTTTGGGTAAGGTGACTCGTATTGCCTTAGAAAGGAAGCCAGCTGTTTGTTGCATGAAGTCGCCTGAATTTTTGGGAAGTTGTTGCAACGTGAGCTATCACCGTCAGGTGCACAGTGGCAGGCTTTGTGAGACTGCTTGTGAACTGCTGTACCTAGTCGGCGCTGAATATTACGGGTGTAAAAAAAATGGTGTTACGTGTGCAAATGAAAGTGTTCACAACTTGTCACGCCTTCACATTTTGCATCAGAATGGATATTGTATGAATGGAGCTATATGAATGGAGTTGGGGCTCACCCAAGTTTTTCTGTCTTTATTTATTTTTCTTCTTTCTTTTTCTTTTTACATCGGCCTTAGAGTATATCATATGTTTTATGCTTTGTAAGCAGTTGGGACCTCATTCTTGAGTCTCTTATTTTATAGGTGTAACTGCTCCTAAACTCTGTTGCCAACTTGATGATTAGTAATATCACTTTTGTTTCGACACTGCACTTTTTGTGTCCTTCTTGCGAGGTTTTATGTGACGTAGTGCGTGTTCTAGCAATGAATCAATAATTAAAGCGGTTTGGATGTCAACTTTTCTAATGAAAGAAAAAGTGTTGCCAAACGTGTGGGTGTGTGAAGGAGTGCCTGGAAGCATTGTGAATGGCCTTGTCACTTTTGAACAGCGCTGGGCTGCATTTTTTTTTCATTTTGTTTCTCTTCAAAATGTCGCAAATGTGTGGCTGTTGTGTGAATGTTCTGGATGCATGGACTTGGAATGTTTGAGTTGCAATAAAGAGGGAAGAACTGTTTACCTCGCATTTTGTCTGACTTGAACATGCTTTGCACTGCACTCTTTTTTTTTTTCACTCTAAAAAGTTGAGCAGTACGCTTGCAAAGCATCTTAGTCAATTTATTAAAAGTAATTAAATCTTCATCTGCCAACAACTGTATATTTATTTTTGTTCATTTGTGTAGACGGAATTCTGCAACAATTTCTATCAGTTGTTGCTTTATTTCATTGTGAGATAGCCCCCCCCTTCCCCTTTTCTTTTTCTAAGTCACCCAGGTGTTCTGCGTATTTTGCATTTTTTTGCTAGGCACTATATCATTATATATACGAGGGATGTTTTTATAGACATCATGCAAATAAGTACTTCACAAAACGTGTGATGAATGAATCAGTCAAGCCAGAAGGAGACCAGCTGTTTGCGTGTGATGGCCACCGTATGAATTCAACAAACAATTGTGCCAAGGAAAGCCTAGAGAAATAGCGTTTTTTTTTTCATTGAAATATAGAATTGTGATAAGTTTTGCAGTAAGCTCCATATATTCTTACTAAAGAAAACTGAAAATAGCAGAAGCGACTAGTTGCCGCCACTGGGAGCCAAACACTCGGCCTTTGAGGAGAACTTATGAATACATTGTTGCGCTAACAGGGAAATAAAGACTTGGGAGGGCAAGTAGGAAACGATAGGTCGAGCGCTGAAGTTCAGCGGATTTTATTCTTGCAGCAGAGCAGGGAGAATCTACAAATGCGCATGCGTACATCAGTGGTGCCTAGAGCGATTACAGTGACGTTTTTAACAGCTGTATCTCGTGAAACAAAAACTTGGCCTTTGAATGACTTGCATCACGCTCAGCCGACACGATCTACGATGGCGGCTGTCCCCTCGTTCAATTTCTTGGGTATTTCTATACTTACAGTATTCGTAGCAGTTGGATTGTTAGCCAGTGCGTCTCGTAACTGTTGTGGCGAATGTTGAACAACTTTTCAACTGCAGGCATTTAACTGCAATTAAATTAACTGCCTATATTTGAGAGGATGTTGAAAGGATCCTTTGAAGCACAGAAGCAGTGGATGTGTAAAATTTGCGTCTTCTAAATTGGCATGCTTTTGACTGCTATGTGCATTCGACAGTGATTCCGTCACCAGTCAGACTGGTCACCGGTCTGATGGAGCAGCGATGTAGCCAACAAGTATCGTGCTGGCACGTGAGCCTCGGTTAAAGCGCCTCGCATCGCGATTTGCCGACGGCTTCCTTGACGTTCGCCACGTTGTGCGCTTTGCACCGAATCAAAATGAGACAACTGCTTGGCATAGTCGCAGTAGAAAAATCCACTGTGTAAAATGCAAAAAAAAAATGAGGGAAAGGGGAGCAGAACGAAGTGCGAAGCATGGATGTTGCCTGCTGTTCCTTTTGGAACAATAGTTATGACAATATATACTTCGCCACTGTGTTGTGGTTTTACACTTTCAATGCTTTTTTTCTTCGCTCTTTCCACTTGCACTAGAATAACAAGCTGTCAGTGTGAAAATTGCTTGACCTGTGTAGTTATTTATCAGTAGATATCATACCTTGTTATCGGAAGATATATTTGGTGCTGCTGGTAATTAGCCGATTTCATCTAACTCCTTAATTCAAGTAAGACGTGCCTGTGACGTGCATTAAGCAACAGACTCGCTGCTTTCTCTCTCTAACCTCGTATCCATTTTCTTATTCTCAATTGACATCACGATTGAGTATTTCGTGACTTCGCCTTCCAACTTTCAACTCTTGCTCTTGCTTCCTTTCCAGGCACTAGTGAGTATTGTGCGAGGTGAATGCTCATTTCCACTTTCTCTTGACCAAATTAAAGCCGACTATACCTCCATGTGTAGTGTTTTGTCGTGTTGCCTTGTGTCTGCCACCGCACTTCTTAAAAAGACAGTCGATGCGAGTTAGGCCTGGACCTTGCTAAAGCAGCACATACTGATCTTAATGTTTTGGCACCATGTAAGAACGCCAACTTACTCATTTTTTAAGAAACAGTCACTTCAAAATTGGTGTCCGCATTATGCAATTGGGTGGGCGAATATTAAAAATATTGAATACATATCGTATACTTTTTGCTATTCAATTCCTATTTTATTCAAGAATCGGTCATGTGTTTCTGTTCATATGGTAAGACGTAACGCTTCTTGTGGCCAAGGGAAGAGAAGTCCCTAGGAAGAAGGTACTAGTATGGTGGCTACTGCTGTCTGGAGTTGGATGTGGCAACACAAGCTTTGCAAATTTTTTTATTCGTTTTATTTTTTCCTCATCTGGCGCCTCTCTCCTTGTGGTTTCCTTGCAGAGACGCACGAGGGCGTGCAGGACATGGCGTGCGACACGTTCATCAAGATAGCGCAGAAGTGCCGCCGCCACTTTGTCCAGGTGCAGGTGGGCGAGGCCGTGCCCTTCATCGAGGAGATCCTGGCCAACATGAGCTCCATCATCTACGACCTGCAGCCCCAGCAGGTGCACACCTTCTGCGAGGCGGTCGGCTACATGATCTCGGCACAGGCCGACCAGTCGCAGCAGGAGCGCCTCGTCGACCGGTACATGCTCCTCCCCAACCAGGTGTGGGACGACATCATCAAGCAGGCCAGCAAGGTGCGTGCACCGCCCTCCCCTCCTTCCTTGCGGTTGCCTCTGTTTTGTCTCCTGCTGTTTCTTAATTTTCTCCCTTTGTTTGCCTCTTCACATCCACTTCCCCCTAGGGGCTGAGAGGTGTTCTCTAAAGGGGTGCGGAAAATAGCGCCCCTTTCTCCTTACAGTCATGCTCTCTTTGCTTGCTCTCGCGGTGAAATCCTCTGTTATATATTTTCTGGTGCTTCAAAGAAAAAAAAAAAAATCTTCCTGTCTTCTAAACTTTGTATGATTCATAACAAGCAACGATCATATCACCAAAATGAACCTAAGGTGTTCTTGTTATTTATAAGAATTGTTTTCGCTTAAAGAAGTCCTCGGTGCATTTTTGGGCCTCCGTGTCCTCAGTGTGTTCTAGCGTACATTTACGATATGCATAGAACGTAACACTCGTTCCTTTATCTACATTGCCAGCACTTGCTGCGCACTTTCAGTGTGCATTTTAAGTATGCGGGTCACCGCCAGGATATTGGAAGACCGAGATATTATATGCGGACATTGCAACTGTGTGTTGGGGCCGTAACCCACTTGCCCAGAGAGGTCTTGTGGTGGCTTAGAAATCATACAATCCGTAGCAACTTAGTACAGCATTGGAGTCATCCTGAAACAGTCTTGGCCAGGACTATTCAAAATTCATATTATCCCGAGATTCGGATTAACCAGTCTTCAAGATTTGACTGTATTCTCATTACATTAGTTCTTCATGTGGCATAAGAAGGAAAAGAAAGAGGCTAGTCAAAGGTCAGAGTAATACTCTAACTTCTGAAGGATCTCCACCAGGGACCAATGGTGTGAACCTTTGTGTCCTGCAATTTCAAAGTCTGTTGGTTGAACTGTATGGTGGCCCGCACAGTGAAGTTGGCAGCGATGTTCCGTGGGAGCACCACGACACGTCTGCAGCTTGGACTTTGTATGGAATATCACAACGACGACGACGGCAATACGCCTGGAGTGTCCATATAGTTGCTGTCGCAATTAAAAGAATAGGTGCTTGCAAGGCGTGCCGAATGATTCCTTTGCCAAGTAGCTGATGCCTCTCTGAAATGACCCGCTGTTGTAGCTCAGTGGCAAAAATGCTTGTGTACTGAGATTTTGGGGTACATTAATGAACTCCACGGGGTTAAGATCAATTCCGAGTCCTCCCCTTATGGTGTGCCTTGTAATCATATAGTTTTTGCGTGTATGACTCCAAAATTTTAGTTTTTTTCTTCAGAAGTCTGCATTAGTGTAAGCCCACCCAGTCTGGATGGGCGGCATAACAGCTGCGCTCACTGGAATCGTGAGGTGCGCTATGTTTAATACTTGTGGTATGTCTATAATTTGGGAGTCCTAAAATTGAGCAGCCTACCGACTCGTGCTGAGTGAATGCCTCGCGCATGCGTGCAGAACGTCGACGTGCTGAAGGACCCAGATGCCGTGCGGCAGCTCGGCAACATCCTCAAGACCAACGTGAGGGCGTGCAAGGCCCTGGGTCACCCGTATGTGACGCAGCTGGGCCGCATCTACCTGGACATGCTGAACGTGTACAAGGTGATGAGCGAGAACATCAGTGCGGCGGTGGCCTTGAACGGCGAGGGGGTCACCAAGCAGCCGCTGATCCGCTCGATGCGCACCGTAAAGAAGGAGACCCTGAAGCTCATCGCTGGGTGGGTCTCGCGCACTAGCGACCCCAAGATGGTGCTGGAGAACTTCATCCCACCGCTGCTGGATGCGGTGCTCCTGGACTACCAGCGGTGCACGGTGCCCGCGGCAAGAGAACCCGAGGTGCTCTCGGCGATGTCGATGATCGTCCACCGGTTAGAGGTGAGCGGGCAGCTCTTTTGGGGCAGAAGATCGTAACTTCGTACCTGCAAGCTCTCGCGAATTTTTCGTACAGTTTGTGAATTTGCACTCGTTTTACAATTTTACTAATGTTTTGTCAAGTTTTCCCAGAAGTGGATGCTGTAGCCAGAACGTTCTGAGGGTGTTAGAAAATTGGGCAGTGCAAGGTTGTGAAAAGAAAGGACACCAAAAAGAAATTGTGAAAGTACATGTCCTATCCTCTCGTAACAACATAAGGAGTTGTGTACCACAAGGGTACTTGTTTATAGAGCTATAGTTTATGCGGACAAGTTCCTTAATGGGACACTAAAGGCAAATATTAAGTCATGCTAAAGTGATAGATTAATGATAGAGAACATCTAAGGCGTGAATATTATCCTGAACAGAGATTTAATAATCGAGAAATGGAGGTAAATGCAGGGCATGATTTGAAACTCCCCCGCGAAGGCACTATTCATTATAATTCTGTCACTAATACCCAACCATACGTAATAAAAAGATAATTGCATTGCATAATAATGGAAGGAAATGGTACTTGTCCAGTTATATTCAATTTGTAGAAAGAAAAAAAAAAGTCATTGACCTTGCTCTTGACAAGGACACGGGCGGTCAGAAGGTTTTGTTTTTGCTTCACACCGGTGACGCCTGTGCTTTCGCGTTTCGTTACCCCATAGTGCTGTGCTGGTTTTGCTGGCTGAAACAGAAGGTTTGAGTTTGGAGGTTAGCAGGTGTGTAGCTCTCACGATTCTTCAGTTGATTTAAGATAGTAAAGCCCTATTATGTTTCTGGCTGGTCATAAAGCATGCAAGGGTTGAGTAAAATGCAATTACAGTAGAATTTCTTTATTTACATGTTTTTCAAGGGACCACACGAGAATAATGCGTGGTCTTGGGCAGCGTAACTTCCACAAGCACTTGCGGGAGCACTGCGGATTATGCAGGAAGCTAACCTTATACACAAGTTCATTCTAAAGTTGAATAAAAAGACATCACAACTGTGAAGTGAAATGTAAAGAACAGGAACGTAATACACAGGACATTATGGCAACTAAATTGGACTAGTGTTTCAAAGCATAAGAGCTGGAACAAAATGGAACATAACAGGAAAGTATCAGTGAGGTTGTGCTGTAATTCTCGGAGAGCTACCAGACTTTGGAGGAGGGTGGGATGGAAATTGAGACTGCTCAGACATGACAGCACCCAGAAAAACGTAACAGTGGCAACTGGAAGGTGGAGTCCTGTGAGAAAAATGGGTGGAACAGTCCCCTTACATTTCTCACGGGGACTACAAGAATATAATGCGTAATGATGGGAATGTAAATGTTATTATGGGGAGAAAAATATTCGTGAGGTGCTACTGTGTTCTGATTTCGTCAAAGTATGGAAACTCCATAGCTGCCATCTTTCATTAGGGAATGATATAGCAAAAAATCCAAAGTGTAATTGCTTGTTGCGTACATGCTTGTGGGCCTGATAGGTTGTTTGTTTAATCAGCCTTTAGTACCAGGGATTAGCTGTGCCTATGTATTCGATGTCGACGTTCGCTGACCATAGTATGTTCGTGCAGGGCTTCATCACATGCGAGATTCCAAAGATCTTCGATGCGGTGTTTGAGTGCACGTTGAGCATGATCAACAAGGTAAGGCCACCTTTTATCACTGCCATAATTATGCTTGCTCCATCCCTTCATCTGATGTGACATTGTGCAGTGCGATATCGGGATGCTGGCATTTCATACACAGCGAACTGGCTCATTTAACGGCACTCTCGTTCACACAACTCAGCGGCACTTTTTTTTTCTTGCCGTTTCTGTTATGAGCTGTTAGGAAAAAAAAAAAGAATTATGTGCATAGAAATTATGTAACAGTTCTTGTTGCCGTTTGTGAAGCTGACTCACAAGCACATTGACTATGCACAGTAATTTTTTGCTCAGATTCGCCGCTTGGCACGATCGTATATGGCATCGTGTGCATTGTCATGGGCTGCCCTCAGCAGGATCGATCGCTCGGTGTGTGGGAAGGAAAGAACAGGACCGAAAGAGAAAGGCCTGTTAAAAATTTCATAATAGCTTTGTGAGTCTGGCAGTCAAATCACAGAACCATTTGCTAGGCTCCTCGTGACTCAAGGGTTGTGGTTAACTCAGAAAGTCGTGCTAGTTGAGACTGGGACGTTGTTAAAAAAATTATCACAGTTTCGCCATAAGGGCAAACCAATGAATGCAATAGCCATGTTAGAATGTTCCATGAAGTGCGAGACTCGTATGTAGTGGCAGTAAGAATTCAAGTAAATGTAAGCTGACTCGGTAAGAACTTGCTGTTGTGCTAGGGGGCCTCTGTTTGAATCCTGCCATCAGACAATTTCATTTATGTTTAATAATTAGAGGCAACGTCTTTCTTGGCAACTTTATCTCCACCTTTCCGTATCGGGCGCGTTTCAAGCCTCTTTCCTGGGCCAATCACTAAAGTGTGGTGCACAGGCGCGCCAACAAAATGGCATCATTTTCAGGTTTGATCTGTATTATTGTTTCGCACTTCTCATATTTAAGTCTCGGAAGATTTAACATAAAAGGCATGTGCTGTCGGTGTTTTGATTCATGACATTTGTTTGTGGGCTGACATTCTCAAAATTGTGAGGGATAATTTTGTTAAGAATGTAAGACCTGGTATGAACAACTTCAGTGATAGAGTGCTGATAGGATACCTCATCGCGATGGCAACAGCGATGGCAAAAGTTCGCTTGGAGTGTCCATATGATTGCTAATGTAATAAAACATTTGCAGCACTTAGTGGGAAAAGAGGAAGGCAAACTAAGGGATAAAAGGGAACAGGACAGTTGTAAAGCTGGCCTTCAACTGATCTTTACTTAGAAAAAACCCATCACAGCTCACACTCTATGCGTATTATGAAGCCGCTGACGAAAGGTTACCAAATTCTTTATTTGACAGCGCGATTAACGGTGTACTAACACAGCTTTCACCACCTTTTTAATGTAGAATGCAGATTGATATTGGAAGTCTTCCACATTAAAAAAAATCTGATCATGGAAGTTAACTGTAACATTGTTTTGAACCTTATGGTTACGCCTTTCCACAGCTAATTGGCTGCATGAACGTTAAGTTTGAATGAACCTAGTCCTGCTGCAAGGAGAAATTCTGAGATGTGGAAGGGGTGGCGTTGGTTCATTACAAGAAAAATTGCTGAGGAGAAGCTAGACTCGAGTGTTTTGTGTCAGGGCAAATTCCAGTGTTACAAGCAATGTGTGTATGTGTGTGTTTCTTTCATGCCTGATTGAAATGTCTGCCTCTTTGCAGGATTTTGAAGAATTTCCCGAGCATAGGACAAACTTCTTCCTTCTACTCCAAGCTGTTGTTACTCACTGCTTCCCCGGTAAGTGCATGTTCCTCACTGCGAGAGGAGAAGGATGTTGCGTCCACATTGCAAGTCATCGTCTCCAGGTTAACCCTTTCGGGTCCAATGATTGCTGTAGGAATCATGATGTTTTGCGCAAAATATGCAACATGGAGAAAAACAAAGCTATTTTTTAGAAATGTGATTGTCGGCAATGCTAATTACATAGTTTGACAAATTCATGCTAGAGAGAGGTATGGCTCTCTCTGAAATTTCACAAATGCTGGGGTGGGTTAATGCAAGGGCAAGTTAAAGTTAAGTAAAATACGGTATTTGTGGGTTGTCTTTGTGCATGAATAAGGGGGTAGGTACTGCGTGTTACTTATTTGTTATCTTTTTGGCTTGTCTGTTTCCTGACTCTTGATGCTTCTCCGCCATTTTGCAGCACTTCTGAGCATCCCCCCGGCACAGTTCAAGCTCGTCTTAGACTCTATCATCTGGGCTTTCAAGCACACCATGAGGAATGTGGCCGACGTCGGTAAGCATACCTGAGTGTAACAGATGGCAGTGGACAACTCCTGTGACGCACATTGTTGAGGCTTACTGTAAACAACCTCATTTGTGAGGTCTGGATGTTTTAGATATGAATGTGCCTGTCATGCACCAGCCCGAGGGATACTGCTTTTGACACAGATGTGCAGTTTGGATCTGCACTCGGTTCCGCACATTGCAGGCAACGTTGTGATGTGTGCAATGTACACTGCTTTTGCACTTGTGACCGGAAAATAGTGCATCACAAATTTTAAGGTTGGCAGGTTGGCAGCTATGCTAAGGAGACATGCCGAGACTCATTTCGAGCTTGTGTATAATACCGGGGTTTGAGACATTGGGTGTCAACTTTCTATCCGCGTCCGACTCGCTCCCGGGACGGCTGCTTGAATGATCACTGCCGGTGGATTGATCGGCCCTGAATTTTTTGCCCGCTACGCTTGTGCAGGTCTGCAGATCCTGTACCAGCTGCTTCAAAACATTGGCCAAGAAGAAGTGGCATCACAAAGCTTCTACCAGACGTACTACACAGACATCATGCAGCACCTGTTCTCGGTGGTGACGGACACATCTCACACAGCTGGTGCGTATGTCTTCCTGATGGAGGAATTGCGTTTGGTGAAAATGTTTTGACGTCTTTCTTGTGGACTGCTGGGAACACTAGGATAGCTTTTTGAATGAGACCAGAGAAATCTTGTGCAGTTAACTGCCTGTCAACATTAGGCGGTTCTTCACGTGTTTATTTTTTTTAAGCGGCGGAAATTTGAAGTAAAGTTAATGAAGGCTTACAGCTATTTACAGAGTACAAATAGGAATGTACCAATATATATTTCCTTTTCCGTGTTACACGTTCAACTCACCTCTTTAGGGCGCATTTGTTAATGATTAATAATGCATGTTATGTTCCTCTTTTTTGTCTATGTTACCAAGTGTATATCATTTATTTATTTCAATGCCGCAGTGTGTTTTGCATTGTTATCGTGGAAATATTTCACTGTGCTTTCATATATTGTATAACTGCAATGTTTTATGGCCACTATAAAAATGTAATTTATATGGCGCTTGATGTGTTACCCCATGCAGCCATATTGTACCTAAGGGGGTGAGGTTACCTCAAGCCGCGTCTGTGCGACTTTTTCCCTCATCCACCTCCACTTACCACTCCTCTGTACAGGTGTGTGTGTAAATGGAAATTAATAAATCAAATCAAACTCACTTGAGAAATTTACTGGTGCTTGCTGCTTGAGGAATATACATGACGAATCTGTTTGGCGAACTGACACAGGCTGTTCGGCCCAATTTTTTTAGTGAAGTATGCCTGCTGGACCGCATAGCTGCAGCCAGAAAGAAGTCGAAGCGTCAATGATTAGTAGTATGGGACATATTGAAGATATTGAAATTCCCCCGGTGGAGGGTCAGAAATCAAGTGAAAGTATATGCAAGGCTTGTGGTGCTTTCTTTATGAATGTTTGCGATTGGATTGGAGCAAACTTAATTTGCCTGCAAGGTTCTCTTTTATGTACCGACGAAGCGATAGTTATCCGTTTGTATAATTGAATAACGCTGGATCGAGACATGGTGAGACAGAAGGTGCTTGAATTTTCCTTTTGTATACAGGAAATCTAAGCTGCGGTGTAGTAGCTCGAGAATACTTTAGCCATTCCAGTTGGCGCTGTAAAAAACATGCTTTATGGTTTTAATTCGAAGTTGCAGTGAACTGATGGGTTTCGCGAACATAGCGTGCCTCGCCATACGGACAGTCGATTGCTACCGTTACGTGATCAGGGGTGTGCCATATTATCGATAAAAGCTACTGAGGGCCACTATGAAACATTTCATCACTTTCAATTGAGTGGCTCTCGATCTTAACAGCGAAACTTTTCTCTCAGGTGATTGCTACTATGGTGTTTGTGAATTAACTATGTAAATACTCTACATGACGCGCCGTCGTGTTAGCAGCCATGAGCAATTCGTTTTTTGGAGGCCTGTTTCAGAGGGGGATGAAAGTAGCAGCAAACTTTTTCATAAGAAATGCGTGCCTAACTATTTTTTTACGCATTAATGAATGGCCATATTTGAATAGAACAACACACCAGAGTAATATGAATCATGATGAGAGCTTCGCTGGGCAGTGTCTTTCTAAAATCAGATAACATGTTGACGCCAATTACCAAATTTTTCTTCCACGTAAAATGCAATGCCTCTCATAGCTAAATACTAAAGGAATGTTAAATGTTTAGAGAAGCATCATACACAACTTCGCGCGTTGAATTTGCAGATATTCTTTTTTTAGTCAAAATTTACCGATAGACGCGGCGCATATATGCATTGCAAAACCTAGTAGACCCCTTTAACGCTACTTAGCTTGCGATATCCAAGCCGCAAAGTTTCTCGACTCACACGCTTTTGAAGAAGAAACTGGTTAAGGTATGGCAGCTGAAAGAAGCCGACGTATTCTTGAATACGTACGGCTCGAGCCACCCATGCCCCAAGCATACACGAAGGGAACGAGCGCGCGCGGCAGCCGAGCGAGCCGGAGCGAACGGCGTCCTGGCCGTGACGTCACTCGCGAGAGGGCGCCACTCCTAATTCTCGGGGCTAATAGCGCTGGTTTCCCTTCACCGACGCCATTTTGAACTGGTGCAAAATGCGCACAAAGAAAACAGCTTCAAAACAAGCGCAAGATGGCGGCCATCGGCCACCGCGTTCGCAAATGGTGACGGCGCAAAGTTTGAACATTTTTGACCAAATTTTGCTGATTTCGCGTTCACCCTGGCCCCTTTAAGTACGATTTTTTATTATTTTCCGATTAAATTTAGCTTCTAGATTTCGCGGAGGGATTCTTGAATGTATAAACGTAGCGAAAATGCACTTTTCCGAAAATCGACTTTTTTGTGATTTTTTGCCGTTTCAAGACCCGCGTCCCCCTTAATGCGCCTTTGTCGCCTGGCATGTACAGAGTTCGATGTGCCCTTGTTTGATTGTTGGGTCAATAGTGGTATGCGTGAGTCAGGTTTGTTATGTGCACGCCTGCTAGCAGCATATTCATCGGTGAAAGCAGTTTGCACTCGTGTTGTTCCAGTTCAGCATTGCCTGATCTGGTGGCACGAAACTCAGTGAATGACTGTGTATCAGTTGTGTCTGTATGGTGCATAATGCAGTTTCTGAAATGGAATTGAATCTAGCCTGTTAACAAACTGGACTCACGACATAGCTCGCTGCTCTAGTTATGTGCACATCTTTATGTGCGAGTGGCACTTTCAGGCAGCTGGCTGGTGAGGAGTGTTGGTGCCGCGTGCACTGTATTATACAACAGAGCTAATCTTTATGGGCGTTGATTCATGTTGATCATTGGAAAGCAGTACTGCAGACGCGTCCTTGCATCGTCTACAGTGAACACCATTGAACGTGGTGCACACCGTCATACATGAATGGTTAACACGGTTATGCGCTTGATGATTCCTAGTGAGTAGCAATGAAAGAATGGTAGGAGATGGTGCAGTATGAGTGTCATCTTTGTTGATGTGGAATGCTGATGCAAGCGTGGCTGGTACACGTTGCATGCAGGGCACGCGTGACTTTGGATTAGCTGTTAGCGGCACTCTTGATTTCTGCGAAGCACGGTTTCATGCCGTAGCCTTGTTCACCCATTTTTCTTTTCCCTCCTCGTGCAGGCCTGTCGATGCAGGCATCCATCCTGGCCTACATGTTCAGCATAGTGGAGGCAAACAAGGTCACGGTGCCGCTCAACCCAACAATGCAAGCCAACGGGATCACCAACGTGGTCTACGTGCAGGACTTTGTGGCCAACCTTTTGAAGACGGCGTTCAGCCACCTCTCCGAGTGAGTTGCTCTGCTCTTTTAGTCTGACGAACAGACAAATGGTTATTGCTTGCCTTAAGGGGGGATGAGGGTCTTGAAAACTTTTTTTTTATTTCTTAACATATCTTCCTGAAAATTGGCATGCAGATATATCTTTGAATGCTGATCCCAAATATATATTCAGATTTTATATATCTCTTCTAGAAATGAAGACATTGCAAAATAATTGATCCCACATAGGTCTTTTCTTACGGGCCATTATGATAATTTCTTAATTAAAAAAACTAGTTTCAAAGAATAGCTTTCATTTCCAAGGGCCCACTGCACATCCTAAAGCTAAAGAAATTTTTAAAAAGTGATCATAGAGGTCGTGAATGAATAACAAAGTAGGAAGAAAAAAACAATGCAGGAGTAATTAGCTTACATCTGACCTAATTGCTAGCCTATTGGGTTTAATGAAAAATGGAAAGCTTTAGGATGTAGCTGAGGTTTTACTGAAAAAAATGATACCTAATTCAATAAAATCAATTGATGCAAACACTATGAAAAGTTCTGTAAGGCAAAGGCATTTGATCGAAAAAGCAAAGCTGAGAAAATTGCATTCAAAGTTTTGCTTACTCTGCCACTTTTGTTTACCTATCACATGGAAAAATTTAATGCTTTAGCATGCAGCCCAGTCATTACTGAACACAATAACACCAAACTCACAGAAATCTGTTCATGTAAAGATTGTGAAAACCTCTGTATTGCATTGGCACTTGACAAAAAAAAAAAAAAGCTCAGAAAGTCGTCTTCACTAGCTGCGCCGACGTTCATTAGCTCGAACTTGCGGGAAGTCGCGGACTTCTTCGCCAATGAAGTTTTAATGTTGTCTGCGTACTTTTCACGCCCCGCGCACTCCGCGCAAAACACCGTGTCGAAGCGTTGAGCACGCGAGCTCGGTTCAGCCGCGTCCGTCGGCACCGAAGCGGCGTGCGGAAACGCCGAAGTCGACGTTAGGCTTAGCTCAGCCGGCTCGGCCGCTTTCGACGACACGGAATCCGAAGCGACTTGCAGCGTCTCAAAAGTTAGCATTTTCGACGGGCTTAGTCCAGGCGCATCCACCGGCACTGCAGAGACTTGCGGTAACACCGAAGTTGACACCGATCGGCACTGTCCAGCCGCGTCCACCGGCGAAGCTGTTGTTGGCGAGCTCAGTCCAGCCGCATCCACCAAGGGCACAGCAGCTTGCGGCATCACCGAAGCTGTAGTTCTCGACGATGTGCGCGCTTATTCCATGCGCGCCTCTTTTTGCTGACTGCTTTTCGCGTGCTTGCTTTCAAGCGCGCGTCTCGCGCCATCGTGACACGCGGAACAACGACACCAGGCACGCAAAAGCAAGAAATTCTTGGTTAAAAGAAGCGACTCAATAGCCAAAATATCTACAAGAACGATAAAGAAAAAGGCAGAACGAAAAATACTAGGAAACAAAGATGAATGCGAAAAATGACGTGCGCGCCGGCGAAAGCAGACGACGCGAAGGAGTCGAACAACGCGGCCGCGGGGCCGCGGCAGGCGTCACGGCCAATCAGAGGGCTGCGCCTCGGGGAGGCGCCCGTTTCACCCAATCAGCGGCTGTCTCGCGACGATTTCGCGCTTGAGAACAGGTGCCTGGGTTGCCGATCGCTCCGCTGCACGAGGGTCTACAGCGTGCCGAGGGGCGCCAGAATGGAGAGCGGGAAACCAGCTTTCAAACGAGACCAAGATGGCGCCGATCGGTTCGCGTCGCGCGGAGCTACGGCAGCTTGAAAATGAGGCAAACCCTCGCGCTTGGCGTTCAATTTCGGCTCACCGACGTTTCTAAATTGCCGTTTTTTTAATACTTCGAGTAGGAATTGCGCCATAATAATTTGTAGAGGCATAGTTGGGACATTAAAGACTTCAAAAACGCACTTTTTGAAAATTGCCGTTTTTGACCATTTTTCGAGATTTCAAGACCCGCGTCCCCCCTTAAGCGGATGCAAGGGCTCTTCCGGTGTATCTTGTGCCATGCTCTTTGTGTTGTGTAAGCAGCACCCCTCTTCGTGTCCCTGCGTTGCTCTAATCACATCCGCGAGTCCGAACTGTTTCCGGTTGGGAGGATTGTTTGCACTTAGCATTCTTGCACTTTCATGGCATTGTAGTAGCCACACACATTCGCTCGTCAGGGTGGTCCCCCTCACAACGCATAGCAGTGGCATTGTCACCTCCCCATTCTCGTTGCCTGTGCACAACCTGATCGTATCCTTGGAGTGTGCAAAGTAGGGTGGCAGCGTGGGCCGAGAAACTGCTATAGGCATGAAACATTTATGTTGACAGCTTAGGTGTTGGGAGAGTAATCACCTCTCCACTACATTTGAGAGAAATCATCTTTCACTTGTCTGTAGTGGCACCCCCGGCACAGATAGTCTGGCCGTTATGCAAATGAAACACGTCTGTGTACGAGAGACGTGGCTGCAGTCAGCCAGGGCAACGACACTTGCGTGTGAAAGGGCTGAGGGAAAAGCAAGCATCTAACAGGTTCGCATCATTCAACGTAAGGACTGTATAATGGATGCAGCTCGATATAGTTCCCAGGGTGTCTACCAACCGGGAAAACCGGGAAAACCGGGAATTCTCAGGGAATTTGAACAGTCTGGAAAAACTCAGGGAAAGCTCAGGGAATTTGTGCTTCTATCAGGGAAAATTAGCTGTAACTTTATTGAAAGGGAACGAAAGTCGTGTTAATGCTGGCTTCAGTAACAGAGGGACCGCAACGAATCGTCATTGACGCCGTGTCATCGGCACGATGTATTGCCAGAGTAGTTAACGACCGATTTTCTAGACGCCCGATTTTTCGGACATGCCCGATAATTTGCACAATTTTGCGGAACCACCACGCACTCCATATAGTCAGTGTATATTGCCCTGACTGCAGGTCTGAAATGGCATCAATCAAAGCCGCCACCGCCGCTATTTTGATTATCTCGCCGCCTCGAACCGGCACTCTCGCAGGCAGATCCGCTGGCAGCCGTAACCACCACCGCGGCAACGTCAGGCCTAGCTGCTTCTATGTTCGCTATTAAGCTTCTTGCCGTGCGGTGCCGTGTTTTTCATTGAAAGAATTCGCCGCTATCACCAATGGCACCGACTCCGCCTTTGTAATCCTCGCGATTGGCTTTGAAGCTCGCAGAGCACAGCGCGTTGCGTAATGCTAGTCTCCGAAAGTTAGATTCACCTCAGTACACTAGTGTTAGGCGGTGAAGCACAACAAGCGCAAGAAGGGGGGCAATTGTCGCGGGACACAGTATGTATTACTTAATTACACATGCGTGCACGTCGTCTCCTGTCACAGTAAAAGCCCTGATATGCCTAAAAAGCTTACTGGCAGGCCTTCAGAGCTTTTTGAGACGTGCCTGTGGTAATTTTAGCCCTTAAAGGCACTTAAAGACATGCATTAATTTTTTTCAGACTGCCCGTTCTTTTTCAATTTTTTCTGCGGCCCCTCGGAAGTCCGAAAAATCAAATGTTGACTGTACAACTGACCAAGAGGATGCTTCAGATGATCCATGTGGTGAAAGCGTGGTAGAAGGAGGATGAGAACAGAAAGGACCGATGCACTGAGGAATTAACGGGAAAGGGTGCCGCCACCTTTTTGAAGGAGCTTGAGCTAAAAAAACTAAGTGATGGCTGATGCTGAGACACAGGTGTCCCTCATCCAAACCAAAATAAATTGCTTCAAGGTGTTGTTTTCATTGGCTTTACTTAACGAAAATTAACAAAAACATAGACGTTTCGCCACCTATGCGGGTGGCATCGTCAGTACACAATGGCAACAAATGAGAAATACATCCTATTTATCAGGATATCCTAATTATCAAAATAAATTGTTTACACAGTGAAACCCAACACTGAGATGTTGTGTACGGGCTGAGAGTATGTCAGGACAGTTGAGGTTGACTTCCTAGCTGCTGAGAGAGAACCTTAGTTGTGACAAAGTTCAGGACCTCATACAGATGAGCTTGCTATCAGTTTATAGAAATAGCTGATATTAAAAAATATTTACTTATGTATGCATCTCCTTTTCATTCGTATTTGAAAATGTTCGACTCAATTTGGAATGGGCTTTACCATTTCTTTCGCTGTGCATTTTACTAACACCTTCCTTCTGTTTTCTTTTTAAATAAAATATATATTACTCCTTACTATACAAACTGGATTAGGTCATTTTTTTGTTTGAGCATGCTTACTAGAGAGTGACAGCATCGGGCAACGTGGTGTCAGCCTGTCTTGACATAAAACAAAGTTCTGGCTCATTCAGGGAATATTGCAAAGGTGCTCAGGGAAAACCTGGAAAACTCAGGGAATTTGGAAATGTCAACTTGGTAGACACCCTGGTTCCACAACACTTGTGATATTTTGCGTGGAGTTTGCTAGAGGGTATCACCACGGTGTGGTATAAGCAGCGTCTCGAAATACTCAGCTTTGGTACAAATAGCGTGACTGTATTGTTTGACTAGAATGTGTGGTTGTCCAAAATCCACATTCCTCAAGATCCACTTCCTCTCACCAATGTCCTGAACCTTGCCGATAACCCACTTGCTAGTGTTCACACTTCATAATTGTGTCACTGTGTCGTTACAAGCAGCAGTTGTGAAAAGCGTGTTAATGCATTGTGTACTGTGTTACGACAGTTGCCTTTGCATGACTGGAGCTTTCTGATGACTGTGACATTTGCAGGGTGTCTACGAACCAGGAAAGCCGGGAATTCTCAGGGATTTTGAGTACTCTGGAAAAACTCGGGGAATTTGGGCCTATATTAGGGAAAATTAGCGGTAATTTTCTTGAAAGGGCCGAAAGTCACGGTAATGCTGGCTCGAGTAATAGATAGGAATCGTAATAAATCGTCTTTGACGCCCTGTCGTCGGCTGGAGGAGTTTCCAGTGTACAGTCAACGACCGACTTTCCGAATGCCCGATAATTTGGACGGCTTCGCGGCACCACCATGTACCCCTATAGTCAACGTATCGGAACGTGTGAAATGTCGGACACAAGAACCCTTCCCCGTCTGATTTTCCGGACTTTTTGCCGTGACCGCAGGTCCGAAATGGCATTAACCAAAGCCAACACCGCTGCTGTATTGATTACCTCGCCGCCTCTAACCGGCGCTCTCGCACGCAGTTCCGCTAACAGCCGTAGCGAGCACTGCGGCAACGCTAGACCTAGCTTCTTCGACGTTAGGTATTAAGCTTCTTGCCATTGGGTGCCGTGTTTTTCGTTGAAAGAATTCGCCACTGTCAGCAATGGCACCGACTGCGCCTTTGTGCTCCTCGCAATTGGCTTCGAAGGTCGGAAAGCACGGTGCGTTGGATAACGCTGGTTCCTGAAAATCAGCTTCGCCTCAGTACAGGAATGTTACGTGGTGAAGCATACGCAAAAGTATTGCGGTGAAGCATTACAAGCGTCGGAAGGGGTATTGTCATGGGTCACATTATGTATTCCTTAATTATACATGTGTGCATCCGGGATCTCCTGTTAAAGTACGAGCACCGATATGCCTAATGCTTGTATCGACAGGCCTTCAGAGCGTTTTCGAATGTACCTGCGGCGGTTTCAGCCCTTAAGCGCAGTAAATGACATGCATTTATCTTTTCCAACTGGCTGATTTTTCGGACGTTTTTGCGGCCCCTACGGAGTACTAAAAATCGGACGTGGACTGTGCAACTGACCAAGAAAATGCTTCAAATGGTCCGTGGGGCGAACGAGTGGCGGAAAGAGGACAAGAACAGAAAGAACCTATGCATTGAGAAATGAACGGGAAAGAAAGCGTGCTGCCGCCGTTTTGAAGGAGCTTGAGCTAAAAAAAAGTGTTGGCTAATGCCAGGATGCAAGTGTCCATCATCCAAACCAAAATAAACTCTTCAAAGCAGTGAAACACAACACTGAGGCGTCGTGCCTGGGCTGAGAGTATGCCAGGGCAGCTGAGGTAGACTTACGAGCTCTTGAGAGAGAATCTCAATTGTGACAAAGTTTGGGCCTCATACCTCTAAGCTTGCTATCAGTTGATAGAAATAGCTCATATTAGAAAATATTTGCTTCTGTATGCATCTCCTTTTTATTCGTATTTAGGATGTCCTACTCTGTTTGCAATTTTTTGAAGACATTTTATTTGCTGTGCATATACTAACCCCTCCTTTCTATTTTCTAATTGAATAACATAAACACTACTCCTTAGTACTCAAACTGGATTAAGTCGTTTTTTTTATTTGTTTCATATGCTTACTAGAGAGTGACAGCATTGGGTGATGTGGTTTCAGCCCATCTTGACATAAAACGTAGTTCTGCGTCACTCGGGGAATTTCGCAAAGGCACTCAGGGAAAGCCTGGAAAACTCTGGGAATTTGGAAATGTCAACTTGGTAGACACCCTGCATTTGGTGAGTGCAGTGCTGTCCCCAAAACTGTAAAATTTGAGCTCAGTTAGTGTTGAACGGCATCCCTTTAGAAACTGTTGCAGGCTGAACTTGTCGACTATCTCGCCATCGTCTGCAGCACATACAACTGCCATTTCCAGATAGCCATCAATGCATAAAGTAAAGGAAGTGTGTGTACTAAATGTCTTTGACCAGTGTCCTGTGAGTGTTCCAAAATTATGGATGGCTTCTGTGCCACAAGATGAAAATTTTCAACAGATTCCAATGTAAACTCGGGTGTAGGACTCTAAGTCATCCACCATCATCGGCCAATCTTCCACTAAAGAAACAGCCTCACAGGCACAACCTCTCGGAGTCTCAGATTGCACCAGGTTGCTTTACAAAATCTCTTCGTAACTTCTCACATCACTCGCAAGGATTAGAGTAGCTTACATGTTAAAAAAAATTTGTTGTAGTTGAAGTTCATTGTATCGTGATGTTTTCATGCCGCAGTGCACAAGTGAAGATTACTGTTCAAGGTTTCTTCAACCTCAACCAGGACATCCAGGCTTTCAAGGAACATCTGAGGGACTTCCTTGTCCAAATAAGGGTGAGTCTGTATGGCGGATCGCAACGCCATCTCGCCACTGTGTCATGGGAACTTGTAGGAACTAAGGGTACCCACTAGCCAAATGTGTCCAATTCCTTTAGTGAGTGCCCACAATTGGTGCTAGCTCATGAACTGCAGTAGTTGCGTACAAGCGAGCAAGCACATTAACTCTAGCGTTTTTCTTGTGACAACAGCGGAATGTGGATGTGCCACAGTGTCTTCGCGCTGCCTGTATGTTGCCCTAACTGCCTCCTGTGTTGCATCGTTGTCACCATCATTAGAATTCAGGGATGAGCCATAATATCTGCTCAGGCTCATGATGAGCTCGTGTGTTAGCTGGCCTCTCCCACCAGGGTCTCAGTTCCCCTCACCTTTCTCCTTTTGCACTTAATTCCGCAGTGTTGTCCGTCCCCGTGCTCTTTTGAACATGGCTAACCCATAGACTTTTGCTCTTTGTACTTCATTGAATGTCCGGCTGGCACCATCGCAGAAGGTAGTTGGGCATCTCATCCAAGGAACCTTTGGAAGAGTATGAGACCAGCTTCAACTTCCATGTGACCAGATTGCTCTCTGTCTTTTTCCGGCACTGGTGTGTTGCCTGCCACTCTGTGTAGCCTTCAGAATTTGGCTTTGGTCCGATGGTCCATCTGAAAGTCTAGTGCTTATCTGGTAAAGAGCTCAACCAGTACACTGATTTCTATGTGTGAGGAATGGCCGCGGGTCATCAAGTGCCATCGCAGCATACTGTGATATTGTCTCCGACTAAAAGATATATTTATTCAAATCTAGGCCGATAGTTTTTTCAAATGATGATGTACCAGACTTGATGGTCGACTGAAATTCGAGGATTTTAAGAAACCCGTCAGTTTGTAATTGGAAATGATAAATATGGTGCATAGCTCGCGCCATCTAGAAATGTCAGTATTGCGGCTGCTACTAGCCGTGCCAGTAGCCAACTGAAGTACACGATCGTCATCGCCATTTTTACCTGTGTCGTATCAGCATGCAGCATGGCGCTATCGTAATGGTTTTCAAACAAAAAGTTGTGCTAGTCACAAGGGCATCGTCAAACGTTCAAACCGGGCAGGACTTCAGCGTTAATGAGAAAAACGTCCGCGGTTGGAGGGGGCAATGGGAGATGCTTTTTGCATGAGCTGCAACGAGGAAATGACAGTGATGAGGAAGATAAGCGCGCAATAACAGAGAGGAGCTGTTCACAGAGATCGCTCCATGTTTCGACGCCTACAAGCCGTGTTGCCGCACTGCTTGCCTCTTTGAAAGTACAGATTTCCATGCCACTGCCGGCATAAAAAGAAAGCCGGACAAGCATCGCCTCTTTGCAGGTGCACGCCTCGCTTGCATGACTTTCAACAGCGGTACTAGTGTCCATCTTCGTGCGGCCAGAGTCAACACCGTGCAGACAATCTGAGGAAGCGTCCTTGGTCATGGCAGCATTATCTGGCGACGCCGGAGCCCTGACGCTTTGCTGCTCATTTGTCAATCGCATTCCGCAGCGATAGATTATCAGTTGCACGCTTCCTGCCCCTGTCTTTTTTTTGTTGCCGACCAAAAGGATGCAGAAATCAAGACTTTCTCGCATTGCCGGCCATGGTGAAAGGCATGACCACGTTAGGGCTGTCACAATATTCTGAGCACGACGCCTGTTCACTGGTGGCAGGCGCAAATCATTTTACGAAGCAAACTTTCCCTAAACAATTTGAAGCTGCCTTTTTGATCAAGTGTTTCAAGTAACCAGTAGTAGTGCTAGCCACGCGTAATTTTTGACACTTCTTTTATTTGTTCTGTGTGGCACTCATAATTGCTTACCAAAAAGAAAAAAAAAAAAGCTAGAAGTTGCTGGCTTTTAAATGATACCAAAATGGCACCGGGCAAGCACGCAGGTCCTGAGGAGCAGGCAGCTGAAATGAGGAGAGTTGAAACCTCAATTTAAAGGTTCGCACCTGGAGTTGTTAATTGTTGCAATATGGGAAATAAACAGAATTTCACAACCAAGTTGTAGATAGGTTCAAAAGGGTTTCGGGAATGCGATAATTTTTGGGCTGACTTTCGTTTTTCAATTACCACGCCCCTTTAAACATGTTGTCGCCTAGTGAATAGCACTCAGATTGAACCTTCCACTGTTTCAATCCATGAGGCTATGTTTTCAATTGGTGAAGCTGCACTGAAAGACAGTGTGATACTAAGGTGCTTGTGTTCTGACTTTGTTTCCACCAAGACATGCAAACAAAATGTGCTAGACATGCGCTAGAGTACATGAGAAATGTCAACCAAAACACGACTGCAACTCAAAATGCCTGTGGCTTGGGAGAGACGAGACAGTGGGTTGAAATGATGCTGTGTCCAGAAGTCCTCAAAAAGTGTGTGTGTGTGGGGGTGGGGGGGGGGGTTATTCTGTAACTGTCCACCTAGTGGGCATCTGCTGCTGAAGTTCTGATTGGCTGGGCTGAGGTACGCGTCAGAAGGAAACAGGCGCCTTCAGCCAATCAGCACTTGAGGAGCAGATGAAATGGACATGTCCAATAGGTGAGCTCTTACAAAATAGCCCCCCAGGTGCACGAACATGATAGGGTAGGTGTATGATAGGGTGATAGGGTATGATAGGGTAGGGTTTGATAGGGTGATAGGGTATGACAGGGTATGTAGAAAGGCCTTTGTTCTCTGGTGGATTTCTAGTAGCTGACAGTGCTGATGTGAATGTGGTAGCAACGGAATGGGCCAACTTGGTTCTGTCTTTTGCAGGAGTACACTGGCGAGGACGACAGCGACCTGTTCCTCGAAGAGCGGGAAGCAGCACTGCGGCAGGCAGAGGAAGAGAAGCGCAAGATCCGCATGCTTGTCCCCGGAATCCTCAACCCCCACGAGATTCCCGAAGAGATGCAGGACTGAGCCGCCATTGTATTTATATAGAGCTCTCGTTCTTTCCTTTCCTCTCCTTTCTGCACCGTCCCCCTCCTCGGCTCACAAGTTCCTGTTTCTGCTTCCTCTCCTCTTATTACCCCAAGCATCGGCCTACAGGGGGCAGCGCCGTTCCTTCCTCGCCATCCTCCCATGTTCCCCCTCCCCCCTGCCCTTTCACTGCAAAGCTGTCGCACATGCCAAACATCATTGTTTCGTTCATTTTTATTTTTTGGCGTTTGCACACAGACTCTTTCTCTTTTGGCGCAGTACTCACTTTGGTTGAGGCTACTTGTGGTTCACTAGGCACTTTGCTTCCTAAATTATATGTGTCCTCCTTTGTGTGTCAGACCGTGTGTGTGCGTCGTCGTTCCCCCATCATACCATTTGCAGGCACGCACACAGACAAAGAAGATGCATTGTTTGAACTGTTGTGTGCTGTGTACGGTCGTGGCAACTGCAAGTGCTGAGAGTAGAACATACCGCTGATTTGGGAGCGAGCCCCCGACACCTTTCAAGCTTGACCAAGTCCGAAGTCGAGCAGGCCCCGTTCCCTCTGCCCATACCTGTGAGCGCCCACAATTGCTTGCGTTTTGCCCAGGCAAAACCTTCTTTCGCATGCGTCCCTCTCACTTTCTCGGTATGTTCTCTCAAAACACATGCAAGGGTTTTAGCCTGTCTTTTTTAGAAGCTTGATGCAAAGGACAGTTGGAACATTGTGTCTGTTTATAGCGTTGCAAACTGTGGGACTCTGAGATCAGTAGGCAGTTCTAGGGAATGTCGTCGTAGGAACCAAGTGGAGAAAAGAGCAGTCTCTCACCCTTTTAGGGTGGTTGTGGCAAGCGGAAGACGATGCTGCCTTCGTTCTTTTTCTTTTTTTTTTAAACCATCGGCGCCACATTCGTCTGGCAAGGACGTCTGGCCTTTGTGTGTGGCTGTGTGTGCGTGGGTGCTGTGTGCGAGTGGTGGCGGTGTGTGGTTTGCGTGAGTGGAGTCCTCAACGTTTCGGCAACGGAGACTTTGAGGGATCATCGCCGCCGATGGCGCCCACAGCCATCCAAGCGCGCGCGACCACATCTGCCTGGGAGGAGGAGGTGTGCATCGTCGGCCATGGGGCGTGATACAAGCCTGAAGCTTGCTTCTTTGTACCTCTCTCTCTCTCTCTCTCCCTCTTGTTCTTTGTCTCTATCAGTCTCCATTTTTTTTGTCAAGAGTACCGGTTTCGCCACCTATCCAACGTGGCCGGTACTGAAGTGCATTTTTACAATATTGCCCTTGTGGGGCAGCGATCTATATACTGACGTCTTTCTCTCGTCGTTTCCTTTCGTCCTAAAAGTGCTAGGTTGGCTGCAAAGTCTTTCGCTGTTGTTTGTGCATCCCCACCCCCCTCTTTTCACTTGTCGGGCATTTCAGAAGGTTTATCGTGCGTCTCACTTTCTGTTCCTTTCTTCTCTCAGTTCTTCTCTCTTCTGTCGTGCGGGTTTCACCTATTTATTTTGGAACAACTTTTCGTTAAGTCTGTCGTTAAGAGTCAGCTGAAGTCAGTCACACAGCTCCGATATCTTCTTCTTTTGATCGCGTATCTGTAAAAAAAAGAAAAATACTTTTTTTGTCTTGCATCCTTCAAGCACACTACAGTCTGTGTCCGAATTTATATATATATATTTTTTTGCTTTAAGTTTTTATACAGCGACACCATGGTTGTGCTGGTTTTACTAGTTATGACTTCAGTGTTTTTCTGGTGGGAAGAACTTTGCGAAGCTCGAGGGAAACCTCACAAGGCGTGGAGAAGCTTTGCTATCGCCATCAAGACCTTTCTTTTGTCGGAAGAGCGCCATTGAAGTGGCGACATATTGAAGAGCCTGGGTGCCAAGGACCCTTCAGCGGACGCTGCTTCAAGAGGACAGACTTGAGACAACGGAGCGAGCTTTACACGTTGGTCACCCCTTCATGCGAAGCGGATGAGAGAGAACGCCCGTGTGAATGTGCGTGAAAACGAGGCGGCATTGGGCGGATTTTTTGCACATGCCATGCGTGTGTGTGCGTGTGCGTGCGTGTGCGTGCTTCACATTTTTTTCCCCATTTTTTTCCCCCTTCCCCTTCCGACGATGACGGAACCTGTTTCAAAAAAGCAAAAGGAAAAAAACTGCTGGTGTGTGCGTGTTTCAAATCCTCGAAGCGTGGTTGATGTTGTGCATTGGTGTGCTTGATTGGACAGATAACGATCATTTGTGAGATTAAGCGTGGATGTATGTGTTGAAACAGTTTGTATCTTATGTTCTGTCGAAGGATGCATTTTTTTTTTCATTTCGCTATTGTAGATGATTGGAGAGCAAAGATAAAAGGAAACAGTTGTTTTCTGAAGGAATAAATGAGTGTTTTTACATAGTTCCCACAGTGTGAAGTGTGCTGTTCATGCATGTGTCTGGAAGACGTCGCTTCCATCACAGACGTCGACCAGAAAGTTAGGGGTGATCACGCCGCAAACTGCTTCTGCTATTTGCTCTGTGGTGTAGACCTGAGAACAAAAGCTGTTAGGTAAGGGCCAAGGCTCAGAACCTTTGAGTGGTTATCTGCCGGTTGGGTGAACATATATGAACTGACCGAGCAGTTGGTTTCCTTTGCTGCAGGCTTTTCTGCGCGTTTCAAGGACAGCCTGGCTTCATTGAAAGTGACTGTCTCGCGTTAGTTTGAGTGTTTGCAAATCTTTTAAGATGAGAGTTTGGGGAAGATAGCCTGTGTTCATTAATATTCAAGTCGAACTGGCAAATTAAGCGTTGCTTTGAGGACTTCACCGCACTGAGTGCCACTTGGGTGGCATGCTGCTACAGGGGGAAGGAAATCACTCCAAATCGATGCCAATGTCAGTGGGTGAATCCGGATACCCTATGTGTCTGTCATTTCGACAATATTTGCAAAACAACACTGCATGTTGTTAAAGGCAGTGTACTATTTATTAGCATGACATTGAACCTGAACATAAACTCTTTCCTAGCGCATGAGGTGTGACGAGCTAGACGAGACTTTATAAAATTTGAAATTACACAAAAGGTGCCTCAAGTGAGTTTTGACTTTGTGATGAGTGTTTAGTTTCGAAGCACTGATGCCACAAAGAAAGTTCGCCTAATGCTCTCGCTGGCAAATGTGTTTTACAGTGAATGTCACTTTCTCGTGCGACATCCTGCGACATTGATGGTGAAGTGGCACCAGCCTATGTGAGAGTGGTATGACCCTTTGAAGTAGTGCATTTTGTCGGTAACTCAATGAGCAAGACATAACTTAGGTTCACTAGAACTAATAAAAACAATACTTAAATGCAGATTAGAGCTGTACTATAACATGGGTAACGTGCGCTGATAATACCAGAAAGATGTTCTGCAAGATGGATGTGCTGGTAGCTGCTGGGCGGTCACACATATACGACCATTTAGCAGGTTATCGTCTATCCTTTTTGACGGTGAAGATGAAAAAATTTCCAGGCTGGCTATGTGACTTGTGATAACACCGCATGCAAAAATGTTAGTATTGTTTACGCGGAAAAGTATATTTCGGCATTATGCTGCGGGGTTTGCATGTATAGACGCCAAGAAAACAAAAAAATTTTGTCTGCTCTGCCTTTGTATTTAATGTTGTCCAGGGATGGTAAAAAATGCCGTGAAACTAGGTGCGGTTTATTGATAAGTAAATGTACAATGGTGTTGGATACAAGTTCCAAGTAAGTAGGACGTCTCAATGTCAGACAGCTGCCTGTGGGACCTCTGTCCAGGTGTTGAGCAGGTTTAATTTGTGTACAAAAGGGGTCAAGGAAATGCTTGCATCGGCAATACGTTCCAGGGTAACTGTTCTAGAGCGTCTGTTTTGTGCTTACTTGAAAAATGGTGCAATCTGTACTGTGAAGAGGAAGCTTTATTTCGAGGGTCATCTAGTCTCCTTATTCAACTACATGTGAAAGGTAGGAAGGCTCGCATTAAACAATGACAGCCAAATTGAACAAGGTTTACTGCATTTTAGAGAGTATTGACAGTAGGAAATGGATGTCGAATTCTTAATTTTGCAATTTCTGAAAAAGAAAAATGCTGATGGCTTAAACATCTGCTTCCTACAGTCCCTATATTTCCCTATAGTCCCTATATAGTCTCGTCGAAATCTGTGCAGCGAGTGCCAAGAAAAATTATTTCTCCGTTCCCATGCATTCCGATAGGAGCAACCGAGGTAGAGCTTCCTTTTTAATCAGATTTACATTTGAAACACAATGCAATTGCCATATCAAGCTGAAGTAATAGCTTGGCTCTCTCTATGGTGTCCGCACCATAATGTTTTTTTGCCGGAATGTGGCATTCATAAGTGAGAAGATGGTGCGGGGCAGGACTGGCACTGCTGCCATGAAAATACCAACTCCAATTATTTAACATGTTCCTTTATAATGGGTGAGTGGTTGTCGACCATAGGTTGGCTAATGATGTTGCATTTCAACATAAGATGTAAGTAGTATGATCGGTTAGATTGGAGTTTCGTGTTGAAAAGCTCGCCAAATTTACCTCTTTAAGAGGGTCTCAGCTTGCTGGTATGGCTTTATCACACGGAAGCGGCGTGAAAGAAACAAGACTGACTGACAGGACAGGCTTTTTTTTAGAAAGCATTTCGAGAGCAAGGCCTCTAACAACGCTGCTGCTGCTTCAGCTCAAATTTATTCAAATCGGGCAGTAATGTACATTCGTACCAGAATATGCAGGAAGAGGCCCCGAGCCTAGAGCTGTACGGGGACCTCTTGGTCTGTACAGTGGTGGTGTAGCGTATTTTAAATACAAGACAACAATAAAAACTTTGAGTACAGACCAACATTCGAAGTCTTATTGTTACATTACCAAACAAAAGAACTCCAGCAGAACCAACCTTGGGTTGCTGTCTTGGTAGGTGATATCTTGTGCACAACAGCAAGATACACGAATGTGCAAACAGAAGGTACGAATGTGCCCCTACGACCACCATGGTGGACTTTGCAGAGAAATCATCAACCATGCTAGTAAAAGCACAAAAACACTGTGTTCAATTACACAAAATGAAATGCTCGACCTTTCAGAAACGCACCACAGTACAATAAAAGATGCACAGCGAATTTCTTGTTGCCAAGAATGGTTCATACCCGCTATTAAGGGTGTAACCCAACTATAACTGAGCATTTCGGAGCGCAGTTTAGGGGACAAATGTGTGCCGTAACTTTTTTCTTTTGTGGTGCTCTAGAAGATGCGTGCCCTCACTTTTGACAAGCAGGTTGTTGCTATGCTTGTACAACAGCTTCGAGCACTGGTGCGTGCAAGTATCCTCTGCCTCTTCAGGCATGTGTCTGTTGTCTACTTGGTTAGAGCATTGAGCGTCTGTGCTGGGGACCAGGGTTCGAAGCTGGTCATTGGACGCTTTTATTCATTAATTTAACTTACTTATAGTGACAGCTAGGTGACATCTAGGGTACCAAGTTCACCATAAATGGCCAGAGAAAAAAAAAGCCTGCAAATGATGTTGGAGATAGGCAACTCAAAAAATGCGTAACTGTGGCGATAACAAGTAGAATATAATGCAGTGTACATCAGCAGTAGCTATATAACATGAGAAAATAAGATTTGTTTAAAAGCCACAACTTAATGTATGTAATGGGAGGTTATTCCAAAATGATAACGCTGAATGGTATGCAGTGTGTTTAATTGCTTCACATAATTGGTAAGAGGAAATCGTGATGTGCAGCGAAGCGAGCATGATTTTATTTATTTTATTTATTCAGAATACCCCTAAAGGCCCTCTTGCAGGAGGGTATTATATAGGAGGGGGGTCGGGGTGCAGTAATGCATACAGATGTAACAAATGAGTAGCAAGTCGACAAAAACAAAACAAAAAACGGGAACTGGTAAACTATAATCGCAAAAAAAAATAATAGAGGTGACTTGCAGAAAATGTTTACGAGAAGATTGTCAAGTGGCCTGCCTGGACAAGGTGACCAAAAGATTATATTTAACGAGGCCATTAACTGGCAGTAGTCTGCACTTATGGAGGAGCACACAGGCATGACTATATAATGGGTTAAAAGGTAACATTCCGACATAGCTTAGTTCTGTAAATGTTGTTATGCAGTAATTAATGTGGCTTTCGATACGTGCAAAGTAGAGCATAAGAAAAGTTGATGTATTAAAGTAGCATTGGGCCTTGAGTAATATTCTGATACCATGAGCAACCTTGGGTCTTAAATTAGTAATACGCTTGCATATTTGAAGTTTGAGTCCAAAGTTACTCCCAGAAATCGGCACTCAGAAGCAGCATGGAGCTGCTGAGCACGAGGTCGCGGGATCGAATCCCGGCCACAGTGGCCGCATTTCGATGGGGACGAAATGCGAAAACACCCGTGTACTTAGATTAAGGTGCATGTTAAAGAACCCCAGGTGGTCAAAATTTCCGGAGTCCTCCGCTACAGCGTGCCTCATAATCAGAAAGTAGCTTTGATATGTAAAACCCCATAATTTAATTTTTTTAGAAACAGTATGAATGGCATAGTGACTGAAATGAATTGATGGATGGGATGGTGGAAACTTTTTACTGGAATGGAACAACAATGAATGACATTTTAGAAGGGTGAATGTTGAGAGTGTTATGTCAGTACCAGTTTAAAATATTTTGTAGATCAGTGTTTAATTTGATAGTCAAAGGATATATAGACCAGTTGGAAGCAAAGGTTGTGGTGTTGTCGGCATGTAAGAAAGCTTCAATTTCAGTGTAAGAGTGGGGTTGAAGATTAATATGCAGAAGACAAAGATAACAATCAATAGCCGGGCAAGGGAACAAGAGTTCAGGATTGCCAGTCAGCCTCTAGAGACTGTGAAGGAGTACATTTATCTAGGTCAATTACTCACAGGGGACCCTGATCACGAGAAGGAAATTCATAGAAGAATAAAAACGGGTTGGATCGCATATGGCAGACATTGTCAGCTCCTGACTGGTAGCTTACCATTATCACTGAAAAGGAAGGTGTACAATCAGTGCATTTTACCAGTGCTGACATACAGACTTGAAGACTGACAAATGGAGCTGGGCAGGTCATGTAATGCGTAGGTTAGATAACCGGTGGACCATTAGGGTTACAGAATGGGTGCCAAGAAAAAGGAAGCGCTGTCGAGGACGGCAGTAGACTAGGTGGGGTGATGAAATTAAGAAATTCACAGGCACTCGCTGGAACTGGTTGGCACAAGTGTAATTGGAGATCGCAGGGAGAGTTCTGCGTCCTGCAGTGGACATAAAATAGGCTGATGATGATGATGACGATGACATGGGACACCCTATATAATGAATGAATGTGGTTTTTATTGGTGCAAGGGCCAAATCTGGCCAAAGAGCACCATGAGGGACACCCTATATAAAGCATAGAAGTGCTAGTGTGTGATAATTTGCAGTACTGCAAGTTCCCCTTGTTAAATACCAAAATAACTTTACCTGTTGTGTCAACAATATTTTAGTCGGAAACATTATTTATTATGCGAGATGGAGGGTACAGTGATGTGACAAGCCATTTGTTTTAACATTGATGGAATGGATGTTATTGAGACCGTGGCTGGATACCCTCAAATGCTACGTGATATCAATAGTTTCAGGATGGAACACAGAATGGGTGCGAAGTGGAAGCAGACGTAGTTATGGACAGCAGGGGAGGGATAGGTGGTGGGATAGAAATTGCAGGCATGGATCAATTTAGCTGATGCTGGATAGAGATAATTGGAATGGTTGAAAGAGGTCATTGTCCTACAGTGTACATAGAATACACTGATGATAACAATGTTTAACAGATTTCAAGCAGGAGATATTAAGAGCTTAGCTGTTTGGGAAAATTGGGAATGTAAGATTTTGCTTAAGTAGCACGCAATGAAGGCAAAGAATTTGGAGGACACTTAAGCTTCGCCTCCAAGAGGGGAATGCGATAGCATTCAAAGATCCCCGACAGCTTCTCATGCTTCCCGGCAACTGTAGCTCATGTAAATGTAATGTTTTTCTGGGAACGCTGGCGGCGAATGCTATGCTCGAAGGCAAGCTTTGTGGTACTTTTTCTTTCTCCCCACGGCGGGCGTCGTGGATACATGGAGGTGAGTGCCATCTGGATGGTTTTGCAAGGAACCGAGCGAGGCACGCTGCTCCTACTAAGACGGACCTCATACGGCAGCTGGAAAGGGGGATTGTGTCTGAGTTTTCACGTAACAGAATTATATTTTCTTGTACATTCTAATTACAATCCGACCCTATATTGTCTAGAGGTTGCGTGTAAGTTGTACTTTACCAAATTTCTGATGCATTTTACTTTGAGAGATTATATTTTCTTGTATATTCAGATTACAATCCGATGCTATCATGTCTGGAGGTTGCGTGTAAGTCGTGCTTTGGGAATTTTCCAACGCATTTTACTTTGAGAAATTCAATTAATTCAGCAATGACTACGTGCCACGCCGAGAGCCTGTGTGGATCGGGACGCGTGCTTCAAGATGATTTTTCTCATGCGGATAACGTCGCCGATGCTGCCGCCGGATTTTCTGCGACGGGAGGCCCTTGACGCTATCGCGTTAAGAAGAGAGGCCAGGACAAACATAGTGCTACCTTTGTGCTGTCTCCTTGTGTTCTTATTTCCCATGAGCTACGTACACAGCTGGAGGAAGGGCCCTAGGACTTTGAACCTGAATTAAATATCCCTTGCCATTCGATTTAATTTGAGAATTTATTAATGTAACCTCGTCATACCCAATATTCATTATAACCATATATCTCTGTTCCACTAAAAATAGTGGTAAGGCAATTTATTTACTTCTTTATATGTGATAATTCGTTATATCTATGTTCGTTAAATCGAGGTTTGGATGTGTTCGGAGTTTTCAAATGTTTGTTCCATTCTAATACTAAGCAATAACAGTTCTTGCAGTTTGCAGGGAGAAAGATTGATGCAAGTTAAGAGTCTCCCGAATGACTCAGATACAAGCTGCAGTTGCACAGGCAAACCAGTTCTCGAGCAAACACATGGAGGAAATCACTTATGCCCAATAGTTTCCAGTTGTTAAATAAGGATGCCTCAACAATTAGGCTGCCTAAGAATTTGCTGTCACAGTTTAGGCAAAGCAATTTGTTACTTGACCAATTTCACTGCCTTTTGGATCTCTGAAATGTTTCACAGTGCCGACAGTATTACATTTAGCTCCTTCAACGAGCTCTATGCTCTACTACATGCATCTGGTGAAGTTCTGTTTCTTTACTTCATTGCTGTCAATGTGCACCAGGTATGACTGTCTTTCCTTTGTTTCTCAACTGCGAGCTTTTCAGTTGAGCTGAAATCCAATTTATAAAGGTACCATGTGTAGACAGTGGACACTTAGACATAAAAAAAAACTGTTTCAGATGTCTTTAACACGCATTAAAGCAGTCATGTAAGGCATATATAGGCATCATAATTGTTTTTTTGGCATGCATAGGCTAAATTAATAACTTCCACTATGCATCTGAGGATAAATCATAATTTTCTAATAAACACAGACCCCATAACTCCTGTTTTGTGAAATTCACTTTATTTGCTCAGTTGAACGGAATGAGGCAAGTTGCGTAGGTTACAAAAGAGTTGTCTAAAGTTAAGTGTGAATAGACACCATGAGAAAAGTTGGAGTAATCTGTGACAAACTAGCGTCATCTCAAAGTTTTTGGGTTTCATGTTGTTTCTTTTTACCCTGAGTATTAGTTTGTATGCAGAAAAGGAATGCTCAACAACCACCCAAGTTTGTGGTAGATACTTGTACTTTGAAAAGTTCGACGATCCAATGCCATTAGGAATTTCAGAATGTTTGTTGGTCAGAACCATTGACAACCATTTACACTGGCCAAGTGTTTGTAGGGAGAATCGCCTTCCTTAAGCCAGGTTCCCTGGTGGGTTGTAACATTATAAACAAAATGAGGCTAGGACAAAACGTTAAAAAAAGGCATGTTTAGGTTCTGAAATTCCAATATAGGCACCAATATCAGAATAGATAGGATAAAGGTGCCACTAAAATGTTTCTACACCTCTAAGCTTGTGCTTAGAGGTGTAGACGAGACACAAGCTTGCACTTGTGTCTCGTTCTTGGTACTTTGTGGTTGTATGTGTTTGCGCTGTTACAATTTTTATGTCAAGCAATGCGTATAAGTGTCTTCATTGTAATCCACAGCAATGTGCAATGTCATGTGATGTTTACGCACTGCTCAGGCCACCACTTTAACGTCATTCAATGCTTATGCACTGTACCATTCGGACTGTGAATACAAGCAGTCAGGGAAGTCTAGTCTCTAGCCTTCACAGCTTTGCCTGTTAAGAACAATTGATGATCATCATCTAGAAAGAAGTAAAACAAGGTTGAAAGCCTGGGTGAAAATTAAGATGCAATGATGTGAAACTTATACCAGCTGTACGGGTGACATTTGCCAGCCTGTTATAAAGGAAAAGCCACGTATTCAGATCTGTTGATTTGCAGGCGTCCTTACGTTAAATGATGTTACAATTGGTGCAATTTGATGCCTTGGAAACGCAATGCACTGGCTGCAAGCGAGTCTACATGTGCCACTTGTCTACGGCTAGCTTACGAAGCTATGCAAATGGGATGCAGAAATGACTGGTGGGTACCTCAGTCATACAATGTTTATTACTAAACATGACAGCGGGGTGGCATTCGCACAACTAAAGGTATTCGAAGAGTGAGGCCGGACAGAAACGGATGACAAGATGGCAAAACAGAAATATATTATAGGTCACCAAAAGTTGGAACATCGAGGTCAGCAGCTGGCCGTTCTCCCACAGAAAACTTGTTTGGGCAATGTTGCCATTTCTAACGTAACAGCGGATTCGCAAACAACAACTAAATTCCGACTGATCAGAGGCCACAGCGTCACACTAACTGAAGTCGTTTGCTTCTGTGGTTATTCCGTGCAAGGCTCCAAAAACACTTCCACAGGGTCCACGGCTTCCTGTTCGGACACTTGATCACGTTTTGAACTTGCCACGCTCACCTCCACGTGCCATCGCACATCACTTGTTCTGGTCATGACCACTTCGTAGCCTTTCCTTCTCCTGGACATCTGATTTTGGATGAGCTTCCTCTGATATTTACACTGATCGCACGCGCCCAGTCCTTTCGAATCTGCGAAGAGGGTGCAGTCTTTGGAAAAGAACTTTCCATTGTAGGAAGGGCAGCTGCCAGCCAAAGGCTGCAGGCCTACTCCGGTGCACAACTCG
Source organism: Dermacentor albipictus (assembly GCF_038994185.2). NCBI lineage: Eukaryota > Metazoa > Arthropoda > Arachnida > Ixodida > Ixodidae > Dermacentor > Dermacentor albipictus. Next base: position 60,811,730 of record NC_091830.1, read on the forward strand.
AGTTTGCTAACGCTGTCAATGAATGCCTCGGCATACTTGCGCGTCGGGATTGGCTCTTCACGCCACTTTTTCCCCCGTAAGTGCGCTTCTGCCGTCACAGCACCTCCGCCGCTTTGCTGCACTTGAATTCTGACCGACTTGGTCATCACTACGCTGCTGTTGGGTTCGGCGGCGTCCACTTCGCACTCGGCGTAAAGAAAGGAACCTTTGGAATCCGCCAGGGTTATTTCCGACCATCCCCTTGGAATCTCGAGCTTCGAAAACGACAAACTCTCAACCGTTTTGACGGGTTCGTTCAGTGAGCTACCTCCGTCACAATTGCGGGCCTCCGACGACGTTGTTGTTGCGTCAGAACATCCATTTTCCACAGTAATTTCCGTTTTTCGTCGCTTCGGCTTGGGCAGTACCTGATTGCAAAGGTTTCGCTCCTTTCGCTTCTTCGGTAGCGACTTCGTATAGTATTTCGGCGCCTCGGGAAAAATGGTAGGGACGGCATCTTTTGTCAGTTGCGGTCGGTCGCGGGGGATCTCGACGATTTCGCCGTTGATTATGGTCCGAAATGTCCGCTCTATGAAACGAGGGTCGAAGTGACGATCGCAAACGACGCTTCTGTGGTCGAGGACCCTGTCTGTTCGCCGGATGTTTCGCGACCACGCTTTGAGGCGTTCGGGCTCGATCGGAGCGCGGAAGATGGACCGAGCTTCTTTGCAAGAACGGTAGCCGCTTTTGCAGCCCGGTACAAAACAGGTTCGCTCTCGATTGTTCGGCCGCCTTTCCGTCATCTTGGTCGTTTCATCTCCGCTGCCTTCTGTAATATGACATGACACGAGCACGTGGACGAGTAGACACTGCAAGTCTTGTTTTGTTTCTTTTTCAACTGTCGCACAAATGAGTTTCCGCAGTGACACCGCAGCACCAAGGCACACTGAATGTTGAGCGTCGGTCTAGTATCTCCCGCGCGAACCCGCTCCTCGTCTGCTCACGCTTGCTCGCAGAACGCGCCAACTATTCTGGGCGCCAACACAGAATCAAGTCAGAATCAAGACATGATCAAGAACCAACTGGCGCCAAGGCGTTATGATGGCTCACAGCTATGGTGGCTAGAAGGGGCAGTGCAACAGGCGAGAACCGGCGGAGCCCACAGAGGAGCGATGAACGTTGTAGATGGCGCTGTTTGTAGCTAGCGTGCAGCTTTCGCAGCTTTTGAGGGGGGGCAGCGCCCGGCCGCTAGCACGCGCGTTCACTTTGCCTCGCGTTGGAATTTTTAATATGTAATGCGCGGTGCAAACATTACAAAATGTTTGCCGCTCAGAGATGCATTATTAATAACGGTGACTCTTCTTCTTAGAGCAAAAAATGGAAAGATCTGTTATTTGCAACACCGGAACACGCAGCAGATGTTTAGCCATGCGATTTAATAAAGGAGGAAGATAGCATCTGAAGGCCACTCTGGTCGAGTTGGTTTTTGCTAAAAGGCTTGTGTTAGCGCAAGCTAACGTGAACCGTGATCACGCAAGAATCCGAAACGCCGACTTTCAACTTTTGTCATTCGGTCATCTAGCTGTCGCAATCCAGTAGGCACAGAAAAAATCGCACACGCAAACAGACAATAACAACGCTGAGGCTGCGCACATCACCACGTCGTTCAGTTCACTCTCCTCGTCCGCATGCGCCAGCAACATGCCCTTTAAAAAGCTTTAGCTTTGTTTGAGAAAAGTCCATATGTGGGCGGCGAAACTCAACATGCACTATTTTCCATCACTGCTTTTGTTGTTAAGAGGTCCACAAGACGAGAGGAAACACTTTATTGCATAGTACAGTAATCCATATGCACACATCAGATCGAGTTTAGCCGTAGGCTCTGCTTCACTCTGCTTAATTTCAAAGATATATTTGGCGCTCCAATTGAAGAGCATTGTCCTTGTTCTAAGATTTTGCGAAAAAGTGCAGCCTAGCTAACACCACAAGCTCGCATACCTCTTGGCGGAGTGTTAAACTGCATAAAATCATGCACACTGAAAGCATAAAGCCTCTCTGTGCTTGGTTGCACAGATTCATCTCCTTCCGTTTGACAAGCGCTTTCTTGGTGAAGTACGTATTTGGGGGCACCCGGAAAGACAGTATACAGCATCGTCAGTCACCTGCGGAGGATCACGTGGAACTTCTACTACTTCCCCATTTATCACATCTTTCTATGTACTTCAATTCGAAACGCTGGTCGCAAACGACACACTCTACATGCTGTCAACTCGTTGTCAGCACGTTTGATGTTTCGCGGCCACAATTCACGCCGAGCTGCGTCTGATAAGGGATGTCTGAAAAGGGAGGTCTCGGATTGGCACGCTGTGTACTCGCTTCTGCGCCCGGATACAAAACATGTTTGCGCTTCCGACGCCATGAGTCATCATCATCAACAGCCTATTTTATGTCCACTGCAGGACGAAGGCCTCTTTCTGCGTTTTACAATTAGCCCTGTCTTGTGCAAACCGATTCCAACAAGCGCACGCGAATTTCCTAATTGCATTGCTCCACCTAGTCTTCTGCAGTCCTTGGCTGCGTTTCCCTTCTCTTGATATCCATTCTGTAATCCTAATGGTCCAGCGGTTGTCTAACCTGCGCATTACATGACCTGCCCAGCTCCATTTTTTTCTCTTTATGTCAATTAGAATATCGGACCCGTTTGCTCTCTGATCCAAACCACTATGTTTCTGTCTCTTAACGTTATGCCTAGCATTCTTCGTTCCATCCCTCTTCGCGCGATCCTTAAAAGCTTCTTTGTCGGTCTCCAAGTCTCTGCCCCATATGTCAGCACCGGTAAAATGCACTGATTGTACACCTTCCTTTTGAATGATAATGGCAAGCTTCCATTCAGGAGCTGACGATGTGTGTCGTATGTGATCCAACCCATTTTTATTCTTCTGTGAATTTCCTTTTCATGGTCAGGGTTCCCTGTGTTTAGTTGACGTACCTAGGTAAACGCACTCCTTCACAGACTCTAGAAGCTGACTGGCGATCCTCAATTCTTGTTCTATTGCCCGGCTATTCATTATCTTTGCCTTCTGCATATTCGCTGTGTACATATTCCCTGCCTATTCCCTATATTCGGTGAGTACTCATGGCCGTCGATCGACGTCCATGAGTACTCACCGAATACACACACCGCGTTATCTAATACATAACACAGAAACAGCACAATATCACGTGCCAGGCATCTCAAAATAATCACAGTGGCACATGTGCGACACTTCCCAGCTTCCAAGTGATCACGATCGACGTACAAACAAGCGCGGTCTACACGCCTACACGTGCCCAGCAAAACTCGCTGACGCTACACTGGCAAGGGCCGCGCCGCGGCTTGTACTTGCACACTAGCGCGCTTCAGCGCCCCTAGCGGCGCCGACAATTTCATCGCTCATCGCGCCTTTCCTCAGCACGGCGTAGATTCGTCGCCCACCACACTGTCCGCTTCTAGCTACTGTATCACAGCCGACCGCAGATGGCCATACTTGGCTCATAGAGCGCCTACAAGCTCGTAACGACTGCGCTTGTTTTCGTTTTCAATAGGTAGGGTGGTGTACAAAACATGCCTATGACGTGTTTCCGGCTTCCAAAATCGCTTCCGCCGCATTATAATAGCAAAAGCTTAGCCTTTAAATCAGCGTGATAAATCTAGAGGACGCCATCCTATAGCGCGTGAATTTGTACACCACCACTTGGTTTGGTAGGTGTCGTGAGCTAAAGATCCACGCGTCACGAACGGCGGAAACGTGTATGGAGGAGTTTTATTGTCAGCTATGCGGGACACAGAACGAGTATACGCCAATTTGGTTGGTTGTAGCCTCTGAGATAACCCCAAGCTTCGGAAGTCATAAGTTGGTAAGTGCGGTGTTGATTAGAGGCACTAGGGGGCACCCACATTGGTGCACTTGCTTGTGATCACTGAAAACAGCGATCAGTGTCAATACAAGGCCAGGAAATACCTCGCGTAAAAGAATATAAATACGTCGGTATATGCATGGATAAACGAAGGCAACAGATATATGGGAATACTAAAAAATATCAATAACAGTAAAGGGGAAGAGAAATGAGGCTATAATGAAACACAGAGCGCCACGGAGATACAATAGGTACGAAGTGCTCCGGGATATGTGGAGAGATGTAATGGTTCCATAGCTTGCATCTGGAATCGGGGTTGTTTGCTTGACATCAGGGGTGCAATCAGGTCTCGCTGGTGACCAAAGGTCAGTTGGACGCCTCGCATTGGGCACTCACGGGAAGACCACAAATGAAGCCGTGCAGGGTGATATGGGATGGACAAGTTTTGAAGTGAGGGAAGCTCACAATAAATTTGAGAATGAAGAACGACTGAGGAATATGGAAGAAAGTAAATGGGCTGGGGGAGTATTCAGGTATTTGTACTGGAAAAACATTGATTCACAGTGGAGGAAAAGAACTAGGAAGCTTACCGGTATGTAAGCGACCTGTATTGGGGGTAACATGGCAACAAAGAAGGCCAAGCGGAAAATCAGAGAGGCTGAGATAACCTCATGGGTGGCGCCAGTGGAAAAGAAACCTGGCATGAGTAATTAAGAGGAAAAAAACGAAATCAGGAAAGAAGCAATTTATGATAACTCGATCAAAGGGAAACTCATTACTTTTCGAAGCCAGATCAGGATGCCTTAGAACACACACTTATAAAGCGAGATCCAACAAGGAAGGAGAAGGATGCGCTTGCTGCGGTAAAGCTACGGAAACAATGGAACATGTTTTATTGGAATGTGAAGATATCTTCCCAGCTGTTGATCTAGGCAACTCTGGCCTCCCCGAAGCCTTGGATTCAGCGCGAGCAGGGGTAGAATAAACATGTCCCCAATAGAGATTAGTGAGGGGCGATTCGAAGATTGGTGGAACTAGGCAAACGACAAACAGCGGAGGTACACAAAACCAAAGTTCCTAATAAGGGTTCAGAGAGTTTGGTACAAGAGTTTGGTGGCGCGACCCATCGCCCCGTTCCAAAGGGGCGCTCATAGCATCCATCCATCCATCCATCCATCCATCCATCCATCCATCCATCCATCCATCCATCCATCCATCCATCCATCCATCCATCCATCCATCCATCCATCCATCCATCCATCCATCCATCCATCCATCCATCCATCCATCCATCCATCCATCCATCCATCCATCCATCCATCCATCCATCCAGCGCGCTCCTCTGTACTCATAGAGTTTCTCACTACATTACCTAGAGGGAAATCTGGCGCTGCTGCGCTGTGGTATGCGTGGGAATGCCGGTATATTGTGGATTCGGATTGACATCATTCTCGTAGAGACAGGACACCTAGAAGACGCGCTTGGCAAGTAGTGTTTCTTCTGTCACAATGATTTATTTTCTACTAGAACAGCACGTGAAAAGCTGTTTTAGCTTTATTATTACGCGAAAACATGTTTTGTTTAACTAACTTGTTATTGCGTGTACGACTACATGTTACGTAAAAATTATCAGTGGGCCGCTAAAGTTGGAGGACAGACGATAAGGTTCGCGCTCGCTTTGAAACAGTTTGTCGTCTGTTCTTGCTTTTCTTCCCTTGGTCATGCATCGTGGGTGAGTAAAGATGCAATATGCGTGAATGGAAACATTTTATGAAGATTTTACTTTGAGAACGCGTTATTCGCGCAGCCATATCCACGTTTTAGACGAAGCCTCTTTCAACACCAGCCAACACGAGCCTCGCAGACACATATACCGTCATTCCCATGACGGCACGGTGCCCCCTTAAGAAACTCCCATAGACGGTGGCGCCAGATTACCCTCTAGGTGTTATAGTGAGAAACTCTATGTCTGTACTCTCCCCGGCGCGCGATTCCCTTCTTTACCTCCGGGCACTTTCCTCCTCCGGCGCTCGCTTCCCTCGCTGTGACACACACAATCTCGCCGATTTCAAAGACGGGGCATCTACGCTTGCGCGTAAAAATGCTGGACAGGTCTGCATATCACTGAGTTTGAAAGCCTAATTGAACAGGTTGTGAGGTTCTGATCATCTCATTGATTTACTTTTGTGGCCTGCCCATTCTTCCGTAGCTGTCGTGGTGCTTTATCTTGATAAACAAGCACAAGCTTCATAATTAAGATAGTACTGCAAGCTTGAGCTTGAACACTTGCATAGTGCGCAGAAAGGTGGCTCAGCAGATGCTCTTTTTTTCAACTTTGAAAAAATTGCTCAAGTAACTGTCTGCAATGACGCCATCTGCTCGTCGCTGTGGACTTTGGGACTGAACTGTCGATCTTTCCTTCGTGGCAGGGAAAGGCTTGTGCTTTGTTTACCGGTAAGGACATGGGCCCGCATACGTACTTCCATTTTCTCTGGTGACGAGGACACGCAAGTGAGAGGCCTGGGGTTTGTTCATCTACCTTACACAACACCATCCTCAATGCCTGAGGCGTCACCAATTGCCTGGCTGACAATCTTTCGGAGGCTAGACTTGGCACTTGTTATCGTACGTTATCTGCCAAAAGCCTCCTTACCGGCATTCTGTGCAATAAACTTGCACTTGAACCTTCTTCGAGAGCAGTAGTCTTGAAATTTACTTCTAAAGAATGCACTTGTTAAAGAAGCAATTTCATTTGGAGTCTTTAAGATTTGTCCATTGTGGATGTATATGACTTCAGGCCAGGTGGTTTTGATATGTAGAAATTGCACGGCGCTCAAAATTTTAATATCTGTTTCACTACACGGTGGATCCAGTACATTTGTCAGTCATGTTCTTTGACCTTTTCTCAGCCGGGATGGACCTTGCCACCATAGTTCATCTTCTCCGAGTAGCTGTAACTTAATGCCCCTTGTAATATAATCAGCGTAGTTATCAGTCCCAAGACTGTCGCCGTTGAGTTTTGTCAAGAGTTGTGCTGAATTTCAGACACTGCTGCCCATGAACTGCTGCCATTGGGTGGCGATCCTCTGAATTGGTTCAGAAAAGGTCGCATCTATTTTATGTGCAAACGCCTTGAGGGAGCTAACCATGAACTTCACAAACCTAACTCCGAACAATGTGCCGTGAATGTTTCGGTCTCGGTAGCATGGTCTTTCTTCTTTATAGGTGCTACTCATGATTTAGCCAATTGAAGCGCCGTGGACAGTGTCCAAACTACCTAAAAAATTCGCAGGCTCCATGAGCTTTCTAGCTGGATTCAAAATAACATGCGCATTTGCACAGTTTGATTTTCTGGCTCAGCATTCACCTAACAAGGGACCGCTGAGCAGGAATATAATATAGCTCTAAGCACCAGTTTCCCCACTCTACTGTTCCCGTAGCTCGTCGTTTCAGTCAATCTTTCGTTGCCACAGCTCTTGAAAAAAAAAATACATTCGCTTGAATACTGAAAGGTGCAGTCATTCCAAGGGGGTCAAATATTATTGACACACACTCTACACTCTTAAAACGGTTGCACCCTTTGGGGTGTATATTTGTCCCACAACAATAATTGTCATCTGCCTTGCTTGCGTTTCCTTTCCTGAAAACTCGGCGCTCGCTACTTTCCTGTCGAGAATGCTGCGTCACACTGGTAAGGCGCATGCCGTTCGTGACGGGAAAGTACCGGGCTCGCAGCGTTAAAGAAAGGAAACGCGGGCAGCACGGATGACGATTATTGTTGTGGGACAAGATACGCCCCAAAGGGTGTAAATTTTTCTAAGAGTGTACACTCTTAGAAAAGTTTACACCCTTTGGGGCGTATCTTGTCCCACAACAATAATCGTCGTCGGCCTTGCCCGCGTTTCCTTTCTTTAACGCTGCGAGCCCCGTACTTCCCACACTCTAAGAACAGTTTACACCCTTTTGCCTGCCCCTTCTGCCACACAACAATAATCGTCATCTGCCTTGATGGGTTTCCTTTCTTTATCGCTGCGAGCCCGGAACTTTCCAGTAACGAACGGCACGCGCGTTATCAAAAGGGGCACTCCAAAGGGTGTAAACTGTTCTGTGCTGATAACGCGCGTACCGTTCGTTACTGGAAAGTTCCGGGCTCGCAGCGATAAAGAAAGGAAACGCATCGAGGCAGATGACGATTATTGTTGTGTGGCAGAAGGGGCAGGCAAAAGGGTGTAAACTGTTCTTAGAGTGCAGGCAGGAACGGCATGCGCGTTATCAGTGTGACGCAGCATTCTCGACAGGAACGTAGCGAGCGCCGAGTTTTCAGGAAAGGAAACGCAAGCAAGGCAGATGACGATTATCGTTGTAGGTCAAATATACACCCCAAAGGGTGCAACCGTTTTAAGAGTGTGCACTCTAAGAACAGTTTACACCCTTTGGCTTGCCACTTCTGCCACACAAAAATAATCGTCATCTGCCTTGATGCGTTCCCTTCTTTATCGCTGCAAGCCCGGAACTTTCCAGTGACGAACGGCACGCGCGTTATCAGAAGAGGCACTCCAAAGGGTGTAAACTGTTCTATGCTGATAACGCGCGTGCCGTTCGTTACTGGAAAGTTCCGGGCTCGCAGCGATAAAGAAAGGAAACGCATCAAGGCAGATGACGATTATTTTTGTGTGGCAGAAGGGGCAAGCCAAAGGGTGTAAACTGTTCTTAGAGTGTGGAGTGTAAGAAAAGTTTACACCCTTTGGAGTGTATATTTGCCACACAACGATAATCCTCATCTGTCTTGCCCGCATTTCCTTTCTTGAAAGCGCTGCGCTCGTTACTTTCCTGTCAGGAATGCTATGTCATGTTGATAACGCGCATGCCCTTTGTTACTGGAAAGTACCGGGCTCGCCGCGTTAAAGAAAGGAAGAGTGCGAGAGAGAGAGAGAGAGAAAGAGAGAGAGAAAACTATTTGGTCCATTAAGGATTTAGCGTTCGGTCTTCGTCTTCATCGCTGAAGACGCTTGACCTTCTTAGCAGGGTTGGGCCCCTAGTCCAGGGCTCCACTGAGCCGCACTGCTTCGCTGGCGTGCTGCACCATTGTCCTTTGGCGAGAGAATTCTCTCGCACTCTTCGCCGTTTTCAGCAGTGGGCGGACAGTGGGGCTAGTTTCGGTATTGGCAATAAAGCGTCGCCATCACCTTGGTAGCCAAAGAAAAAATTCAGCAACTTTTGCATATGGGGCTTTATCTTTTCGAACCTACACGATAAAAGAAGTGATGCTGTTATGTGTATAGAAATAAAATGTATTTTCGGCAATCTTATTTTTTTTTGCCGTAGTATATCTTAATTTAGACGCTTCAATTGTTGCACCACAGGGTGGCGCTTTCGCCCTCATCGCATTTCTCTATGCTTATCGCTTCGGCTGCCGTTTTGTTCGTCTGCTCCTGCCGCTTTCTGTGCACGTGTACGCCTTTTAGTATGCTTCGCAGTTAAACATTTCACTTCTGTGCCCGCGAACCTTGCGGTAATGTTGGAAAAACTGAGAAAAGGACACAAGGCGTGCTGCGTGCGCTGTGCGGTGTGGCAGTTCGGGGGGCAACGCAAGGACGCAATTTTTCCGTTTTCCCCGTGGACGAGAGGTAAGCGCACTCTTTCTGCAGTCGTTAAGAAGAAACAAGCGCTCTCCTTATCGAAACAGCTTCAGGACGAAACGAAAGTTCTTCCACGGTTGATCTTTAGCGAATGTCGTTTTGGTGCGGCGCGCGGCGCGTTTATCTGTGGTCTAGCTATAGAAACTAAAGCCACTTGTTAACAGTTGCTCGTGAGTCGATTGATGCTATAGTTGATGCGCAGACAGAAATTTTGCTTCGGCTTATGTTAGCGGTTGCTCTTCATTTTTTTTCCACGAGCAGAAAACATGCAATTTATATATTCCGAATAGGTATTTGAACGGTTGCTGCACAAACTCGTTACTCTGGAGAGCATTCCGGCCTCTGCTCGGACCACTTCACAAAGAGCTGCACCGACCCTGCCAAAACAAGACTTGTAGTCTGTTATGTCGACAGTTGGAGCGGTAGAGTAGTCCCTGACCGATGAAGGTAAAGAAAAGCTATTAGGGCTTGCGAATCTGTGCTTCTGTAGTTCATTAGTTTCGTACAGAAACCAAGTGCCGAGGCACGGCGCAAGTGCCGTGAGCACGGACAGCGCCGTCTTTTCCATGTCGTCTGATGCGGCGCCGGATGTCATGTTACGTTACGCAGCGAAATTTGTTCCGCGTGCGCCTAGAAATCGCGTTCTTGTCCGTTGCTCTTTATCTCTTGCTCATCTGCGGTGCGCGATGTTCCAGATTACAGGCTAAACTAAAAATCCCGACAGTATTCCCTGACAATGAGCGAATTCCCGTTCGTAAAAAGTCGCCCCGCGCTTGGCGCTATACAGCATAGGATACGGCGAAGCCAGTTGAAGCGGGCGGCCTGCAACAGAAAGTTGCAGTTTCACGCGAAAGGCGGAGTATCGATTGCGATAGCAAATTAGTGGACAGCTATAAGGAGGACGCTATAGGAAAATATAGGACGACACAACGAGCTATGGAAACAACAATGATGGGTGTAAGGTCAAGGGATAAGAAAAGAGCTGATTGGGTGAGGGAACAAACGCGAGTTAATGACATCTTAGTTGAAATCAAGAAAAAGAAATGAGCATGGGCAGGACATGTAATGAGGAGGGAAGATAACCGATGGCCATTAAGGGTTACGGACTGGATTCCAAGGGAAGGGAAGCGTAGCAGGGGGCGGCAGAAAGTTAGGTGGGCGGATGACATTAAGACGTTTGCAGGGACAACATGGCCACAATTAGTACATGACCGGGGTAGTTGGAGAAGTATGGGAGATGCCTTTGCCCTGTAGTGGGCGTAACCAGGCTGATGATGATGATAAGAAGTAAGGATTGTAGTTTTATCGGTCGTATAACCTTGTAAACGCAGGTACACTAACTATATGAACAAGCGTGGTGTCACGCGCGTACAAGTAAACGTGAACACATCTGACTCGATGACCGCGGAAACTCGCTGTCAAACTTTTTCAACAGCGCAAAGGATAAGGACGAGAGGAGTGCACGTACAAAGACGTGCACTCCTCTCTTCAACCCCACTCTTACACTCAATCATTCAATCAATTGTCTTAGAATCTTCAATCATTTGTCATTATAATAATGTGATTGGGAAACTGAAGGTTGCTGAGATGTTCGCCGTCGATCCTTACTCCTAAGCCTTCCCAGTTTATTAGCTTGAATACTTCTTCCAAGCATGCAGTCTATAGCATTGGAGAGATTGTGTCTCTTTGTCTGACCCCTTTCTTTATAGGTATCGTCCTACTTTTCTTGTGTAGAATTAGGCTAGCTGTGGAATCTCTCTGAGATTTTTTCCGAGATATTTACGTAAGCGCTCTGTGCTCCTTGATTACATAATGGCTCTATGAGTGCTGGTATCTCTGCTGAATCAAATGCCTTTTTGTAATATATGAAAGCTCTATAGCGAGGCTGATTTTACTCTGCGCATTTCTCGATTACGTGAATAATATGGTTGTGATCCATTCTAGAGCATCCCTTCCTGAAGCCAGCCAATTCCGTTGGGTGGCTAAAGTTCAATGTTGCCTTTATTCTATTGCAGGTTATTTTATTAAATGTTTCATATAATACTGGGAGTAAGCTAATGGGCCTATAATTTTTCAATTTTTTAACGTCTCTCTTTTTGTGGATTAGTATGATGCTTGCATTCTTCCGGTTTTCTAGGACCTTTGTAGTCGATAGACACTTCGTATTAAGAGCAGCCAGTTCTTTAAGCATTACGTCTCCTCCATCTTTGATGAAATCGAATGTTATTCCATCTTCTGCCGTTGTTGCTCGTTTCATGTCCTGCAAGGCCCTTCAGAACTCATCGCTATTTACACGAGGAGTTTCTGTATCCTCTTCATTACTGTTTCGAATTTAGGTATCCTGAGTTTTCTGGATACTGTACAAGTCAGTATATAATTCTTCCGCTGCTTTTACTATACCTTCGAGATTGCTGATGATATTATCCTGCTTATCTTTCAGCGCATACATCTCGGTTTGTCCTAGGCCAAGTTTCCTTCTCACTGATTTCATGCTGTGTCCATATTTTACTGCTTCCTCAGTCTTTCTCAAGTTATAATTTCGAATATCACTTAATTTCACCTTGCTCATCAGTTTTGACAGGTCCACAAATTCCATCTGACCTCTTGAGTTGGATACTTTCATTCTTTGTCGTTTCCTTATTAGGTCCTTTGTTACTTAATAGAGCTTACCTATACTGAGTGCCTTGGTGCCTTACTTCCCACTACAATTGCTGCTTATGAAGCCAGCCTAGTTGCTGTTTTATTCATTACCTCTATGTCATCTTAATCTCTCTGTTCTAAGGGTGCATATTTGTTTGCAAGTACCAGCCTGAATTGGTCTGCTTTTACCCTTACTGCGTCTAGGTGGGCCTGTTTCGTCTTGACCAATTTTACTCTTTCTCTCTTCAAATTGAGGTGAAGTCTAGCCCTCACTAACCTATGATCACTGCACTTGACTCTCCCTATCACTTCTACATCCTGCACTGTGCTGGGATCGGCAGTAAGTATGAAATCAATTTCATTTCTTGTTTCCCCATTACGGTTTTTTCAGGTCCACTTTCTGTTGCTGCGCTTCCTGAAAAAGGTGTTCATTATTCGCAGCTTCCTTTCTGCGAATTCCACCAGCATCTCTCCTCTAGCGTTTCTAGAATCGATGCCATAGTTGCCTATTGCTTCTACACCAGTCTGCTTTTTCCCACGTTTTCATTACTGCAGTATACTGAGTTTGCGCTTTTCTCATCGATAATTCAACGTCTTCATAAAACTGATCTACTTGATTACCACTGTGGCGGGATGTTGGAGCGTTGGCCTTTAATCTGTACCATTAATTATGTTTAATTACGACTACTGCTACCCTCTCATTATTGCTGTAGAATTGGTCAATGTTTCCCGCTATGTCCTTATGGATTAGGAATCCTACCCCGCATTGCTTATTTGGGAGACCTCTATAGCAGAGGACACGGCAATTAGTCAGCTCTGTATAAGCTTCCCCAGTTCTTCTAATCTCGCTAAGGCTAATGATATCCCAGAGAATATCTGATAGTTTCTCAAAGATTTCTGCTGAGCTAGCCTCACTCGACAGAGTTTGGCTGTGAAAGTTTGCCGGCGTCAGTTAGGAAACCTTTATTCAGTGAGATATATGCGGTAGCATGTATGGGGCCGGCCCGCTGCATGTGTTCACTGTGATACAATAGCGTGGGCTTGCTGCCGACACTGTCCCTTACAGTCAACGCACATTCAGCGAGATCATCGGCACCCATTTTGTCGTTTGTCCCGTCGCTCCACGTCGACTGATACAACGCCAGCCAAAGCTGTTCAAAACGCCGAATGTGTGTCGACGTTCCACAACATTACGCCAGAACGATGCACGTTCGTAAACAGACACCACTAAGTGCGTCTATGCGACGCCCTTCTAACCATTCCCAAGCGGGACGCGTGATGCTGGCATTTCACATCAGGATGTACACCGTATGCTGTATCATACCTCGCTATGTTCGATCCCGAACATAACGAGTATGATCGATCAAGCCAGCAGTGGTGCTATTCTTTACACTGTCCAATTCAGCCAAATTGGCGTTTTGAGCCAACCAGAGGAGTGGTTTGAAGAGTGTACGTCTACTAAATCTGTCACGACGGCAAATAAGAAAGTGTGGCAGAATTTGACATTGTCCAGGATAACACTCTCATCACTCTACGTGCGCGAACCCACGCCCTCTGTGTCCACCGCGCCTCATAATCGGCGAGGTCATCACTCACGACACGCCATCCATCAACGGGGGAAAATAGGCTGCCCTCCTGCTCATTGCGTGCCCCCTTATTCCTTTCACCTTAGCCATCAATCGACGTCAGCATACGCGCTAACCAATCTGCGCGCTGCTTTGGTCATGACTTGTTGTCAATAGTTCCCTCTCCTACGCTTCGTTCCCCTTACTCGCGGCAGGAATCGCATTGCATAGACTGTTCCCTGAGAGAGGAAGAAGTGCCTCGGAAGAAGAACGCCTATAGCTGTGGTCTCTTCATTTTCCTGTGTCTCGGACGTTTTTCAACATCAGAGACTGTGCAAAGGGCACAACGTGATCCTCCAGGATGGGGGATAGGAATCCCAACCAAGCGTTTGACCCTGGTCGTCCACCACTGGCTGCATCGAAGACAAGGGACCGCACTGGCCCTTCCGCTGTCGCCCTTGAATCTTCCGACAGCTCAACGGTTGAAGAAATGGAATCGGACAACGATTTCACACTTGCCGTGGGTCGCCGTTTGAAGAGAAAACTCAGGAGGACATCAACAGACAGTGAATCGTTGCCCAAGCAGGACAGCGGTAAGCAATCATTCACTGTTGCTTACGTCCCTACCACAGCTACAGACGATCTGAATACTTTGAACAGGCAAAGCTTAACGGAGTACTTTGAGCGAATTGCGCCCGGCCAAGTCAGCGAGATCAGAATTAACGATCGGAGGAACATCCTTTCGGTGGACGTGAACAACAAGTCAATTCTGGATACGTTAAAGGCTGCCACACTACTAGGAAACATCCCAGTGCGCTCCTTCTTTGCGTATGGAAAAGGAACCTCGACTGGCGTTATCTCTGATGTGGACAAAGAAATCGCAGACACTGACCTCCAGAAGCTTTTGAATTCCACCGCACCAATAGTGCAGATTCACCGCTTCGGTCAATCCCGGTGTATTAAAATAGTCTTTGACTCTGAAACATTACCTGACTACGTAAAAGTAGGATACGTAAGACACCGTGTGCGCCCTTACGTGCCAAACTGGTGCAGTGTCGGAAGTGTTTCAAAATAGGACACGTAAGAGCAGCTTGCAAGGGCGGCGTAACATGCCAACGGTGTGGAGGGGCCCATCAAAATGATAGCTGCGATGCTACTGCCCTAAAATGTCCCACTTGCGCCGGTCCACATGAAGCGACATCAAAAGACTGCCAGAAAATCAAGGACGAAATGTCAGTGCTTCGAAAGATGGAGCGGGACAACTCCACTCACAGACAGGCTGCTACATCGATACGCCACCGCAGACGTCGATCGCGACACAGACGACAGCAAGACAAGAGTGCTTCCCGTACGGATGGACCATCGGCTGCATGGCAAGATCCTCGCTTGCCAAGTTTGCTTCTGCGATCAAGATGCGGGCCTGACGTACCTTCTTCGGCAGCAGCACGTGGAACACATGCGCTGGATAAAACGACGCCTCCGCCGACCGACTCTGACATTGACTGGCCGTCGCTCCCACCCAAACAAACAGGCTTAAACGCGTCGGGTGATGTGTCTGCAAAGGTGGTTGAGAATGATAAGACAGAAAGTGA
Source organism: Dermacentor albipictus (assembly GCF_038994185.2). Taxonomy (NCBI): domain Eukaryota; kingdom Metazoa; phylum Arthropoda; class Arachnida; order Ixodida; family Ixodidae; genus Dermacentor; species Dermacentor albipictus. The sequence continues at coordinate 60,827,042 of NC_091830.1, forward strand.
AAATGTACGAAGTATGCTGAAACACCTGATAACTACGATGCGTTCACTTCTCTGCGGACTACAGACGCCGGTTGCTAAGACCGCGCTACATGTTCTAGATGCTTTGGAACCGCTCCTCGCGGCTCTACAATAAGGCATCATGGCGCTATCTTTTGAAAACCAATTACGAAGATCTGCAATAATGCAGTGGAATGCCAGAGGCCTACGAGGCCGCCTCGCAGACTTTCGCCAATGGATGTTTAAATACCAGTTTCCCGTGGCTGTAATATGTGAACCAAACATGACGTCTTCACTACGTGTATCTGGATATGTGCCGCTGTGGTCAAAGAATGATCACAATTCAAGCAAAGTGCTCACTTTTGTTCGTCGGAATTTGACGTGCCTTCGTAAAGACATTCCTGCACATGCTTCCAACGAGTACGTTTGCATAACGCTGAAGTACAAGCGGCGCACACTCTCAGTAATTGGCGGGTATATACCCCCAACATCGAGCATAGACTGTTCATATTTGCTGTCCATACTGAAAGCTAGTCCGGGTCCCCACATAGTCATCGGTGACTTCAATGCCCACCATCCCATGTGGGGTTCTGCTTCGACGAACGCCCGCGGTAGAGACTTGGCTGACTTCATGCTTAGTCAAGGCTTGATGGTGATCAATGATGGCTCGCCAACATACCTTCGAGGCTCTAACTACAGCAGTTGTCTTGATATTGCGTTTGTTTCAAAAATCCTGCTGTCTGCTACACGATGGTGTACTGATCTCGACACCCATGGAAGTGACCATCTACCAACATATGTTCAGCTGAAATGGTTACGTCCCCCAGCTCCTCACACTGTGCGTTCTATCGATTGGCCAACATTTCGAGAATCTGTGACCAATGCATGTCAAGCCATCCAAGCACCATCCAATATTGAAGATGTCATCGTGGCAACTTTACGTGACACAACAAAACACCTCAGCGCACCCTCACCGAGATCATCTATTGATGACCAGTACGAGCGACTTCGCGCGATACGGCGTCGAGCAGAACGGAAATACAGAAGGTCCAAATCACCATTAGACGTCACTGCATCACGCCGGGCTCAACGTCATGTCCTGCGACACCTTGACAAGCTTGACAAACAACGCTGGAGATCATTATGCGGCTCTCTGGATCCGAGAAAACCTCTCTCTAGAATTTGGAAAATTGTACGAAGCCTTCGCTCGCCTCCACAACAGCTTCATCCGTTCGGCGCTGTGGCCATACGGCAAGGCCGGCGTGAAGTTGAGGTCGCCGATGACTTCTGCAAATTACTCGTGAGCTCTTCGAACGATATACGAACCCATTCACGACTGACTTTCCCGTCATCTAGTGATCACCGTCTGGACGCACCTTTTACTATGCACGAGCTCGACGCTGCGATATCTTCTTCCCGTCGGTCAACTTGTCCAGGACCAGACGGAATTACATGCTCCGCGATTTGTCATCTTGGAGTAGAAGCTCGAGAAATTCTCCTGGCGCTCTACAACTCTACGTGGGACACAGCAACTGTGCCTAATCACTGGAAGTGCAGTCGTCTTGTGGCTTTACTAAAACCTGGGAAATGCCCACATGATCTCTCACATTATCGGCCAATAGCCTTGGCAAGCTGTGTCGGTAAAGTGATGGAGCGGATGGTACTGAGCAGACTGGAATGGCTACTCGAGAAAAGTGGTGGACTTCCTGATTTCATCAATGGATTCAGAAGAGGCCGATCATCAATTGACGGTGTGATAGACCTAGTATCTTCTGTTCAACAGGAAAAGAGACGCCGTCGTCTGGTATGCGCAATATTTCTGGACATCAAAAGTGCCTACGACAACGTCTTCCATCATTCGATTCTTCAGGCGCTTGAGGATATTGGTGTTGGTGGCCGGATGTATGCATGGCTGCAGAGTTACCTCAGTGGCCGCACCATTTTCATGTCCACTTCGGATGGCGAGACTGATAGACATGACGTTCGCAGGGGTGTTCCGCAGGGTGGTGTCCTTAGCCCAATATTGTTCAATATCATACTGGTGGGCCTTGCAGACGAGCTACCTGAAACAGTGCGTATCAGTACGTACGCGGATGATATCTGTATTTGGTCATCTGGGGTCACACGTCCACAAGTGCGTGCAAGACTCCAACGTGCGGCTACCATAACGGCGAAGTACTTGCGCCGTAGAGGCCTGCAACTCTCAGCAACTAAGTGTGCAGTCCTGGCATTCACGCGCAAATCAATGTCACATTATCCAATCGTTGTCGACGGAACAGCGCTCCCTTTAGTCACCCACCAGAGATACCTTGGCGTGATAATAGACCGCAGCCTTTCTTGGACCAAACATTCTTCGTGTAATATCAGGACTGAGATGGGGCCCCTCTGAGCGATGTTTGCTCCAAGTGTACCAGGCACTTTTTGTGGGCTACATACGCTACAGCATGCCTGTGTTATCTAACATGGGGTCCTCTTGTATACGCACGCTGGAGAGCCTTCAGGCACAAGCACTACGAATATGTCTTGGCTTGCCACGCTGCACGTCAACTAAAGGCACAATAGCGGCAGCACGGGCTTGTCCTATCGACATATACAGGTCTTGTGAACCTGTGCGAACCTATCTTCGCCTGCTAACCAGACACTCACACCATCCACTGTCAACACTTCCAAGCACCAACCTTGACTGTGTTTTTTCTAAAGCTATTGCATGTCACGCAAGCATTGTACCTGCAAGATTCCAGGCCACCGACATCCCCGTGACACCTCCATGGACATTGCCAAGACCACTAGTGAGGCTTCAGATACCCGGAATTAGGAAGAAATCTCACGTTTCCTCCATTGGCTTGAAGCAGCTCACCCTGTCCCATATATTTACATCATATAGTGGGACTGTACAAGTATATACCGATGGTTCGGTCACGCCATCTGCCACAACGGCCGCATTTGTCATCCCACAACTTGGAATTACTCAACGATTTCGATTAGACCACAAATCGACATCTACGGCTGCAGAACTTGCGGGAATACGAGAGGCTGTCCGTTTTATGAGAACGCAGACACCCCATAAATGGACGATATTGTGCGATGCCAAATCAGCGCTACAGGCACTAAAATACTTTTTAAAGAAAGGACCATACTATCTGCTCGTGCTGGAAATCGTCGAACTTTGTCACAGTGCCGAGTTAAGTGGCCACGTGATTACCTTTCAATGGATGCCTAGCCATTGTGGTGTCTTCGGTAATGAACTCGCTGACAGTGAGGCAAGATCGGCCTCCTCTTCCTCTGATGAAGTACGGATTGCCTACTCGCGACCTGACACCAACTCCATGATCAAGGCACTCATGCAGGACCTTACAAAGGCTTACAGAGCCCACTCTGATAATATTCACAGACGTCTACATACGATTGACCCAGACGGTAAATTCTGTTTGCCCCCGAAGCTTACACGGAGCAAAACATCATTGCTACACAGGATTCGGCTCGGCGTTGCTTTCACCCGTCGCTACGCACACCTCATCGGCCAATCGAACAACCCCGATTGTGTACACTGCCAGATGCCCGAAACACCGCAACACGTACTGTGCGACTGCCCAGCATATATGCTGGAGCGAAGGACGTTAGACAGTTTCCTAGCCAGCGTTGGCAGACAACTACGGTCGGAGGAAGCTATCCTCGGCCCATGGCCCGACACTGCAATTTCAGTGCGTGCAACAAAAGTATTGAAGTTCCTGCAGGACACCAAGCTCGACGAGCGGCTCTAGCGAGGCAACTGTCTCATGTATACATAAGCACTCACCACTTCTCTTATCATCATCATCCATCCCAATACTTTCACTCCCCTTCCCTCTTCCCCAGTGCAGAGTAGCAGACTAGAGCGCACTAGCTCAGGTCGACCTCTCTGTCTTTCCAATCAATAAATTCTATTCGCATTGCATATTCGTATGGCTGAATCCCGGTAAAGTACGTCCTGCACAATGCTGTCTCATCGAAGTAACCGAAAGCATCCGCTTTGCCTATGCTAAATCACGTTGGTTACTTTACATGCTTAAATGTGCCATTTCGACTAAGCTACCTTCTTGAAATTGAACTGGAGTTTCTGTCTTCCTGCTGTTCCCTATCATCTCTGTCTCCGTCGTAGGAAATGCGTGCAGCCGCCGGAGAGGCTGTCCATGTACGACGACGAGGACGACCTGTTTGCACTGACCATGGGCCTGCGGATAGCCGCGAGTGTCGCAGCCACGAGCTCTGCCGGCGGGGATCTCGCAAGGACCGAGTGGTTTCGAACGAAACTCGCCTGGAGCCTGTACCGCATGTCCGAGGCGCAGTTCTTCTACGCCCGTTACGCCTACCTCCGATGCAGCGGACACGACAGCCGCGGTTCGGTGAACGGGGTTACCAGGCACAGCGCCGACTTCTCCATCGCGTTCAAATGCCAGCCGATGAGCAACGTCGGGAACGAGAGCGGCTGCGCCGACTTTGCCACGACGCGCGGCACTCAGTGACATCGAAGTGTCGCCGCTGATATCTTGTTAGCATCGTTTTGAGGACCGGCGCAAGCCGGTTCTTCTAGCTGCCACCGTGTGACGTTACAAACTTGACGGTATATTTTTGAGCTACTGAAACTATAGATGTTTTATTTTTTTATGGTTGCGCTCAATCCAGCGAATCTCTTTCCTGGGGACGCAAACTTCTATCGTCATTCGAAGATTACTCGACTTGAACTCGTTCAGCAGCTCAGCCTAGTGATCTAACTTTTTTCTGTTACTCATTTAAATTGCACTGATAGGGTACCCAACCACCTGTCGACCTTTGTCGCTTTGCTAAAGTGCTTTGGTAATGGGACATTTTAGCGACATCTAGGTCATTTGGGTCACGTTTCTATACCATTTGCTTTAACGTTTTCGTAAGCTTTCGAGAAAACTCCCGAATATCTCCAATTCACACTCATTTGTGTAATTCACCGATTTTGTTGATGTTTATTACTTGCTCTCTCTGTTTGACTCTGAGCAGAATTATGTTCTTGCATAGTTAGTGTCTTTGGGAATTCAAACAGCAAAAAAGAAGTACATAAAGTCGCAAACCAAAGCCCAACATGACGATAGCTTGCAAAACAACAAAAATGATTATGACAGCAGTGACGACGCCACGACTACAGTGATGACAATGAAACTACAATGACTCAGCACAGAAATAAAGACTGCAATGGCACAAAGACAGAACGCACACCACGGCTTCACGTGTTATCGTAGCGTTAACGCATTTTAAGTGACATAGTGAGTCGTCCCTTGTTACGACTTTGCACCGCTGCACCACTATTACGACTTTGAGGTGGTCCCGTAGCGTTCGTCACCCGTTTCGTGACAGAGCGTTGGTAGCGAAGACGCGTCGGTGAGAATAACGAAAGGGATTTTATACAGTATATACAGGTCATTGTACAGGACAGGATCGGATCGGCACTGGGGCCGAGAGCTCACAGCAAACGCGACTGTTCCCGCGCGGCGACGTCCGGCGAAAACGCGTGACACATCTCACTCCAGTCGAAAGCGGCACCGGCTCCCGGTGGGTTGGCGGATCCGGTTTTTCCAGGCGGCCGCATCGCGGCTTTATAATCCTCGAGAAACCACTGTCACTCAAACGGCCCAGTACAAAGCCAGCACTCGACGGTCGTCCGAGAGGTCCAACGAGTGACCGCGCTGGCCACCCGGTTCAAAGTTCGGGCGCGCGGTGACCTCCAGGCAAAAGGAGGTGCGGCGCCGGGCTGTCTGGCACTTGGTTGCACGTTTGGATATGTTGCTCGCTGATACTTCTCCGCAGGACACCGCTGCCTGACGGCTCAGCATCTTGACTTGTCAAGGGAGAATTATAGGGCGCTGTGCCTTTCGGCGCAGCCCCGGGTTTGTCCAAAGAACGCTCGCAGGTTAAATTCTGCATCTTCTAGATTCGGAATCCGGGATGGTGGTAATGGCACAACACCCTACAGCAATTACGCGATGATGCAATGAACTTATTTCGAAAAGGACAGCGTGCGACCAAATTGGCGTAAGGGAAGATGGGCCAAGAAAGGGGAGGAGAGAGGTGGCACTCTGGATCCACAACAAGAACTTCCTCCCATATTATTGCGATATCAATTATATGCACACTGCACGCGCATTTTTGCCGTCGCCGTGATGTTCCGTATAAACTGCATGTCTAAGACACCGTTGCCGCGCGTCGTTTACGAGACAGCAAAGACATGCGGGGGAAGCCGACGATCGCGGCTCAATCTGGCTCACGAGAAGGAGAGAGCGGAGTGCAAGCGCGCCGTTTTCCGTCGCGCGATCAGCCGTGGGGGGATGAGAGGGAGGGAGGGAGAGGGGGCGGCGTTGTGCTCCGGCAGCAACTGCGCATTTGGCGACCAGAAGCAAGGGCAACTCACGATCGCGGCTCAATCTCGCGCGCCATATGTGGAGGAAAGCTGGGACGCAGCACGGGAGAGGGGGAGGCCTTCGACTCCGCGAAAAAGCACGTATGTACTTTGCCCGGTCGGGCGCGGTCGCCCGCGCCGTATCTCGAAAGGGATCTGCTGGCGCCTCGTACCTTTCTGCGCGCGGTTCTCTCGTGGCTCTCGCGTTGAAGCAATAAACCGCACGAAGGTCACTTCTTTTGCTGCTGCCACCGCGATTAACCGCGATTGCTCGCTACAGTGTCCAGCGTTTTCGACGGTGAGGAGTGTCCGCGCTTGATGATGATGATGATGATGATGATGATGATGTCCTTGATGAGTGTGGCGCTTACCCACTCGCGGGGATTGGCCAAGAGTCGGGCAGACTTTTGTACGCGCTTATCGAGTATGACGTGTTCATGCTTGCTTGTTCTCGTTAACACCATGCTTCTTAATATAGTTAGTAAGGGCATGTTTGCAAGTTTACACAGCCGATAAAACTACTGTCCGACTCCTTACTTCGAATAGCTGTCTACTAAATTGCTATCCCAATCGATGCTTCGTCTTTCGGACGAAACTGCGACTTTTTTTATGAAGAACCGAAATTTTCTCGGCCGTACCGCAGTTATGCTAGTGTCATAGTAAAGTTTCGTTCGTTCTCCGTCCTCGCTTCACCGTTGGAACTTGAAGCTTATCGGACGATGATCGGCAGTTGTTGGTCAAACGCAGGCAGGAAACGATGAGGTCAGATGTACAAGAAATATTTATAGGCAAACTTTTCTATATACATGGCAGGTAAAACAAATACATTACAAACTTGAACAATTGAGAAACAAAGTCTCACTCTTCTACTGTCTCAATGACTGTTAGAGCCCAGACTCGTTTTAACGTACATAGTACGGAGGCTCACTGATCTATCAGCAATCCTGATTTCAGCCAAGTCTGAGGGACAGCATGTCGTCCCGATTTTTATAGCGCAAATATACAAAGAAAAAAAGGCGGTAGGGCCGTTGGCCCATCCCACAGGTTCAGTTGCCAATCAGAGTCAACCGTTTGTTAAGCCACAACCCACAGGGATGGGCTTACTCTCAAAAATAAACATATTGGAAAACAAAGCTCTTTTCCTTCTTCGCCAAAACTCGGTTGCCCTCTCATTTCTCCGTAGTTAGTGACGGGCTCAGCAAAACACGCCCGGCCCGAACAAGTTATCGCTAGACCGTTTCAAATCCCAACGGCGTCTAGGCCGCAAATGTCTCGGAAGCAGGGGCATCGATACCACGAAGTGCCGCTGTACTCAAAGTTTGGCCGTGTGGGAGACGGACGGCCCTCCTTGTCCTTCACACTTATTGTCTACAAGACAAAGTTCTTCGAGTGCGTGTTTCCAAGACGCCGTCGTGCGAATGCACTCTTTACGTGTGCACCGCATTCCTACAGCGTGCACGGTAAGCTGGCCTTCGACACCACACAGGCAGTCGCACCCAACAACAAGGCTGGCGATTACGTTGCGGACGCGTAGAGGATTAGGTCCATGCTCACTGCATGCAGCACGGGGTCAGAGTTGCTAAGTCCTTCTTAACCTCGGCGGCGCCTCCAATTAGTCAGGGACTCGGGCGCCAGACCCACAATACAGCGGTTCGTTTCAAGGCTGGTCTGTGTGACCCGTCGGCGGACTGCCAACATCGTGCGCACAATACTGACTTCCAGGAATCGGCACACGCCCGCCTGGCACCTGCCGCGACGCGTCACCCAACCCCGCGCGTTGCCTGTGACCCCACATAACACAGCAACTGTCGCCCCGCTGACATGGGGGGAAGTGAACCCCCTCTCTATACACAAAGCACAAGGCCGATTCGTGAGACTTAAGAACCCGAACAATCAGAGCGACCTTACAGTCATTTTAACGGTCTTGTTGTCTCTTAGAGAGATTAATTTCTCATAGGAACATACGGTCATGCCGTGTGGCGTAGCCCAGTTTATTCGAGAACGCTCTACAGTCCCAGACACGATGACGGAAGCTGGGTGTGGTGTCTACATCCCTGAACCCCTGATGGAGTCGTTGAGCTTGGGGTTACACGGGCACCTCTGTGATGACAGTCTAGGTTTTCCGCTTCATTATAATATTACGAGTGAGCATTATAACTCAAGGCGTCATGCTGCTGTCGGCGCAGTCGGTAAACCCCGAACGCGTTTCCCAGTGTGTTCTCAGGCGGCAGCAGTTTCTTATTTAACCGCTAACAGCTACATGTGTTTTCAGCTGGATTAGCGACGTCGGCCGCAAGTCGTCATACCAGATTCTGCGTAATATTCATCAAGGCTATGATGAGAGAGAAAATTTTGACTGCCAGAATAAATGACTCCCAGCAAGGGTGCCGCACTTTCTCTTACGGCAGAATTCACCAAACCTGCTGGCAAATACTCCAGAGGGACACCCCCTCCTGAGAGACGAGTAAAGATGGTGTGGTACCAGCGCTTCATGGCATCTCAGTCAACGAGTTGGCGCATCTTGCAGCTCGAGGTTTTACAAAACAAGCCCCTGGCGCAACGCAAGAGCCCTGGCACCTTCACCCTCTAGTTTCTCATCATGCACTATAGGTTGCGTCATAGAAGATTCACTACCTTGTGATTGGAGGTTAGCACGTGTTACACCTATTCATAAGAATGGGCCAAGAAATGACGTTGAGAACTACAGGCCGGTGTCGTTAACTAGTATACCATGTAAAATATTTGAACATGTCCTTTATAGTTGTATAATGACACATTTGGTTAAACATAATCTTCTGCATTCTAGTCAACACGGTTTTCGGCAAGGTTTTTCTTGCTCAACACAGCTTGTTGAGTTCACGCATGAATTGGCTCTAGCAATAGATAAGCGTAAAGTAGTTGACTGTATTTTCTTGGACTTCAAAAAAGCGTTCGATGTTGTTCCCCATGACCTTCTTATTAGTAAATTACGGGGCTATAAACTGAATGAATCAGTTATTGCATGGATAGCCGAGTATCTCTCTCTAAGACAGCAGTCGGTAGTTCTCAACGGTTGTTCCTCCGGATATGTTCCCGTGACCTCAGGAGTTCCCCAGGGCTCAGTTCTGGGCCCTCTTTTGTTTCTGATGTATATAAATGATATTACTATTGGCCTCAAATCTTCGTTCAGAATGTTCGCGGATGACTGTGTAGTTTACAGGATTATAGAGAATGAACGTGATTCAGAATACCTGCAGCATGATTTGAATGTTATATCATCCTGGTGTGCCCATTCAGAAATGTCGTTGAATGTTAAAAAGTGTGTTCACGTCACCTTTACGAGGAAGCGTTCATACCAGTTGAATACGTATACCATAAATAGCGCTACTTTAAGCACGGCCAGGGAATATAAATATCTAGGAGTTTATTTAACGAGTGATTTGAGGTGGGCTAAGCACGTTCACCACATCAAAGTAAAGGCTGCACGCGTTTTGGGTTTCTTAAGACGAAATTTCAGCGAACTTCCATTGAATTTAAAAGAACAACTGTATTTCACTCATGTGCGCTCATTGCTGGAGTACGCATGCGTTTGCTGGGATCCGTATACCAAAGAGCTGGCCGATACGCTTGAAAAAATACAGAATAGGGCAGTGCGATTCGTTCTAGGTAATTGGGATCGTCACCTTAGCATGAGCGAAAGCAAACGTAAACTTAAATGGGAAGAATTGAAAGATCGTAGACGAAACCTCAGGTTGAAATTTTTCCATAATATCTACCATTCTAAAACTGGAATCAATAAGGAGAAGTACATTCAAGAGCCGTCCTATATATCCCAAAGAAGGGACCACAGTCTCAAAATAAAAGAATTTTCCTTTAAAGGTGACGTCTTCCGCTATTCATTCTTTGTTAGATGTATAAGAGAGTGGAATAATCTTCCGCCTATGATTGTATCCAATGTGTCAAATGATGCTTTTTACCGCGCTTTGTGTAATTAGTTTCTTTATTGGTATCAAATATGATGCTTATTTTTATGTATCCCCCTGCTGTAATGCCAGCAAAGGCGAAGCAGGTATCAAATAAATAAATAAAATAAATAACACCTCCGCATAGAAAGCTAACCAAAGGTCAAGACCGCACTCTCAGGGATCTCAGAACCAACAGGTTCCTCGCGCGCCCATCTATAGTTTCACCCTCTAAATGTGCTCTCCACTTTGCCACATTTGTGGAGCACAGGGTACCCTTTACCACATAGTATGGAGCTGTACGGAATCACCCCTTAGCACGGCCAATCCATACTACACACCTAAGCTTTGGGAGAGAGCCTCATAGACAGCTCCACCTTCGCAAGCCAGCGCCAGCTGGTAGTGAGGGCCGTCGACACGGCGAAAACCTATTGTTTCCTGGAAAGCCGAGACCACCCTGGAGATGACGCTTGAAGAATCCCAGAATACCAATGTTTATTCTCTCCCTCTCTAGGCTAATACCACTTAAAGCAATCAACTATATAGCATGACGAACTATAATACCAATCAGCTTTGTGTCATCTGTATATACAGTGATCACATTTTCCAAGTTTCTATTTCCTTTTTCGCTTTCCTCCTGCTAGGGCTTCTGTGTCCCCGATCTCTTTCCTTATGCAGAGTAGCATAAGCTCCTACTTACAGACCCTTTTCACGACGATATGCCATCGGCGCTGCCAATTTGATCACGTGGTGACGTGTCCATAGCTCACCTCAGCTGCCTTCGTGGCCTCTGTTTTTACAATCGATGTACATGACAATGGTGTGGCTCCGCAAACATTTATTTCGTTTAAAATCGTAGAGGATGACTAGATGGGCGACAATCGAATCTTTGGCCACTGCTTTAGATGGCATGTAAGCGCTTCCGGAGCTCATTGCGCTTTCCACAAACGGCGCGAGCAGTGTATGCGGTACTTGTACTTTAAGCGGGGCTTAAAATGTATTCCAAGCTATCCGAATTTCCGCTTATGAACTGAATCTGCATCAGTGCATTTAACTCTTCGTTCTTTATTTAGCAAATACTTTTAAACAGCGGCTTGTCATGTTTCTGGCTCAGTATATTCCCTGCAGTCACAATCTGTTTCGTATCTGCCTTATTTCTCTTGGGTGGGATCAGTTGCGATAGATTTGCTCTTGCTGCGCACAAGGCTTGAAACGTAGACGTTCTGTATTTTGTAATAGCGTGTAGCAAATACGTAACATCTGTACTGATTCGCTTACTGTGTGGACAGTTACAAAACGTTCAGCTTCGACCATTCGTGTGCTGTCCGTGTAATTGCCGTCACCCACGCTACGGCGCTTCCAGTATGCGCCCGTTCACTTATTCTTGACACGTTAGCGATAGGGTGAGCTAAGTTTGCGTGCGAGTTGGGGTGGACGTGTCTAAATAACGTGCGAGAAACTTACTATATGGCAAGAAACGGCGCTACTGCCCTTTTCCCTGTGTAATGAGTGGTACTCACTCTTGCAGACGTTCCGGGATAGGAATCCTTTCCTTGGAGGTTAGCGATACAACCCCGGCTGGTGAATGATTTTTTTTTATTCATTGAGGGAAGCCGTAAACCGCGAAGAGCCGGCAACAGAGGCAGTCCTTATTTAGCACGGGTCCGTGAAAGTGGATACGCAGATTCATTCCATTCCTTATAGGCAAGTCAATATTTGCAGCGAACTACTGCGCATGTCTGCACTCCATCGCTCCACACTTTGCAACAAGAATGGAGTACAGCGTGTGAGCGGAAAGTCAATTGCATTTCCGGGCAGCTGATCTCAGAGAAGCAGGGATGAAGAGGTAATGGTTTCGTATTCATGCGCTTTCGCTGAGGCAACGTGCGGCGCGTAAATTTGTTTTATCTAGGGACCTTGGCAGCGTGCCATCAAAACCGCCATCTCGCTTCTCCAGAGCAAACTGCTTTGCTGAAAGGGTCGGTATGCCGGCAGAATTCTCTATTTCTGTAAAGAGTTCTCTATCGTCGCCGCGCCCCGTATGATGTATCCGCGAGTGAAACCTGCCAGGATTCCCCGACGATTGCGGCTCAATCTCGCGCAGGCAAGGGAGGAAAACGGGGAGGAAGCGCCCCGTCTTCCTTCGCGCGCGACGCACCGGGGGAGGGGAGGGACGGGGGGCGGAGGGATTGTACTCCGGCAGCTGCTGCGCACGGCACGGCCGCACATGAAAGCGATCGAAGACGTGGACGAGGCCCTCAGTCCCCAGCAGCTGAGAAGCAATTGACCACGGCGGCGGTCAGACCTGCGATGCAGCAGTGGGTGCTAAGAATCCCTGGCTCCGGACAGGCCGCCATTGGAATATGAACCTGGCAACGTTTAACGCTAGAACGTTATCTAGTGAGGCGAGTCTAGGCGTGCTATTAGAGGAATTAGAGGGCAGTAAATGGAATATAATAGAGCTCAGTGAAGTTAGTAGGCCAAAAGAAACATACACAGCGCTCAAAAGCGGGCACGTCCTGTGCTACCGGGGCTTAGCGGAAAGACGAGGGCTAGGAGTCGGATTCCTGATTAATAAGATTATAGCTGGTAACATACAGGAATTCTATAGCATTAACGAGCGGGTGGCAGGTCTTGTTGTGAAACTTAATAAGAGGTACAAAATGAAGGTTGTACAGGTCTACGCCCCTACATCCAGTCATGATGACCAAGAAGTCGAAAGCTTCTATGAAGACGTGGAATAGGCGATGGGTAGAGTGAAAACAAAATACACTATACTAATGGGCGACTTTAATGCCAACGTAGGCAAGAAGCAAGCTGGAGACAAGGCAGTGGGAGAATATGGCATAGGCGCTAGGAATAGCGGGGGAGTTATTAGTAGAGTTTGCGGAACAGAATAATATGCGGATAATGAATACCTTCTTCCGCAAGCGGGATAGCCGAAAGTGGACGTGGAGGAGCCCGAACGGCGAGACTAGAAATGAAATAGACTTTGTACTCTGCACTAACCCTTGTTAGATATGGAGCTGTTTCCTGCGATTACTTCGAGTTCCCCAAACCACTTCGAGTCGCAGCACAGCTAATTGAGGAATGCCGAAGCAGGAAAGCACATTCCAGAGGAGCGGCCGAGCAAACAAGTTTAAGGCAACAAGTTCACGTGCCAACAAGTTCGTGCGCCGCCGGGATTAGCAGGTGGGCCTCGGACAATGGAGCATGAGCAGCCCTCCCCTTCTCCTCGTTAGAAGTGCATTGCCAGTCTGCGAGGCAAGACCGCAGAGAGCCGCCAGGTGTGACACCGCGACACGGGCGCCTACCATTGGCTGAAAGTGGCGTCATCGGAGCGGACTCTCCCATTGGCCGAACATGACGTGACTTCCAGTGCTCGAAGGGTTTATAAGAAGCCTTCCAGAGAGACCTGAGCATTCTGGGATATTCCCTGATTCCCTGATTCACCTCTCTCGAACTTCTTGCCGCGGGCCGCAGCGTCCGAGTTGCTGCCGGCCCGTAATGTCTTTACGACTGTTAATTCACGCTACCTCCCTGTACATAATGTAGAATAAATCTCCCAAGTTTTGGGTTTTCATCCCGAAGTCCCGTCCTTAAACCCCTACATCTGGTTGGCAGCGGTAGGATCGCCTCCGAATGCATCAGCTGGTGGCAGCGCTACGAATCAACCTTCGTCGAGAGAGATCGTAAGGAACCGGGAAGAGCGAAGAAGAGAGCTTTCGTCGAAAGAGGTCCGAAGAAACTGGGAGTAGCGAAGAAGGAGCGAGCCTTCGACCCAGGGAGTCCGGAGGAACCGGGAACAGCGGACGAATGAACCGGATGGCAGGGTGCTGCAACCGTAAGTGAGCGCGTGGTTTTTTTCCTTATGATTCGCCAGACTCAAAGGTTGTGTGTTCAATTTTGATAGTTCTGGGAATCGGGAGTTTGTTGCATTGTGTGTTTGCACAAATTAATTAAGGAAAACAGTTTTAACCACCTGTCGGGGCAGCTGCCATGGATCTTAGAAGGTTGACGAGGTTGGACTTGTTGTTGGTGTGCGACGATTTGGGAGTTGAGGCGGACGAACGGATGAAAACGCCAGCTATCATAAAGGCGATTCAAGATAGTGGCAATGATGACAAAAGCATTGAGCTTGCTTGGGAGGTGATACAGGAGCCACGGGAGCGTGTGCGTCGTGTACGTTTGCGGGAGCGTCGTGAACTTAAGAGTGAGAGTAAGCGTGAACCACGCGAGAAGGAACGGAAGCATGAGCTTGAAGAACTTACTCTTAGGTGTCAGCGTCACGAACGTGAGAAGGCACGCGAACGTGAGAATCAACGTAAGCTTGAGCGAGAGGAAAAGTATGAGAGAGAGAAGGCAGCACTGATCAAAGAGATACAGTATTGTGATCAGTTATTGGCACAGAGAGAACGGCTGTCTGAGAATTCTGTAGGTAGTACAGAGCGAAAGAATGAGGAAGTGTCTAGCGGAGTTTCGCCAGAAGCCGACGAGCAGAGTAGTGCCTGTGAGATTGGCTGCCGATTCATAAGTGCGGGGAAAAGGCTAGCTGCTAACGATGCCTTAGTGGCAACAGAGGCCGTTAAAGGCCAGAGTGAGAGCGACGAGGTGCTGTGCCAACAGATGACTGTGGAGACAGCTAGGCCAGCTGCGAACAAATTGGCACAGTTACCGCGTGTGTGCTTCGCTAGTAAGGTTAGCGAGGTTGCTAGCGAGGAAAAGGGTACTGTTGACGCGACAGGCGCGAGCACCCATGTAGAGCCAGATCTGCGTGCAGAAGTGAAGTGCGAGCTGGACGATGCAGTTGAGAATAGCTCTCGGGGTGGCGAGCTCCGTAGCTCACGAGAGAACAACTGCATTGTTCAGGGATCGGTGCGGCTCTCCGCCAGTCTAGATAGCCTAGATAGGGATGGTTCAGTTATTAATCATTCGGACTGTGCGCGTGAGACAGCGATCGATACCGACGGGCTGTGTGTCGATGCACAGCGTGCGCTGGGCAATGTAGTAGAGGGCAGTTCGCAAGAGTGCGAGTTGTCTAACTCGAGTAAAGCCTGCTGCATTGTGCCAGAGTCGGTTGAGCTGTCCGCCAGTCGAGGCAGAGAGAATGTTGATTTAAAGGTAAATCACTCAGACTGTGCGGGTAAGAGACCGATCCGGGCCGACGAAATGTGTACCGGCCAGCACGAGGCACGAGAAGGCGACATGAACGTGAGTGCGAAGAGAAAGCGCCGTAAAAAGAAGCGCGGTAGAGACCGAAAGTCGGTAATTAATGTAGCGCCGCCAAAGATGGCGAGAACCCCAAATGGGCAGGGCGCGAGGAGAAGAAAGGTGCGGTCGTCACTGACGATGTTGACGCATCCTAAACGTTCAAAGCACCGGTCAAAGGGGGACCGCGAAGAATGTCCTGCACGGACGCGGACAAAGGGCACGGGGCAGTTAATCTCCTCGTCGTTCCGTAGTTCTTTTCATAGCTCAGCGTGCAGTTCGAAGAATCGCAAGGTGGCAGGACTAGACCAGGTGGGGAGTAGCGACGCGGTCAATCGAGTTCGGGTTGAAAGCGGGGAGGGAGGACGCAAATTGGCAGGAGACCGTAACGTCTTGGGGGAGCTGATAGTGAATCAGCCCTTTTGTGTTTCCTCGGCAGCCAGAGTAGTTTTCAGACCACGCCCACCTCGAGTCAGACTCAAAGTAAGTCAGACATAAGCGTTTGAAAAGGGAGGCCAAGAGCCCTTCCGTAGAAATGAAGTGTTTTGTTTTATTTTTGAGCATCGGAAAGTTTTCGCGAATTGAGACTAGGATTTCTTTCAATGTGTAAGGTTTGAGCTTTGTTTGTTTCGGTTTGAGAAAGCTCCGAGATTTGAAAGACGCGTTTGTGTAAACATGTAGTCTCGCGAGATGCTCATTAATAAGTAGATAGGTTTTTTTTGTGTGTTTGTGTGTGAGTAACCTGAGGGTCAAGGTTATTGTTGAGAGGCCTATCGTAACGCGCGTGTGTTTTATTTAACCTTCTTTCTTTTCTAAGGTTAAGCGCGTAGATTTTCAGTGAGTGCATGAGTTGCACGGAGAAGCGTTCTTAGTTCCATTAGCGCGTGTCCTGTGTGGACGGAAGGAAGCAGACTTTATGACTGGGTTGCTAGTGTGTGTGGAGGGCAGCCGTATTATGACTTCTTTAGTGAGCGTGCGTGGAAAGAGTTAGTAGAAGACGCATTATTTTAAGGGTTCTGCGGAGTGTGTAAGTCCCGCAAGTTTAATTGTTCGTTTACGTCACGTGTCCTGTAGAACTTTCAGGAAAGAAACGTGAGTAAGCGTAAATGAAAAGTTTGCCTACAACGCAAGTACGCGTTCTGTTTAGTGACCACAAGGCTAGCGCGCTTGTGATTACGTACTTGTGAGGTTGACCAGATTGTTCAGTGGCACCATTACGTGCGATAAGTACGCCACTGCGATAGATTGGAAACATGCTGTTCGTGTAGTTAGGCCACTTAAGTTATGTTCGGCTGTTTTCATTTGTTGTTTGCATCGTCAACGACCCTTTTGTTTTGCAACAACAATGGTACTCTGGTCTTGTCGGCATTCGAGGAGAAATGAATGGCTGTTTGGAAGGGTGGTTACAACTGTTTTGTCAAAATTGGGGAACTAAAAGATCAGGGTTGATTTTGACTCAGTAATAGCCTGGCGAGTCAGGGGTGAAGAGCCTGCGCTTACGCGTGGTGCAGCGCTGTGTTGTTTGGTTTGTTTGACGTATGTTCTCCAGGGCCCAGGATCCCGAGGGTTGTCAAACGAGGCTCGACCCCAGTACCCTGCAGCTTCTTTCAGCGTTCCTCATGGCCAGCGAATTGAGTTCACCGGCCATTCAGAACAACCGGGGCGAGGACGAGCTGTTAGATATGGAGCTGTTTCCTGCGATTACTTCGAGTTCCCCAAACCACTTCGAGTCGCAGCACAGCTAATTGAGGAATGCCGAAGCAGGAAAGCACATTCCAGAGGAGCGGCCGAGCAAACAAGTTTAAGGCAACAAGTTCACGTGCCAACAAGTTCGTGCGCCGCCGGGATTAGCAGGTGGGCCTCGGACAATGGAGCATGAGCAGCCCTCCCCTTCTCCTCGTTAGAAGTGCATTGCCAGTCTGCGAGGCAAGACCGCAGAGAGCCGCCAGGTGTGACACCGCGACACGGGCGCCTACCATTGGCTGAAAGTGGCGTCATCGGAGCGGACTCTCCCATTGGCCGAACATGACGTGACTTCCAGTGCTCGAAGGGTTTATAAGAAGCCTTCCAGAGAGACCTGAGCATTCTGGGATATTCCCTGATTCCCTGATTCACCTCTCTCGAACTTCTTGCCGCGGGCCGCAGCGTCCGAGTTGCTGCCGGCCCGTAATGTCTTTACGACTGTTAATTCACGCTACCTCCCTGTACATAATGTAGAATAAATCTCCCAAGTTTTGGGTTTTCATCCCGGAGTCCGTCCCTCAACCCCTACACCCTGGCATCATATAAGATGTGGACCTGTTCAGCAAGGTGCGCTGCAATGACCATAGGATTGTAAGAACTCGAATTAACCTAGACCTGAGGAGGGAATGGAAGAAACTGGCACATAAGAAGCCGATCAATGAGTTGGCGGTAAGAAGGAAACTAGAGGAGTTAAAGATCTAGCTACAGAACAGGTATTCGGAAGGTACTCAGGAAGAGGACCTTAGTGTTGAAGCAATGAAGACAATCTTGTGGGCATCATTAAGGAGTGTGCAATGGAAGTCGGTGGTAACTCCGTTAGGCAGGATACCAGTAAACTATCGCAAGAGACGAAAGATCTGATCAAGAAACGCCAATGTATGAAAACCTCTAACCCTACAGCTAGAATAGAACTGGCAGAACTTTCGAAGTTAATCAACAAGCGTAAGACAACTGACATAAGGAAGTATAATATGGATAGAATTGAACATGCTCTCAGGAACGGAGGAAGCCTAAAAGCAGTGAAGAAGAAACTAGGAATTGGGAAGAATCAGATGTATGCGTTAAGAGATAAAGCCGGCAATATCATTACTAATAGGTTGAGATAGTTCAAGTGGCTGAGGAGTTCTATAGAGATTTATACAGTACCAGTGGCACCCACGACGATAATGGAAGTGAAAATGGTCTAGATGAATTCGAAATCCCACAGGTAACGCCGGAAGAAGTAAAGAAAGCCTTAGGAGATATGCAAAGGGGGAAGGCAGCTTGGGAGGTAACAGCAGATTTGTTGAAGGATGGTGGGCAGATTGTTCTAGAGAAACTGGCCACCCTGTATAGGCAATGCCTCATCACCTCGAGCGTACCGGAATCTTGGAAGAACGCTAACATAGTCCTAATCCATAAGAAAGGGGATGCCAAAGACTTGAAAAATTATAGACCGATCAGCCTACTGTCAGTTGCCTACAAACTATTTACTAAGGTAATTGTAAATAGAATTAGGAACACCTGACTCCTGTCAAGCAAAAGACCAGGCAGGATTCCGTAAAGGCTACTCTACAGTAGCCCATATTCACACTATCAATCAAGTGATAGAAAAATGTGCGGAATATAACCAACCCTTATATATAGCTTTCATTGATTACGAGAAAGCGTTTGAACAAAACCCCAATAAAGAACGGCGTCAGGCAGGGAGATAAGATCTCTCTAATGCTATTCACAGCGTGTTTACAGGTGGTATTCAGAGACCTGGGTTGGGAAGAATTGGGGATAAAAGTTAATGGAGAATACCTTAGTAACTTGCGATTCGCTGATGATATTGCCTTGCTTAGTAACTCAGGGGACCGATTGCAATGCATGCTCACTGACCTAGAGAGGGAAAGCAGAAGAGTGGGTCTAAAAATTAATCTGCAGAAAACTAAAGTAATGTTTAACAGTCTCGGAAGAGAACAGCAATATACAATAGGTAGCGAGGCACTGGAAGTCGTAAGGGAATACGTCTACTTAGGGCAGGTAGTGACGGCGGATCCGGATCATGAGACGGAAATAATCAGAAGAATAAGAATGGGCTGGGGTGCGTTTGGCACGCATTCTCAGATCATGAACAGCAGGTTGCCATTATCCCTCAAGAGAAAAGTGTTTAATAGCTGTGTCTTACCAGTACTCACCTACGGGGCAGAAACTTGGAGGCTTACGAAAAGAGTTCTACTCAAATTGAGGACTACGCAACGAGCTATGGAAAGAAGAACGATGGGTTGAACGTTAAGGGATAAGAAAAGAGCAGATTGGGTGAGGGAACAAACGCGAGTTAATGACATCTTAGTTGAAATCAAGAAAAAGAAATGGGCATGGGCAGGACATGTAATGAGGAGGGAAGATAACCGATGGTCATTGAGGGTTACGGACTGGATTCCAGGGGAAGGGAAGCGTAGCAGGGGGCGGTAGAAAGTTAGGTGGGCGGATGAGATTAAGTTTGCAGGGACTACATGGCCACAATTAGTACATGAACGGGGTTGTTGGAGAAGTCTGGGAGAGGCATTTTCCCTGCAGTGGGCGTAACCTGGTTGCTGCTGCTGCTGATGATGATGATGAATGAGGGGCCCTGAAGTCACTCTCTGTGAAGCTAAGCGACGCCGGAAGTTGGCGTTACTCAGCCCATCGTGCCTGATTTTCCAATCCTGTTCACATTTCTCGCCTTCGGCGCGCAACCACAGTAGCAACCACGCCGGGCTGTGCGTAAGTTTGCGCGGTTGCAAACTTACGCACGGCCCGGAAACACTTCTCTACAAATAATAAATAAATAGGTTTTTAACGAAGCCCACGGGGTGGAGCCGAACCATGCACCCTTTCAAATATACATTTGTCGGCGCAGCGTCTTTAATTTCTTCGGACGAATGAATTCGCAAACACTTCTCTCTACTAAGTTGTGTACGCCGAGACGTTACAGGATGACCTGAGCATGCTGCTTCAGGAACAACAGTTCGAAGCGAACAAAACTCCTCCACTACTTATTAGATGATCACGCTTGTATCGCGGGATAGTCTTGGCAGCGACGATCCTGAAGTTGGTGACGATCACTTGCTGACATTGGAGAGGCTGCTCCTAGATCCTGGACGGGACCGAGCACGCTGGCCGGTGTGCAGGCCGGCGATCAGATTCTGTGCCACGATCTGTTCCCGCCTTATCCGCTGCTGCACTGACTGAGGCACGTCCGGTATGAGAGCGGCCACGAGACCCGTTATGAAAAAGACCACGTGCTGCGCATGTGCAAAACATAATAAAAGAAAACGATTGCGGGGGTCAAATGACCACAGCTCGTACTTACTTTAGGTGCTCGGATTTGAACGAAATATGTATCCTACGCTGACGTGGGCCCGACGGTCACGTGCACCTAACGGACCGGTAAAGGCCGATCCACACGACGGACCAAATTGCTCTTTTGGATCGCGGTCCGCGCATCACGTGATAGGACGTCACCAGTTCGTGCGTACCGCCGTTGGCCCGCGCAAGACCGCGGCCCTCGCGGTCCAACAAATCACCGAGGCTTTTCACGCTTCCGTTTTGGCGGTGTACCGCATGTAAACCGCAGCGATTTTGGCTTAGCCTACGAATGTTGTCCAGCAACAGAGTGTCTTCAGCCAAATCCAATCTAGTTTTCGGCTCAGCAAAAGCCAGTCAAGCCAGTCGTGTCATGTCCGCCGTTCCGCCTACACGTGCGTGCAACAGATATATTTTTGAAACAGCATGTCCTCTTGGAGTGGCGAGGAGGTTTTTTTCATTTTCTACACCTCATTGAGCAGTTCCCGGCTTTGTGGGACTCGAGCCGCAATGATAACAATGATAACACTCTGGCCGAGAGTGTAGCTGGTTGGTCTGCTCTGCCGTCTGCTATGGCGCTCCGCCGTGTGGATGTGCTCTGCGCCGGACCGGACCGCGGCGGGCCGTGACGTCGCATCACGTGACGAAGCGGCCCGCGGACTTGGCCCGTCGTGCGGATCGGCCTTAAGGAGTTGCGTATTTCTCAGTAAATTATTCTTAAATATCAGTGCGCACACTCGGCATCCCTTACCTGAAGTGGGTCATACCTGGGAAATTTTGACCCTCTGGGAATCGGTTGGATTTCGCCGCACTACACTACCTTAACTTACGCAATACACTAGTTTGCTTCATTCAGGGCAGCATTTTAAGAATATATATGTTTGATAAGGTGCTCCGAGTTACAAGCTTCAAATAGCAACATCGAGAGGGCGCTTCCTTTTAGTAACGTACGCAATTACGTCACTTACTTCACTTACTTCAATTACGTCACTTAGTAACGTACGCAATTAGTCGGCACTTAGTGCTCCCTGTCGAATAGGTGTCGTAAGTGGGTATGATGAGTACCCTCTCGACGTTGCTAAGAAAAAGTTGGGAAAACTAGGCAGACGTTCTGAAATATAATTTTTAAAAATGCCGCCCCTTCAGTTAGGCTCGCGTATCGCGGTGAAGTTCAACAAATTTTGGGAGACGCACTGTCCGATATTCCTGGACATGGATCTTCGTGACTTACCCAGTAAGACGCATTAAACAGTGGGGACAACTTGCTATGCCGCAACACATCATAACGGTAAATGAGCTACCAGGCTGAGGAGAAACGAGGTATGAATTCGATATTTCATTAGTTATGGCCGCATGGAACCAACAGGCATTAAAACCAAGAAAAGCGCGTATATGTGACCCGTTCTTTTAATTCAAAGGTATAAAGTAATTTTATTAGAAAGAATGTAAAAATATTTTGCTAGGATGAACAGAATTTTGCTTGGGATGAACAGAATCATAGCCGAATGTGCGGATGCTTGTGCTATACAAATGGAAGAAGGAATAGTGATCTCGGCAGTGTTAATCTCGCCCACTACTTCTAAGTCCGAAATTATTGAGTTTATGAACACATATTTCCAGTGGGTTAGAAAGGATGGTACCACACTTGTGATCATCAACTGAGAATTGCACGCGGACATTTCCAAGCCAGAGAAGAAATGGTTCATGCAATACATGGTGGATGAGTCAATGGCCTGCACTGTTACCCCAAACGGTGTAAACTTAGAGTGTAGAGTGTAAGCAAAATTACACCCTTTGGGTCTTATCTTGCCACACAACAATAATCCTCATATGTCTTGCCCACATTTCATTTCCTTAATGCTGGGAGCCCGGCACTTCTAACTCACGAATGGCATGCGCGTTATCAGCACGACAGAGCATTCTCGACAGGAAAGTAGCGAGCGATGCGTTTTCAAGAAAGAAAACACAAGCAAGACTGATGGGGATTATTGCTGTGCGGCAAGATACGACCCAAAGGGTGTACATTTGTTGAAGAGTGTACAGTTAGGGCCTTACAAAAAATTATACAGAACGACAACGGGGATCTAACTAGACGTGCGTTGACAAAAGACGTAGTTGAATACTACGTAATCATTCCAACAGCCTTCGGTGCAAAGGAATGTCCCAGGAAAGAGTTTCATATCTATTCCTGTGAAATTCTCCTGTGGATATTTTTGTGTGCTCAAGGCTGTCAAAATTATTACATAGTTTTCAACTACATCCTTTGTAATTTCACGTCTAGTTAGAGCTCCGTTGTCGTCCTCTATAAATTTTTGTAAGGCCCTCATGGTAGGAGTGTTACCCGCTCGACAAGAAAACACCCACAAGGGTGTAAACATTTTTACGGTGCACAGTGTGCACCTGTGACCACGAGTAGACGATCCATTGCTATCGCAAAAAGTCGATCTTTTTGACAACCTATATTGGTGAGAAGCCTGAAGGTGGCAAAAACACTGCGATGTGTATTCATAACGCAACTCGGGCTGTAGGATTCGCAATTCCAGGTGACCATGTAATATAACAATCTCAAAACTAGTTCCGACATGCCACCTCTGCTGCAAGGGATACCGCTAGGTTTAGTCCTTAGCGGACTGCAGACGAAATGTTAACAAAGGCAATGTTGGTTACGCCACATTACCTTTGTTAGCTACGCACCAACCCTCCCAACATAGTACCTTAAATTGCTAAAGAATTTTTTTCTTCTTTTTTTCTGGTGACAAACCGCTCTAATTCTAGAGTTATGGAATTATAAGGAGATGGGATTAAACAGTGAACATACGATAGCAGTGCGGTTAGACAAGACGTCGCATCAATACTATCAATACCATCCCATCAATAGACAACAGATAGCCATCCCATCAATACCATCTGCTGTGCCGCTTTCCGGAAACTAGGCCTTCTGCACCACAAACTCAAGACTGCTCCGCCTAGTGTTAAACTATACTCTCTTACTTTTCCTTAATTAGGCCAAAACTTGAGTATGCTTCCATAGTTTGGGACCCTCCCACAAAAGTTAACATTAATAACCTAAAACGAATTGAAACAAAAGCAGTACGATTTATTTACGGTAAAATTAAGGCTACTGTCTCCCCCACTGCATTACTAACCGATAACGGCATTAAACTATTACAAGATCGAAGAAAGAAAAGTCGGTTAGAGTTTCTTTCGAACTTAATTAATCATAGGCTAGCCTTAGACACCGAAAAATACGTATCCCTCTTGATAAGCAGATCCACTCGGCACCACTGCCCTCATTCTCTAAAAAGAATTTTCGTAAGGACTGACACACTCAATCCTCTTTTTTTTTCCACAAACAATAGATGACTGAATAAACAAGCATACTCCAAGCGCCCGTGAGCTGTATATCGTTTGTGTAAATAATCTTGTTGTTATTTCGTGTAATTATTATATATGCATTGTAATCAAGTTAAAAATTTCATTAATCGTCTACCTTATGACCAAGCAATTTGTCTCAAAAACGTGTTGCACCCTTGTTTCATCTTGTTCTTCTGTGTAAATAATCTTTTGTATTTTGCTCACCCTGCTCGGACTTGGCTCACCCTGTTTGTTCACAGTATTGCATAAACAAAATTACAAAAAATAATAATACCCCTGAATCCCCTAATAATGCGTTATGCAAATTCACCGATCTCATTCTACACAGCATTCCCGTCAATGTTGCCTTGAACCGAAATACAGTGAGAAACAATGTTCGTATGCATATAATATGGCGCCGGTAGGGCTGGTGTGCACGACCTCTGAACGTGTTGAGATCGGTATACTGGGCTTTTTTTTACTTCTTATTCGTCTTCTCTTTTTAGGCCCTCACCGGGTTTAGTGACCGTGGGAGCTGCGGCCTGGCTGGTCATACGGTCTGGTCTATTCACCCATTTCTGGCCGAATAGACCAACCAATCACAGCGGAGTACGCGCCCGCCACTGGGTTCCTTGCACCACCACCAGATGGAGCTCGCCTTAAAGAGATACGTGGGGTCAATTCAACAGTAAGTCATACCTAAAGTCGGCACGGGCCGTGCGGGGGAAAAATTGCGTGCGTCTGTCTGTCTGTCTGTCTCTGTGTGTGTGTGCTTGCGTGTGCGTCTGTGTGTGCGTGTGTGTGTACTTGTGTTTCGACTCCATATGCCTCACACAAAGCTTCACACACCTTTGCTCACGAGTGTGCGCTTACCTCAAACACAACGACAAAGATAAGCCTGGCGGCGAATATGTGCCAGTA
The DNA here is from genome assembly GCF_038994185.2 of Dermacentor albipictus. Lineage (NCBI taxonomy): Eukaryota > Metazoa > Arthropoda > Arachnida > Ixodida > Ixodidae > Dermacentor > Dermacentor albipictus. The sequence continues at coordinate 60,851,921 of NC_091830.1, forward strand.
GGTGAGGGTGAGCTGGTATTCGTTTTCCGAACCGGGTGGCTCTCGGTATGCCTGGTACCTGGACAAAGGAATCAATACGGCTTTATGGAAACATGTAAACCCGTACTCGGGGCATTACTGTGACTGAACACATATCTTGAAAAACGCGGACATTAGTGATTTTTTATTGTCATTGCTCCTTGTCATGAAGGCAAGGCTTAGAGGGGCGGAGCTTCATACAGCGCCACGTGGCCTGGACAAGCGTGGCGCAGCTTTCGGTTTCTATTGAGAACTTTACTGATTTATCTTACAAAGGCAGCATATCCGTATTCAGCTTTTCTGGACATCAGGACTTAGTTCGCGGGAGTGCGACCTCATGGCGTAGTGAATTTAAACTTATCAAATTTCTCCCTGCAACCGATGACGTCAACGAAACAAAGGTAAACGAATAAAAACTATCCCTGCGCATTGAACTTCACCGCAAAGCTTGTCCAGCCGGCGTTATCAGTCTTCTTGATAAAGAATTGCCGCTCGTAGGCTGGAAAATACTTGTCATCCTAAGAACGTCTAGTCGCGATGAGGCAAACCGAGTGGTGATTGGTTCCGGGCTTTTCAGAGGCTTCCCTAAAGGCAGACACGTTTTTTCTTTTTCTTTTTCATTTTTTTTATGCTGCAAAGTCACCGGGCTAGGGGAATCGTCGAAAGCACTTCGCGGCAGCTTTAGCTCGGGCCAAACTCCGATTCGCCAATTCAATACATGTAAAACGCAGAAACGCTTTTCTGAGATAACCACTGGCCCGATTTTAATGAAATTTGTTTCATTTGAAAGATTATGTAAGATTCTAGTGAATGTGAGAAGCGAAATCGCGAATTCTGGATGTTCTATAAGGAATTTTCTAAAATTGGTAATCTTGAAAAAGATATAAGCACGAAGCTTACAAATGCGCAGCTCTGCATGTAGAATAGATATCGCAGCTCTGTTAACTGCATCTATGAGAGCATCCAAAGCGGACAAATTTGATATGTCGATTTCTATCTTACGTGAATTTGTTAGATCGTTTACAAGGGTTTCGCAATAGTACTGCTCACAAATTCGTGGCGTTCTTGAGAGTCATGTATATTATATCAATTTTGTCCCATTTAGATGTATTTTAGGTACAACTGATGAAATTGCGATATACGTTTTGATCGCCGAGTTACAGATAGTTACGTTTTCTAAAAACATGCGATCATTGCCAATTTTTGTAAAACAATGGACGACATTAATCAAACATTTGCAACCAACAGTAACTGTATCTTAAATTGTTCTTATAAATGCAACAAACCCCACCAAATTTGGTGCTGTAGTTGCCGAGAAATACGATTTCTCAATTTCCGTGTATCTCAAGAGGAGCCCCGAGCAAAAGCGTTCTCATTGTCAAGCAGGGTCCACGACAGATGCCGTCGTGGACGGCTTGTGATTTTCTCCTATCGGTTTCGTTAAGGTACCCTCTGTTATTTCCCTAGTAACTTGCCTTTCTGCACTGATGGCCTACCGCAGCATCTGGAAATCGAGATAAGATTTGCTTCGGTATTAAGATGGACGCATGAACAATTGCATTTTGAGGCAGAAGGCGTGACACAATAATTGTGCGAGCTGTTTCTTTGTCGTCGTCCATTAGCAGGCTATGGCCCAAGCTGCTCGCAATCTCACGTCACGTTTACTGGTCACCGGGCCAGGTACGCCTTTGGGCATGACATGTACAGCATTTGCGTTTAGTTGCCAAAGCACCACGCTGTAACGGTTGTTCGCGTGCGTGAAAGAAGACCACTATTTAAGACTATTGTGCCGTAACACATGCAGGATTTGGTTGTTTTCCATATTGTCTACAATGTTGCCGTTCTGCCTATATAGTATAGCCGCAATGCAGACTAGAAGGCATCGAACACCAAAAAGGCTGCCCGCGTACTCAAAGGTCTCGTCGCACAACTCCTCACACTTACTTGCATTCAAGAGTTGTGCGACTGTCGAGGACATCATTAAGGAATGTTGCCAGTTCGAGGAGCGTGACATTTGGCACATGAGACAATTTGTTGGCATCCTTATTGCGCCAAAATTGGTAACAGCCTTCGAAAAAGGACACCGTAGAGTGCATTGTCACTAATGTGACAATTTCAGACCCATGCCTCACCCTATAAGGACCCACCATGTAAGGACTCCTCCTGTAAGTCTAACGACTAAGCATCTCGCTTATATGGGTAGTCATCCGATATAGTTGTCCCGAAATTAAGCCTCCCTGCCAACATACGTTAAGGTTTTTTTATCTTTTATTTTTATATTTAGGTAAGTACTGTACTGAGTTTTTCATCGGTTTCACCTTTCCCAAGGTCCCTGCATTTTTGCCGGCCTATGTTCATATCTTAGGGGACTTTTGATAGATGTCGAAACCAAAGCACGGCCTTGACCATGCTGCTAAAAAAGTCATCTTATTTTCCTGAGACCGTCTGCAGGCTCCTGTCTTCTTGCCGTTCATCAACTTCCTGAGTTCACTACCAATTTTAGACCATAGTGACGACTAAATTCCTACGGAAGTCGGCAATCATTCAACGGCAGTTGGATTGAAGCCGTTTAAATCAAATTTACCGTGGACACGACAGCCGCTTTTTCTCACTTCGAATATAACTATACCATTATTGAATGCGATCGTTAAGCATATAACTTCACAGTCAAGAAAATTATGCGGATCCCACGCACTATGGGAATCGATATTCCCAATTCACCAGAGAGAGCTTCACCCGAAAAATATTCACCAGAGAGAGCTTCGCAAGCGAAGCTCTCTCTGGTGTTTGGTTTGATTTGCGACATTTAGCGGTGATGGTGACTGCGAATGTTTCATTTCTTCAGCATTTGGTGCAATACTATACTGAGTTGCTGGTAAGTGTTACCTTGCGCGTACCACTGCTGTTTGTCTGCGTAGTCCACAGAACATACAGGGAGGCGTGTTTGCTTGAGGCGTTGTTGTGCACCATTGTTTATAAACTATGAGAAGGTTGAGCAATGTTATTGCCTCAAGTGGCACATCGCATCGCGGCAGAAGTGTTGGCAGAACCATGGGGCTGTACGTGCCGAAACCACAATCGGATTATGAATCACACCGTAGTGGCGGACTCAGGAAATTTGGACCACCTGAGGTTGTTTAACGTGCTCGTAAGACTAACTACAAGGCTGTTTTCGCATTTCGTCCGCAACGAAACGTGGCCGCCATGGCTGGGATTCGATCCCGCGACTTCGTGCTGACGATGCTCATTACGCAGCACTTTCTTCGCATGCGTATAGTCCGGAACCGGAGTGAAGGGCAGAAGGATGACACGCCTTCCCGAAATGAAACATTCGAAATAACCCTTTGCTCAACGGTTGAAGTCGGTATCAGCTTGCAAAGTGGGAACTCAGATGAAACGTTTTCAAGCGGATAGGCTTTTGATTATCATAAGGATATTTTTACTGAAATTTTACTGCATACATTGAGGTTAAAGCTCACTATGCAATATGTCCGTCACCAGCCTTTTTCAATAATTGACCTGCACTTTTAATTATTTTATTGGAACGAAAGACCTGCTCGTTCCATTGAAAACGCGCTAGCTTCGTGCCGCGGCCACTTGGGGCGCTAGTTGGTACCTGTCCAGAAAAGCAGGATATGCTTTAGTCGACGCGAACGATGAACATCATTTGCATCCGTCTATTTCGTTTAGCATTTTCCACTAAAATTTGTCATTAGTCCGTGAGACAAGCTGAGCGACATTTCAGCTAGAACACGCACGAAAAAACGGTCTCGAAAGCGGACGCGATAAGTACGCTTTGAAACGAACACGAAGCCCTCCTATGTGCCAAAACTCGAAACGGCGAAGAAAGAAAGAAATTGAACTGTCTGCGCTGAAATAAGCATATTATTTCTCCTTTCAGTTTACGCAATACAGCGGTGAAACAATTCAATGGTCTATTTATCAGGCCATAAATAAACGTAGGAAATTACGGGAGTATTACGAGCAGCCCTGCCTCTGCGCGTTTTCAGTTTTCCTTTATTAACCTGCCCCCCCCCCCCACCCTCCCCCAATATTACAAGATCCTACGCCTGAACGACTTACACTGCAAGTGCCGGCACGCATTTGTATTCAACTCCATGAAAATATATACTACTTTATACATTTGCTGCCGCGCCAACAACGACACGCTAATGCACAATTTACGGTGCTCAGTGTTAATCAATGTAAGTACGTTGTTTTTTATTCTCTTCGGCCACCTGAGACCACACGCAATTTACACGCTCAAAATCGGATCGCGGCACCGACACCACCTGCACTCAGCCCCGCTAAACTACCACCTGCAGCTGTCGAAGGTAGGAGTGCAAGGCAGTTCAATTATACATTTCGCTACAGTCAAAGGTACACGGGCACATCTCGGAGTTTGAATTCGTGTTCGTTATCAATTCGATCCACGGTCATCCCAGGAGTATCGCCTGCATTTGGTACACACACACACACACCAAAAAAGATATCGGCAATTGCAGCTATTACTGTTTCAATCCCGGCTCATGAGTTCCCTCCGACCGACCAATAAGGGCCCGGGTTCCCCGGCCTGTACCACCCACCTGCACTCTCGAACGACGATTCCGTCCAGCGTGGCGTCGACCGGGCGCGTCTCGTTGTCGAAGTCGCTCGTGTCGAAGGCCGAGAGGCTGAAGTTGACGAATCCGCGCATGCTGAAGTCGCCGCTGTACGCGAGGCGGTACACCAGTCGCGGAATGAAGTCGCTGGTGTACGCGATCTGGAACGCCTGTCACACATGCGCGTCGCGCTTTTTAAGTCGGGCAGTGAAGATTTAGCCGAATAAAGAAGCGCTAGTGGGCAGCACTGAATCAGTTGAAATCAATGAAGTGTGCTTCGGAACTCTCATTTTTCACTCATTTGCCGGCAGATGCCTGTTTCGCACGGGGTGATCTTCGCACTGCGTTTTTTCACGGCTGCGATTTCCGCCAATGCGACTTGCACACTGCAGTTTCGAATGCGCCGATCTGTGTCACAGCGATTTGCGCACTTGCGAGCGCCTAGCGAAAGACTGAACGATGTTTATCCTATATGGGCTTACTCAGCGCACTTCGATAAAAACGAAGTGAAGCGGACTAGACGCTGTTTTCTTGACATCATTTTTTAGTGCTTAAACTCATTCCTCTAACAAGACAAAAGAAAAATGCAAGCACTGCCGTCAATTATCAATGCAGGCACTGCCGTCAGTTATAGAAAGCTTGAGCACACGCATTTACGTACTTACACTCTGTATTTGCGCTATTACTCATTCCCAAGCTTTCTCAGTCTTTGATTGACCTGTCACATCGCTTGGCATGTGACTGTCGTTGAAGGCTTTCGTGTTGTTCATTGTCGATATCTTAGAGTGTGCAGAACTTCCTGTTCAGTCATGACTGTGTAAGCAATAACGCATGCTGCCCTGTCGTCTGCTACTGTGGACACGTGTGTTTATCTATTTTCTAGCGAGAGGTTTACCGGGAACAAAAAAATATTTTGGCTATGTTGCTGCAAGTTGTGACCAGGTGATAGGGCAGTCTGCTGGCACTGTAAGTTTATTTTAATTTTTTGTCAGACCCGTGAACTTGGCTATTTCCGACTCTTCACACGGTGTATACGTTTGTGTCTTCAAAAAAAAGTTGGTGCTTGTCTGCACCCGTGTTGTCTAATCTTCTCTCATTATTTTTTCGCGTTTTCCCGAAGTATACTGGCAAGTTTCTATTTGAAACTTCGTGTCCAAATTCTCAAATAATTTCTCAAACAAATTCTCCCACATAACTTGAATTAATAAAATTCTGTTGTCACGGATTTTCTGGTATTTTTGTGACGCCGGGCTCTTTTCGCACGAAAATGTTTCACAAGTTCATGATAAGATTAGCTGAAAATCAAACGAGAAGTACGGGTATTGAAAGATACGTAAAAAATATTTTACATTTTATCGTAATAAAGAAAACGTGTGCCCAAATGAAAAATTCCCCCCTATGTGCTATTTGATAACCATATTTCTTCTACCATCCCGCGCGGTAATACATGTCCCAGAATTCAAATGTAGCCGACGTGATTTAAATTACGCAAATGAAATTACATAGTGCACGCCGAAGCATTTCTTCAGGTCGTTTTGAACACTGAGATCGTGCTAGCACCAAATTTCATAAATGAAGTTCTGATGAAGGACGTATCGGGGAACACGTCCTGTTAGTCACCGTAGGCTTTAAATAAACTTTCGGAAGATTAGCTTCTCACACAGAGCGAACGCTTAGTACGCTTTCCTGTGCACACAAATGCAACTTAACACAGATGTCATTGACGTTGCGTATGCTACGGGCGGCGTACTTACGTTACAGATGACAGCGAAAATGGAAACTCCTTGCAGAATGACCTGCCATGCCCCTGCACCCAGAAAAAGAAAGAAAAATGTACCATTGGTCACATGCACAAAACACTTCCTGTGAAAGCGAAAAAGAAAGGGTGAAATACAAAACGAACCATCATCGTGATGGTACATTTGAAACAGTCAGCTTAGCTGTTTCTCATTTACGATTCTTTCAATTGACTGGACGTTTGGTTGTTCTTGTAGCCTTAATATCTTACTTCATCCAGCAGAAAAAATATACACTGTATTCGGTTTGATATTCGAAGCTCGTCTTTCTCGATTATTGGTATTTGATTTGATTCCGAAATTGTTGCATTCGAGCACCCCCGACAAAAATGGCACGGGGCGTTGCTCACCAATGTTTGGCACCCTCTCGGCTAGTGGCCGGCGCATCTGCGACGTGTACTTGTAGGCGTCCAGGCGGATTTCCACGATGTTGTTGAGGAGCGCGAACAGCGGAGCGAGTGGGAATGCGGCCACGAAGAGGGTGACAAAACCGAACTGGATGGCTGCGAAAGGGTTGCACAGGACGAGTCGGAACGTCTTAGAAGCTATGTGAATCAGCAGATGACGCCATGACGCAAAGCGGCAGAAAACGTCTGGACGACGCGTTGACTAAAAACGACTGACTTTACTGTCTGGAAAAATATAACGCATGATGTGTGATATGATGTGATATATATGGGTGTGTGCGTGTTACACATACTAACACTTATTCTACGTGTTAGTATGCGTTCACATCCTGCATTCCTTTACAGCGTAGATGCATCTTTTTTCATTGCTGATGAGCCTTATCTGAACTTTACTTCTGTTTAATAAATAGCCTCGTTCACATCATGCATGTTATATAAGCAGTGACCGCTCTTAAGACCTATGCGTAAATTGCAAAAGAAACCACAGTGTTCTTTTTTTTTACGACGACAGTTCTTCATATACATGTGTAGTGTGATACTATTAAACTGACAGCCAACCCTGACGTCCACACCACAACCATCCCGAACAAAAACAACCCTTCCGGTTTTTTGTTGTTGAAAGCGGCGGAAAGCATAGCGCAAACGTATTCATCTGAGCAAGAACGTGTACGTGTAGTAAAGGAAACCGAAGGGCTATCAGACGATAAAGACAGTGATGCCCAGCAAAGCATAAGAGAATTTTACCCTTCTTTTAATTAAAATGTAGAAATAACAAGTAAGTATGAAAGTGGACGAAGAAAGGGCCATCTGCAGGCGCGATGTTTTACCTGCGATTGAGCTACTGCGACGTCTGGATGTTCCACATTCCACATCCTGGCTGAGAGTGCCGCTGGCTAACACTGTCACGGCTAGAGCAGATACGCGTAGTAAAAAAAATGCAGGGAGTAGACGGGTCGACAGCCGTCTGCGTAGCTGAACTGGCACGTAATGCGGAAGCTGTGGGTTCGACTCCCACTTGATTGGTCGAAAGAGGGGCAGGGGATTACGGACCAGGATAATGCCCCTGCGCACACTGCGTTGAAAGTACGTGAGGCTTTAGCACACATTTCCGTCACTATGCTCGACCACCCTCCGTACGCACCGGATTTAGCCCCCTGCGACTTTTTCTTTCGGTCTCCAAATGTAAACTGGCGCTCTCGAGCAGCAATACGGCATGTGAGGACAAGCTGTCCTTTCTTCCACGTTCAATACTCTCTCCGTGAATATTTCTACATTTCAGCTAATAAAACAGTTCGTTTCCCCATGCTTTCTTGGTATTCATTACCCGTTCGCATGATGCAGTTTTAACGTGGCTACAACATTCCCGTTCATTTGTAAGCCCGCATATCTTGTGTGGTAGGGACTGGAACATAGGCGCAAGACTAGCCCGCGATCGCCAACAGAGGGCGCACCCATCTCGAGGTACTCGTCGAAGAGCGACAGCACGCTCCACTCCGCCAGCACATAGTCCTCCTCCCAGCGGGCCAGCGGTCCACTGCGCCCTCCGCCGCCGCGTCTCACGTGGTCCCGTTGCCACGAGCGCCACCGGTTCGAGAGTCGCCTGCGTTGGTTTGCGCTTGAAGTACGGGCGCGAGCATCGCGAAGAGCTCGCAAAAAATAACCGTTTTTGCTGCTTTGAGCGGCTATAACGGGAACCAAAGCAGTCGTTTGGGGCATCTGTAGACCCCACTTATTGTCCTTTAAGCATGTATAGTTGACATAAAAACTGTTTACAGCGCAAACACATGCAACCACAAAGTATAAGGGACAGGACACAGCGCTTGTGTCCTGTCCCTTATACATTGTGGTTGCATGTATTTGCGCTGTAAACAGTTTTTATGTCAAGTATGCACCAACTCGCCCAGAAAGAAGTTTTAATGAAGCACGTATAGGCTCCATTAATAAGTACATCTGCTGTGCTCTGGGGATAAATTATAATTCTTGAAGGAGCAGAGCGCAGGAAACACCAGTTGCTTTTTTCATAAGTTTCATTTTCCTGATAAAACAGAATGATACAAGTTGCATCTGTTACAGTGTATTAAATTGGGAGTAGGTACGAGAAAAGTTATGAAAGCCTTGGCAAATAAAATCACCATCTCAACACTTTCTTGTTTCATGTTGTGCCTTTTTTCACTGACATTGTATGTAGAAAAGGAGCGCTCTAGATGCACCAAATTTATGGGCATTTATCGTCTCCTAAGTATAGGCATTTACAGGCACCACCAATAAAGGCGCCGCGGAAAATGTTTCTAGCCGCATAGTTCGTCCGTGTATGTTAAATAGCACGATAAGGACGTAAGAAATACATAGACATATTGCCCAAAGTTCTGTTCTCTAATGATCACGTCACGAATGTGTGATGCGGTCATGACGCATTTACCTCTTTGGTATGAAAACAAAAAAGTGAGGCCGAATTCGCGAAGCGTTTTGTTTGCAAGTCTCATCGCCATCGACCGGCCGTCTTCACTAGTGATACGACTATCTGCTATATTACGTGTGGCTTAATGACGTTCTTACGTGCAATCATATTGTAAGATCATTTTTATGAAAACTGGTTTGTATGAACAAGTATTCCAAGTTATTTAAGCCCTCTGACGCGTGCCAGTGTTTTTTAGGGTTCAGAGAGCTTGGACCTTCATTGAACGCAGTAAAAAATTAATAATAATAATAATAAGTAATGATAAAGGTGACTCGTAATCACACCAGTACTCCTTCAAAGTATGCCAAACCTTCCAGCAGCCGCGCTTCCATAAAGCCTCAAACCCATCTCAAAGAGGAAGGATGCACTGGGTTAGCCAGCTTAAACTTACGACTGTCGACGTCTTGAAATGCGATACAAATTTATAACGACGACAATGTAAACCCTCGTTATAGCTAAATCGCTTTATTCTAAGCTTCTCGTTGCCCATATAGCAATGTACGCCTTTCAGACTGGATTATTCTAAGTGCAGTCGCCCGAATTCCGCATGTACGAACCTGGAAATCCGCATGGGGAACTTAATGCACCGTGCGCGATGGCCATTTGCTTTCTTTTTTATCAACCTGGAAATGCAAGAAGCTTTACGAAAGCCAAACACATGCGAGTGACGGCAGCTTCGTGGGACTAACTTTATCACTAGATAACCGACAAATGACAACGCTGCACGGAGGTGTCAAGGGATTCGGCATTGTCATGTCACCATTATGGTGCGTAGATTTGCATTAATATACGTTCTACGAAGTCTCGTGCTGTTTTCGTAGTACTTATCGCGCGTTATTTGGACTCTTTTAGAGCGTATCCGCTTCTAACTAAATACCTGGCATTACAACCTTTATTGCTATCGTGATAATTTCGGTTTAACGAGGAACTTGCACATTTGTATGATCAAAGAAAAAAGAACCTTGACGACTAAAACGGCCGAAGAAAAGAGCTGCAAATGATGCAAAAGTAGGCGGAAGTTCCAAGAAAACAAAGTCACGATTACGCGATAAGCAGTTGCAAGAAAAGGTAGAAGAAGCGCGGAATCTTACAATTTTGCAAACTCTTGGATGTTGTTCACGACCTGCTTGCCGATCATGACTATTGCCAGTTGGACGGTTACTTCGTAGAGGCAGACGCCGTCGCACTGAAAGACAACGCAGTGGTTCACTTGCAACAGGTTACAGAATGCGTTACTGTTGAAGAGGTGCGAAGTGGCTAGAGCCTAAGGCGTAGAAGTGGGCTCGTGGTCTGATAAATACTTCACTGCTGTAAGTGCCAAGTGAGTTAGAAGTAAGTCAAGATATGGACAGCTGTGTGACTTCGTCTTGCTTTCTCTGTGTCCCGGTTCACTTGTTAAGCTAGTAAACTTGTATCACTGAACATTGTTTCAAGATGGTTTGGGTTACTATGGTAGAATCAAACAAGTAGGACAAAGTGACCGTTTGAAATTGGTGAACGCTTCCTGAGCGCTAAATTATAACATATATGTGGCAAATTAGTTGCGAGATAGGATCGAACGAAGTGATTTTGATTAGCCAGAAGGCCTAGAGGTTGCAATAACTTTCGACAAAAAGTTACTAATCTGGATTTGACATTGTTGAAGCTCATTTGTAGTTTACTAAATTTTCGGCTAACTGATGCAAGTAAACAGCTTCTGTTTATATACGATGGCGATCCTTTTGCAAGGATTCTGGATTTTGAATTTGGCACGTGAGAGTAACGAACACTTTGACGAAGATAATGGCCAGGAGCACCAGATTGGTAAATATACAAGCATAAGATAGTGTACATTACGGTCGCAGTAATCACTTCAGCGCTTACGCGTAAAAGCGACGAATTTAATTTCTTTACAGCAGCTGTGTGTCCCTAAAACGACAGCTGTGCAACTTCGTAACACATCCTGAATCACGAACAACAGCGTCAAATAGGGAACGACGTATAGAAAAACACAAACAGCCTTGACTAACAATCATCTTTTGTTACTTTGCAAGGGGCCAACTGCCACCAATGACCATAAAAGGGCACATCGGACAAGAACGGCTGAATTTAGAAGGATGATTGAGGTTTCTCGTCCTTGTTTTACGGAATAACGGGCACAGGAAGAGTAGAAAAACATGTGGTTGAAAGTCATTCATTAGGAAGATAATTAGTGATTCCCTTATTTGCTCGCTTGACATTGCGATTTCTCAGAGAGATCATTAAGGCCAGGTGCAAATGATAAAAAGTGTTCTCATGGTAGACGATAAAGAATTTAGTTAGAAATAAAAGAAAATGTTTCGCCTTTTGTGCCAGTTAATGATTTATTGCACACTTATGCACCAATCCCACCAACTCAGCCATTTAATGTGGTTCATTTCTAACCATCTCCGTTTGCATGCCCATCCGCGCTGCCTTTCGTTTTTTCTTTTGCAAAATTCAAATATTTTCACAAAACAGGCGAGTTTCCGCACTGCAGGGAGAAAACCATCTCTGCCTGGCCTCACTGCCATAACTGCCAATCCCAAGATCATCCCGTGACTAGCCACGAGCCCGCCTGTACGTCACGGCCTACGTCATCACTGTACCACAGTGCCATCTCTACATAAACCCGACGCAAGCACTGGGCCGCTTCACTTGGCAGCGGCTAGAGCAGCGGGACAGCACGGCTTACGCTGTGTCTCCTCTCCTATGCATCGCAGGTTAGGCACTATGTGCGACTGAAGTATTCACGTTGCTTATTTGATGCTGTCGCTACTGCCAAATTATTTTTTTTTGTGTATTTTTGTTTTTGCTGCAATGTCCCATGAAGAGCAAAAAGATGCTGAAAGATTTGAAACAAGAAATTCGTGATATGCGCGCATCTCTGGAGAGTGAATTAAGGAAGGAAAATCGAGAGATTAAGAATAGCCTGGATCGCTGCTGAGCACGAGGTTGCGGGATTGAATCCCGGCCACGGCGGCCGTATTTAGATGGAGGCGAAATGCGAAAGCACCCGTGTACTTAGATTTAGGTGCACGTTAAAGAACCCCGGGTGGTTCAAATTTCCGGAGTCCTCCACTACGGCGTGCTTCATAATCAGAAAGTGGTTTTGGCACGGTAAACCCCATATTGTTTAAATAGCCTGGATCATATGAACAAATGTTTTGAGGACATGTGTACCGTCATGAAAGATATTCAGAAAGAAAAACGCTGCAACCAAGGCTGAGAACGCTTGCCTCACTTCTGAGTCCACACTACTGAAGAAGCGTGAACTGAAATCTGAGCTCAGAATTGTACAACTAGACCAATATTTCAGAAATAAGAATCTGGAAATCAAAAGTGTTCGAACTTCACAGGGCGAAAACCTTTCTACCATTCTGAAAAAAGTTGGATAATTTGTAGGTGAGCCTATTAGTGAAAATGATGTTGAGATCTGTCACAGAGTTATGACGAGGGATTCCGGGCAGGCCAACATCGTGGTACCGTTCCGCAGCCGGTCAAAACGCGACGCAGTCCTCAATAAAACTCGAAAGAAGCGACTGTCGGCCACGGATCTTGGCTACACACAGTCTTGTGCTGTGCTTGTCAATGAACACCTGTGCTCTGAATTGAAAAACTTTTGGGCATGACGATCGCACGAAAAAGGGAAAAGAGTCGGCGTTTTGCTTGGACGCAGGACGGCAAGATTTTTGCTAGGAAAAGTGAATCCTCCCGGCCGTTGCAAATAACGCATGTCTCTGATCTAGAAAAAAAAATGACTAACCAAGGTTTCATGGCTACTAATGATGACGTGATGTCTGGAAGCGCTACGCACGCATCATATCTTACGCCGCATGAAGTTGGCAGCCTGTATAACCCGCCGTGGTTGCTCAGTGGCTATGGTGTTGGGCTGCTGAGCACGAGGTCGCGGGATCGAATCCCGGCCACGGCGGCCGCATTTCGATGGGGGCGAAATGCGAAAACACCCGCGTGCTTAGCTTTAGGCACACGTTAAAGAACCCCAGGTGGTCAAAATTTCCGAAGTCCTCCACTACGGCGTGCCTCATAATCAGAAAGTTGTTTTGGCACGTAAAACCCCATATATTATTATTATTAAAATGAGGTATTTGCTACTTTCATGCTACCAAAAAACAGCAGATGTGACGTCGCAGCATTCGAGATCATGCCGATTAAGCATGTCCTGGACTTGATTCTACCTGCATTAGTATACATATTCAACTTGATATTTTCCAGGGGCTCGTTCCCGAAAAGACTTCAGGTTGCGAAGGTAGTAGTTTTGTACAAAAGTGGTGATAAAAACGAGTTAACAAATATCGGTGTTGCTCATTTTTTCTAAAGGTATAGAAAAACTAGTACATATCCGCATGACATCGTTTCTAATCAAACACGACCCGATCACTAGTATGCAGTACGGTTTTGTGAAAGCGCAGTTGAGAGAAACTGCCTTACTCACGCAAAAGGAAATTATATTGCAGTCGTTTGAACAGCATTTATGTACTCTGGGTATCTTTGTTGATTATTCGAAGGCGTTCGATTGTATAAATTATACTACACTACTCAACAAACTTGAACATTGTGGCTTTCGTGGCATATTTTTTGAAATAATACAGTCGTATCTTCAACACCGTATGCAACAAGTCGTCAAATTTAAAGCCAATTCACGCTGGAGTGCCACAAGGAAGTATCCTGGGGCCCCTGCTTTCTTGTATTTATATTAATGACTTAGTTACTATTGATAATAATGTGAAATTTATTATGTACGCGGACGACACAACTATACTGGTTACCGCACCGAATTCCGCAGAGGCTATCGGTATCGCAAATGAGGCCCTAACAAAACTGTCCTCGTGGTCTACCGCGAATTCACTTAGTATAAATACTAAGAAAACAACAGCTGTTCTGTTCAGACCGAGAAATCGTAATGTCGCTACAGACTTAACATTACAACTCAATAATTCTATTATTCCGATTGTGCCTGCTGTTAAATGTCTGAGGGTTGTATTCGAACAACATATGTCGTGGAACTTGCCTGGGGATTTAGTCGCTACTAAAATATCCCGTGTGAGTGGAATTTTGTGCAGATTAAGATATTTTCTCGCTTAAAGCATCAAGCTTCTCCTATACAAGTCCTTGCTTCTCAGTCAAATTAACTATTGCCATCTTGTTTGGGGTACTACGACACTTTCTAATATCACCACATTACAGAGAATACAAAAAAAGGCCATCCGTAGTATTCTGGATGTTCCCCAGGACACACATACTCGCCCGCTTTTCAAAAAACTGAATTTACCTCCAATGCCTGATATTTATAAGCAAACACTAATTCACCTGTATAAGACAGGTATTAATAGAAATAATAACACGTTAAATACTCTCTCGAACTTAAAAGGCAGAGATGGGAAGCTAAATACGCGCAGTTGCGAACTCTGGGAGATGCCACGGGCAAGGACCAATTACACTTACCAAATTTTGCGCTTTACATTGCCGTCTTGTCTGAACAAAATCTACGCTGTATAACTTTCATTACTGTGCTTTTCTTTTTCTCGTCTTTTCGTTGTTTCCGCAAAAGGGAAGAAATTGGTTTTGGTAACAGTGTATTTGCCGAATTGTGTATTGTATATGTATTGTGTGACATTTGTCGATTTGATATATGTGTAATGTGCATTAGCAATTAGCGTTAATTTTTTTTTCTCTCGGTTTCAATTGTGCGTGAGTGCTATATGTACTATATATACTACATGCATTACGTCGGTCGCTCATGTTATTGCGACTTAGGTGATTCTAGCTGAATATGTATCACCTCACATTATGCTCTGTCACTCCCTGTTAAAAGGGGCTGCGGACCTCGTCAAGCCATACAAAGGCTTTTTGTTCGCGGTCCTCAACATATTGGTGTTGAAATAAAATAAACTGAATTGAATTGAACTGTAAAATAGTGAATTTATTTTCGAGCAACGGTTAATTCTGACTTGTGGTGAACTTGAACCATGCGTGTTAATAAGCACCGGCCGTGCACAAATATATCGTTGAATATTGAGCTTCATGTGAGATCTTTAGTTTCAGCATTATTTTTCGAGCAACGCGATTTTGACCTAGCATTCCGGTGTTGCTGTCTAAATCGCTGAAGTGTGGATATATTTCGCACCGCACTAAAATGTGCACACGAAGCAAACGTTTGAGAGCGCAGTTTCACATTCGCATTCGACATAGTACGTGTTTTAATGCGGTGTTCCATATCTTGGAGTCCTAGCCTCGCGGTTCTAGAACATTTTGCGTTAACTTGCGATAAGATTACTCAACCAATTCAATGTAATTGAGTGATTACGCAACTATTCAATTGAATGCAACAGCTGTTCTGCGTTTGTTTGTTTGTTTGTTTCGCATTTCAATCCCAACAAGATACCACATACGTTTCTCCTCTCGTGCGAATTCGTAAATGTGCCAAGTTCAATGTTTTCTGCCGTGCCGTGATCAGCCGAGCCAGAATCTTTGTCGCCGACGTCACTCAACCTTGTGGCCTTGTGACGCATTTACCTATCTTCACCATGGGATACTGCGCGATAGCTGAACACAAATGTTATTCAGATTATCGTAAAATGGTGCGAACAAACCACACGCACCTTGTCCAAGCTGTACCCGAACAGAGTTCCTTGATGTCCTGGGCGCGACGCGAACCTGGATCACAAAGGACATATGCGTATTTAGTTTGACTTTACTGCTTGTTAGATCGTATTCGGTAAGAACAACGCGTCTATCCTACATAGCCTGACTTAATTTTGCCTACATTATTGCAGAACTAACAGTATAATAACTAAAGGCGTCATTAGAAGCGCGGCTAGCCTTAACCTAATTTCATTGCATACCGCCACCACAACCAATCCCCAATTCTCACCACGATTCTATACCACACGACGAAGTTACACCACACCACAATGCAATGTGGCGACGTACACTGTAAAAATTCCTATTCGCTTTGAATCGGCGCTGTCACGATAAACCTAATTTTGCTGGTGTTCTATGCACCGCTGCTGCCATGAAATGCCTGTACTGGTCTTCTGGACCCATTCACGCTCCAAATGCGGGTTTTAGCTTAGCTGACTGTCCAGCCTATGTATGCATGGTCAAAAACTCGGTGGTTGATTTATTGTGAGAATTTGTAGTCTTTAAAATAGGTACCTTGCTAATAGTGTGCGGGGTTGAGGTAGGTTCATTCGCACAACCTCGGAGCACAAGCAAAGCTCACCGCAAAGTCTCGTCAGAACAAACAGCAACGAACTAATTAACGCGTCCTGCACAATCTTAACTCTAGTAGCACGCACCTTCCTTTAAAGAACGCTATGTAGATAAGCGAAGAGTACGTATTGAGGAAAGTGAACAGGAACATCTTGAATGTGAAGCTGTCTTCGTATTCGTGTTGCGTCCTTGGACGTTCTGAAAAAACAAAAACGAAGGAAACCACGAATTTTTGTGACTTGAAGAAGTAATTGACCTCTAGTCTGCTGTTTTGTCTGCCTTCAACGTGCATGCTAAACGAAGTAACATTTGTAGAGGCGCCCATGTTGACATTTTGCCAGTTAACCGGAGCTCTTTGCCCTGGATAATGCTAGTTTGCCCCGAATAACGCTAGCACCAGGCCTAAAGTTCAGATAATTCACGGTATAATTTACAAGAGTATGTCGCCAACATGTAATTGCGGCTCCATGTGCCTCGTTACACCATCTGTAACGCGATGTCTGCTGAAGTTAAATGTATAGTACTGTTGCCAGCTTTATTACCACCGATAACCCAGCCAGACTTAACGTGAACATCGAACGATGTGAGGCGATTGTCGCTATTTATGCTAGAGAGGGCTGCTTGACCGCCGACGATCGGCAAACGTGTACATTATTACTGTGTGGTGGCATGGCACTGAGTGGCGATGGCTAACACTCCCAGGGCCAGATCCAGTGCACATAGTCAGACGAGCAGGAAAGCGGAGAGAAGGACATCCGCCGCAATAGCTGATTCAATTGGCAGAGCGATATGGAATCGGCTCCCACCGGCGGAAAAGCGTATTTGCGGCCCCTTTCCCTTCCATTTTAATTATTATTTTCATGTTTCAACCAAAACTACAGCTAACTTCGCCTGTGCTCTTCTCGTTCATTGCTGTGCTTAAGTGTAAACGAAGACAAAACAAAGAGTCGACGCATGTCCATCGTTATACGACGCACATCATGTGAAAGAGTGGCAACAGAATTGATGACAGAGAAAACGTTAGTGGTACGTGAGCGCTGTCAGAGAACAGGTAAGTCATGCCCAACGGCAGTCAATATATGCGGAGGTAATTAAATAATTCAGTAGAAACGAGAAAGGAAACGGGCAATAAAGTAATATCAGCAGCCGTAAATGTTTTCGAGAAACAACCTTTAAACTGTGTAGGCAAAGTTGCTAGCCCTTTTCTTTTCAAGTAGGTTTGCAGTTCAAGTTCTTCCACCATAGATTATTTCATTCGATGCAGCCAAGCATGGCGTACTTTAGCTTAAAGGGTATGAAAAAAAAAATTTAGACCATGGGATAGCCTACCTATTTCAGTCAGTCGTGTGGCAATCTTGCTGTACACCTGTGGAACAAAAGCACATTACGCTGCCATTGGGAAATTACTGCAAGCGACACGTGTAAAATCTGGCAGAAATTCCTGGCTGAGAGCCTAACACCGTAGCGTTAATATCAGAGCCATTAACTATCTTGGCTTTCCCACCAGGGGTATTTGCATATGCGGGACGTATAGTGCCATGCAAGCGAACACCACCGTGAACAATAGGCAAACATGCACAGACAGACAGAGAGTAAGGGATCGACACGTCGGCTTAACTCCGTGGCTGCGCTAGCACGCGCAGAGCTAGCGTGTGCAGTAACTATGCGGACAGGGAGGTATTGTATGTATGTTAAACTCTTTAACTATATCATTTTCTCGCAGAACTAAACGCACGCGTAATATACCATACGCAGGCTCTCCGACGCTTTCAGGTTGTCCTAGACGGGAGGGCTGGTCTAACACCCGTGGTATACTGTTAGAGTCCAGGAATTGGGTAGTGGTGATGGCGATGATGATTATTTTTTATTCGTGATCCCTTTGAAGCGCGATGGTGAGAAAGTCCCCTAGCCTGCTTGAGTCATCAGGTATGCCATACATTTTTTTTTATTCTAACATTTTCGTATGCGTCACCTTAATCTTTTTCTCTAACTCAAAACTGCTCTACCTTGTGGTTGATGATTATGATGATATATTGGCATTCCCTTTCAAACGGGGCGGTGACACAGTCACCTAGCCTTCCTGAGTTAGGTATCTCAGACATGCTTTTTATCCCAGCATTTTTTAGCATACATCGCTTTAATCTCTTTTTCTCTTCCTCAGATGTATGTAGCATAGGTAGCGCTACCGCTACCTATGCTACATAGGTATCGCTACCGCTACCTATGTAACAGATCCGGTCGTATCAATCTATTCCCTGCTTTTCTTCGAATTAATGTTTTTAATGGTTCCTGCTTATCTCGACTGCTGCACCAGTTGACGATTCCGTCCACTTTAAACCCAAGCGCTTCTGGAAGGCGTACGTTACCCATGGGTCTCACTGGGTGAATTCCTTGGCATTTCCTTAGAATGTGATGGCTGGTCGCTACATTTTTGTTGCATCATTACACATGCCTCACCTAGTTGCGAATATTTGCTCCGGTATGTTTTTTCTTCTTGGGCAACCAGCTCCAGCCTCAAATAGCAAGGCACTTCCCTTCGTATTGTTGTACAAAGTTTCTAATTTTCTTTTCCTTGATAATCTTGTAAATCTTCATGGTTTTTGTTTCCATTCTTTGTATTCCATTCGCTGTCTCTGTTTCACTCACTCACTTTCTTTGACTCCTGGTTGTCTGTTTACACTTTCAATTACCCTGTATTTGATTGCCAAATTTCTTGACTTCTTACTCGATTCTGTGACCACACTTTGCGTGGACAGATACTTGTGCACTTTAGCCGCCTATTTATTTTGATCGAGGTTCCTGAGTCTTTCTCCAAAAGTACGCTTTTCTGCAGTACGCTCCTCATATTCATACGAGTCTCTATCCATGTCACCCTGCACTGTTTCATTGGTGATTTCCCGTGGACCCTCGAAGCCGACCGGCCTACTGATCTTTGGTTAACTTCCAACCCCGACAAGATATCCGATTTGAAGCACGGAATCGCAATTACGAACGTTAAAGCTAGCGCCATTACTATTTTCCAAATTCCACGCATCACCTCAAATTTATGGCGGCGCCGAAGTGGTCTATACGTTTCATTATTGCTGCATTCCGCTTCCCCTTTATTTTCTGATTATCTTGGTCGGTGCTTGAGTTGTCGTTTCCTTCGTTTATGTATACGCAGAGAAGAACATGTAGAATATTTGTCTCTGAAATTACCTTTGTTCAAAGGTCTTGTCGGAACTAAAGCTGAATATGTGGCTTCTAGGCTGAACGTATTTTCGTTAAGCTTGCTACCACAATTTACCTTGTTCAGAAGAGCACTTCCAGAATTATTACAATTACAACTGCTCCGCTAGTTACACATCCGTAAAAGATCACCGCTGACCTTCCTTGGACCCCGACGCCAACACTGCCACAAAATCTATTGTAACATCCCACGGTGCCGCCTTCATCTAATTTACCCTACCTCACATTTTTTCAGGCATCGGTCGTAGAAGTAAGATCGGCATTAGCAAACGTGTCACAAACCCTTCCTCGTAATCATTCATACCACGGAATTCTGAGGACTGGAATCGCCTTCCCAGATCAATCAATTCCTAGCTTGAAGGACGTTGCTGCTTTTCGTGGATTACCGGCCAGTATTGCATAACGAGAAATTTTCAGTTCCTACGTACTCTATGTCTGAGCTCTACTGGTTACTCCCTTTAAATGCTTGGTGCCCTCAGGATACTGGGAAATTAAAGTGAAAATGGAACGGAGCACACACACCTTGTTCATGAGTAGGATGACGACGAGATTGAGCAACGAAGCGGACACAGCGGTCGCCATGTGTGCGTGGGGTCGCAGCTGGGGCTTCTGCGATAACCAGCCGAGTGTGATGATGCGATAGGCGATGATGGCGAACACCGAGCACACCACCAGGCACAGCTGCAACGCGGGCGGGGATGACCACGTGAGCTGCTCTAAAGCGGCAACCGCATGCACCTTATTTCGGGCGTATTGATTCTTCCGCAGACAAGAAAAGCCGGCATTACCATGTGAAGCAACACCAGGGCTGCGAAGTTGACTGAATTGCGATTTCTTTTTTTTTTCGGCGAATGGCTACAGCAGTCGCAAATCTTGTGCGTCGGATTTTTTTTTCGTGAAATCGACCCACTTTGGGCAATTCTTCGCAATATAATTTACGTCCGAAGTTTTGCTTCCTACAGTTTTGTAGTTTTGCTTCCTACAATCCGTAGGATTTAGCTTTATATCTTTTAAATCAAACAAATTACCAGCAAATCGTTTTAATAGGTGATTGGGATTTCGCCCCATACTGATAAGCTGTATCAATACTCCAATATATTTTTTACAACCTTTGGGGCTTATCTTCTGGTCAACATTAATCACCATCCACCTAGAGTACAGCTCCTTTATTTTCCCTCTGTGTTCGCTAATTTCCTGTCAAGAACGTCATGCCATGCTCACGAACGTATGTCATTCGCTACCAGAAAGATATATCAAGGGCGCCTCATTAAAAAAAGGCACCCAAGCTGGATGGCCACTATTGTTTGGGGAGAACAACAACGTTCAAAGGTGCAAGATTCTTGATTTCAGTGAGGGATACGTTGCACCCTTACAACAGAGAGAGTGTTGGAAAATTCGTCTGCGCGAATAACTGCGTGTCCCATTTATTTTACCTAATTTCTGAAGGCTCTCGTACACCTCAAGCACCAACACGTTCACACTGTTTCGAGCTAAGTAATCCTGGAGTGGCGTGGGCTCTCGAAAGTGATGTTTGACGAGGCACAGGGATTTGCTCCCTCAAAAGGAGTGGCCAGTATGCGTTATTCTTAGCGTCAGAGTGAGCGTTATGGCCATGATACTTGCAAATTGTTATGACGGAGTCTGAAAAAGACGCGCCGACCTCCAGCAATGCCAAGACGAAAGTACACGGGAAGTATTGCGCATGTGGTCACGTCTAAGTACTGACACAAACACGTCGTACTTCGCATTATTCTTTTGTTGTTGTTGCTGTCGTTGTTGCCTTTTTTAGGGAGCTGTTCGCTCAATATTTACAGTGAAAAGTTTTAATTTCATGCGAGCGCCGCAAATAATTCATAGCACATTTTGTGCAACCCATTGAAAACTCGCGCCCAGGGTAGGATACGTAAAAAAATGCAAGCTATGCGCTTCAGCTGTGTCAATGCACTCAGGTATCCACAGCAAGGCCATAGTGTGTGTTTACGTTTCAGTGGTGTCCGCTAGCACTAGACCACCATATGAGGTTTTGTTGACGTGGCGAAAAGTCAGTCTCCTTTTGCGTTATTTGCTGTGTTCTCGGGGAGTTGACTGCTCCATAGCGTAAGTACTGTGTCGACAACGATCCAGTAAAGAAATAAAACTCCGACAAGGCCTCTTTTTTCTCAATACTCCGTTAACGTGCCACGAATGAGGAATATTGCTTTCAGCTGCATACTAAACAACTTGACTACCGCGACAGCAATGTGGTCAATCATATAATCAAAGGAGGCCCGCAAATGCACCAGACACAAGAGCAACGCAGAAGCTCCCGCTCCAACTTGAACCGGACGTCAAGATTCAGAACTTGGTTAAATATGGCCTAGCAGACTTCCTATCAGCATTGCCTTACAATAGTATCAGAGACTCTACCTAGCAGGTCTTGAGCTCTCTTGCGCCGAAGCGGTCCGAAATTGAGAAAATGCTTCCAAATTCGTGACGTCACATTGGCGTTCCGACGTCGAAATATTCACGCTAAATTCGGAAAGTGAAATCTTTCATTTCATTATTTACTGCTACATCAAATTTCTTTCTCACAATGAACGAAAATAAAGTTCCGGAAGAATGTGTTACCGGTCGGAACTGATTTCATGCGCCTTCTTGTTGTCCATTTAAACGTTACGTTAAAAGTTGTAATGGTTATTTCACTAGCCTACGAGCCATTAGGCTCAACAATGATTCATCACAGTCAGTTCCTCGTTGTTTACCTCATTTGTTCATAGATTATTGTACACTTGTACTAACCATCACCAAAACGACGGAGTTAGCGGCTGCAATCCGCGCCACTTTCTCCCAGGTGGGCACATAAGGTTCGTATATCTGGAGAAAAGAAAAATGCAAATGAGTTCGTCTTAGTGATACTGATCACGCTAGCCCAGTGCAATGTAGCAGTAACTAATCAGAGAGAAGTGCATATTCCATGGTGTGACCTGAAATGTTTATCAAGCCTCTTCAATTGAGACAAAGTGCGCTACGTAGTCCATAACGAAGATGTGGTTCCGCAAAGCGAAGGCCTGGGGTACGGACAAGCTGCACAGTGTGTATTCGAAACGTTCAAATAATGAGTTATTATCCTAGCCGATTTGGACCTAGGATCAAGCAGTCTTTATTCGTGAATTCGAATATTTTTTTTTGTTCTGAATATTTCACATTGCCACTAGAATATGTCACTAGAATGAGCCACAGTTCGTGCTTACATGTTCAATGGGCCGGTTAAGGACGTAAGGAAAAACGAGACATTTTGCTTGAAGTTCAAGGGCTCTACCGAAGGTTACGTGCCTTATACCGAAGAGGGCACGTAAGATATCCGAGAATTTTACCAAAATTTAATATGTGGCTTGGTGAGGGGCGCTTTAAAAGAACAATTCTTCCAAGAACCGGCACATATATTAGGTTATAAACCTACTTTTCTTCTCTGTATTCTATGTAAAATAAGATTTGGTGCATCTTGACTGAACTTGTCTAACATCTTTGTATTACACAAAAAATATTCGCAGTTCCGCCAGAAAGGCGAAGCTCTGATTGCGATAGCAAATTAGTAGATAGCTGTACGAAGTAATTATAGTAGCTTTATCTGTCGTGCAAACGTGTAAACATTCGCTAACTAACTGAATTAACAATGATAGAATATATAAGCGTGAATCAGCGGTTGTGTCCTGAAAGCGATCTGCGACGTTGCCAAAGTGCCCGCCCGCGTGGGCCTCATCTTCAAAGCGGTCTGCGATGTTTGCAGAGTGTGTGTGGCTCCGGTAGCTTCGTATACGCCGTACTTTCGACGTTTCGTTCGCATTGAAACGACAGATGCACGGATGTCAGTTGGCTTGCTGTTGCTGCGTGATTTCTGACTCCAACGTTTTTGCAGACAGTTTCCGCTGTCATCGAGCGGGCTGTATTCATGTTTACCTGTGCGCGCATGACATCGTGCTGGTTAATTTAGTTAAAACACGTTGACAGTCTAGTTGGTTTGAATCCATGATAGAATGCGTAAGCGCGACTGATTAAGGACGTAGAAAGAAACAGACACACGGACTGCGCTGTCTTTGTATGTCTGCTTCTTTCTACGTCCTGTCTCAGTGCTGAACAGGTGTGTGTAAATCACACCGT
Source organism: Dermacentor albipictus (assembly GCF_038994185.2). Classification (NCBI taxonomy): domain Eukaryota; kingdom Metazoa; phylum Arthropoda; class Arachnida; order Ixodida; family Ixodidae; genus Dermacentor; species Dermacentor albipictus. The sequence goes on from NC_091830.1 coordinate 60,875,799, forward strand.
GATCCAAACAATGGCCTGAGCTGACGAGATATTAAATGTAAAGGCAAATATTCTAATTCTTAGGCGCTGACGAACATCGGTGATTTTCCTTCGGTCTCATCTGATGCGCCACCGTCATGCGCCTCCTGCAACGCCGTCAACACTGCTACTCACCACAACTTCGCGAGCTCCTTTCAGCGCAACGCTAAACCTTGTCACTATCGCATTCTATGCTTCGCCTTGAGACGAAACTGTCTGTGCTTATATTTGGTTGGTGGAGTGACAGCAGTTCGGCGGGCGAATAAAGTAGACGACAGAAATCGCGGGGGGTATGTATCTTGCTGGAATGGCCAAACGCTCTCCACTTTTTTTCTCGAAAGCCTCGCAAGTTAGCGCCACCCGCTCGACCGGGGGAGCGGTCCGGCCACAGCTTGCACGTTGATACTTTAAACGAATAAAAAAAAGGAGATTGGAGTACGCCTAAGCGTCGTCTTTTAGTGGAACGCGATAGCATTCCAAGATCCCAGACTGCTTCTCGCGCTTCTCTGCAGCTGCGTCTAATGTAACCGCAATGTTTACGGGGAAACGCTGGTGGCAAACGCTCTGCAAGAAGGTGAGCTTTCTGGTAGAAACGCGGCCTCTTGCGTAGCGGACACGAGTTCCATCTGGAGGTATAGCAAGGAACCGGGCGCGCCTCCTTATGGCCTCTGAGATTAGCGCGCCGTCGCGCGTGAATCTTGGAGGTAATGGCTGCTCTGTGAATTTTAGAAATGCTGGAAAATGGGTTTGTGTTTGAGTTTCCACGTTAGCAGAAAAATGTTTTCTCGTACGTGCAAATTACAGGCCGACGCTATCATGTCTTCTGGTTGTGTACAAGTCGTACTTTACGACTTTTCTGACGTATTTTACTTTGAGAACTTCAATTAGCTTAGTAACTTCTTTGCGCTACATGGCGGGCCTGCGTGGTTGGACATGACGGGCGGTTGACGCAGGACGCAATATGCCGGATTTTCTGTGATACGAGGCCCCTTATGCTTTCGCGTTAAAATTATCTGGTTTTTCGAGACCTTACCACAATCTGATGATGAAGCACGCCGTAGTGGGGAACTCCGGAATTATTTGGACTCTTTACCGTGCACCTAAATCTACGTGCGCGGGTGTTTTGCGCGTTGCAGCTTTACAGAATGCGATAATACATGCAAAGTTATATATGTGTATGTGTGCGGATGAAGTGCGGCCTCTGCTAAAAATTATTGACAAAAGACCTCGATAGTGTTATATGCGGGCAGCGTTCCTAGCGGGTGAGTCATTCATGGGCAATGCTTTACACTGTGGTCTAATTACCCGCAACTGAAGATCGTTATGCAACAACTTGGAATAAACAGCTTTGATTTTAATGGGGCTGTCATTCTACAAGGTCACACACTGTCTTGTCTTTCAAAGTGACAGCTTTCTTTATCTACCTCGTCCACGTTGGATGGACGTCGGTCGAGTTCGTACAATCAAAAGCGGTAGGATTATGTACTAAGGTAGCTATTTGGGCCTTTTGGTATGCCATCAGTAGGTACACTGTCGCGCATAACGAACAAGCACACAATAAACAACGCAGTGCACAGTGTACAACAGTGTAGTCAAATTGGGTCACTAAGTATGCACTGGTTGTTGTACTGCCGACCAGACATGGGCCACGGGGTACCTACCAGGATAGAAAATTCGCACAAGCCACAATCGCACAGCCGATAAAATTAAAGCCAGTATAAGTTGTAAAATTTCGCTTTTTCATCGCACCTAATGTGAGAGAAGCGCCACTGCAAATCTACTTCCAAGTTCCGTAGCTTATCTATAGTTCTAGAGGCGTCACAACCTTGAGACCTTTAGGAGAAGCTGGGAGTACTGAACTGCCGAAAACACAAATCCGGCGCACTTAAGACCAGTCATTTGAAAACAGTAGTGAATAAGCTGCGTAATTCTTTGCAGTAGTCAATAAGCTGCGCTTATTCTGGTTGGACCAAATGAGGTCTGCCAGTATCGCGCAAACGAGAATTTGTGTAAATATTAATGTAAGTTGTGGTAGGAGCCTCCATGTAAAAACATTCAGGGACATTTCGTTCTTGCTAATACACCTTTTGCCCAAAGGTAGCAACACAGCGGTTGTTGTCCTATCATGCCTCTCTTCCTTTGACAAGGTTCTTACCATAGTCACCGGATTCAGCTTGTATAGCGTCGCTTTGGCCTCGTACTCCGGGATTACAACGTCCTGCGAAAGGAAAGTTATGGTAAAGGAGAGTTCCAAGTACTTCCACGTCGATGCTGTGGCCAACGGCACCAGAAAAAAGCTAAAGAGAATACGGGACAATAGGACAAATGTTCAAATCCTATAAACACCGGGGCACACCGGCACGGATGGGGGAAACGCAGCTGTTCACGTAGTTGCCGCGCAAGCGGGTGGGCTTGATTACACGTACAGCTCCCCACACTCCATTTCCTCGCCAAACCCCGCGGACCAAAATCCATACCTAGAGATATTGGCCGAAGGCTCTCCTAGCAGAGCACTCATGCATTACATTCATCATCATCATCATCATCATCATCATCATCATGGTTACGCCCACTGCAGGGCAAAGGCCTCTCCCATATATCTCCAACCCCGGTCATGTACTAGTTGTGGCCATGCCGTCCCTGCAAACTTCTTAATCTCATCCGCCCACCTAACTTTCTGCCGCCCTTTGCTACGCTTCCCTTCTCTTGGAGTCTAATCCGTAACCCCTAATGATTATCGGTCATCTTCCCTCCTCATTACATTTCCTGCCCAGGCCGATTTCTTTTTCTTGATTTCAACTAAGATGTCATTAAATCACATTTCTTTCCTCACCCAATCTGCTCTCTTTTTATCCCCTAACGTTACACCTATCATTCTTTCCATAGCTCGTTGCGTCGTCCTCAATTTGAGTAGAACCCTTTTCGTAAGCCTCCAGGTTTCTGCCCCGTAGGTGAGTACTGGTAAGACACAGCTATTATACACTTTTCCCTTGAGGGATAATGGCAACCTGCTGTTCATAACCTGAGAATGCCTGCCAAACGCACCCCAGCCCATTCTTATTCTTCTGATTATTTCCGTCTCATGATCTGGATCCGCAGTCACTACCTGCCCTAAGTAGATGTATTCCCTTACGACTTCCAGTGCCTCGCTGCCTATTGTAAATTGCTGTTCTCTTCCGAGACTGGTAGACATTACTTTAGTTTTCTACATATTAATTTTTAGACCCACTCTTCTGCTTTGCCTCTCGAGGTCAGTGAGCATGCATTGCAGTTGGTCCCCTGAGTTACTAAGCAAGGCAATATCATCAGCGAATCGCAGGCTACTAAGGTATTCTCCATTAACTTTTATCCCCATTTCTTCCCATTTCTTGCAGTGCAGTGCAGCGGTGGCGTAGAGGTAGAACACCCGCCTCGCGTGCAAGAGGTCCGTGGTTCAAATCCCGGTGCCGGCAATTTCCTACCGGATTAAAAAAAAAATCCGCGTGTTGATAGAATTGCATAAACAGGCCTGGAGTGTGGCACAATCATTACAACACAATCATTACATTCGCACTAAAACAAAAGCAGACAGTAAACGGAGACTATTAGAAGCTACACCAGCACATGTGTTCGACGACAAGGGCGGGCTTAGTCGCACGGAAGAGGTTTTTTTTTTGAATAAGGTTATGGCCAACGCTGCATACACGCCACACATACTTGAGAGATGGCACCAACCCAGACAAGCTACGATTGCGAACACTTTTACCCGATGCACACATTGCCAGGAGTCATGCAGAGCAGACTTGCAACACCTCATTTGGAGCCGTGCAGTTCTTTCCCAAGGGAGATCCAACATTCAACATTTACTACACGGAGATATTAGAACACTAGGAATTGGAATACAGACTAACCCTGAAACACAGAAAGCCATTGCGACATATGGCAGACAAAGTGGCCTGTTAAGAGTAGTGTAGAGGGGGTCGATCAGCCCATGTGAGAGCGGCAGAACTGAACATGCACCTGAGTCTGCATAAAGCGGAAGATCCAAGATTGAGATGAAGATGTGCTTCAGCCACAGCATTCCCACATTCCACATTCCCACATTCCTTTCCCTCCTAATCCCCAACAGCGGCGTAGAGCCATCCCGTATTTAAATGTAGAGGATTCATTCATTCATTCATTCTACGTCAGTACTTTGAAAGGCCAAAGTATTTTACATGATACTTCTACGCGAATTGGGGAGCAAACGTGGAAGCTCCACGGAAAGTTAAGAGGAAATGAGCACATTTCGGCAGGCCATACACTGCGTCCATCTAACTCAGTAGTGTTCGAATGAAACAACGTAGCGAACGCCACTGTAAGGGAAAGGCAGCCTGGTGCAGCATAACGTATGATAAAGTGATCAGACGAGGAAATTTGCATGCACACACGCTCACCTGCACGCACATACAAAAACTCGTATGCATGCAAGCTGACGCAAAACGAGGCTCAATGGGCCTAGCATAAAGAGGTGTTTGTCTTGCGAGTGGGCCTAAACTGTGATGCATATGACGATGTTGCTTAAGAACGAGCACCTATTTAGTTAATGTGCCTCAACAATTAAGGCTGTAAATACGCGCGCTGCATAATAAACTCATTATTGATGTGCGCCCCCTTCACGGCGTTCTTTATAGTCCTTTCTGTTTTTCATTACTGTTCCATTCTTCAGTATTCTGCTGATCTAAAACTTACTTTCACCGGATTTCTTTTGTCTTCAGAATTATAAGAAAGGACACAGTTGCAAAATAGATTAAACATTTCAAACTGTGTAGTGAGTTTTGTTAGGTTAACAGCATGTGGATACCATACGAAAACTCACTACTGGAGCATCAGATATGTGCACATCAACTAATTCGTCCCTAGCAGGCTTGAAAAGCACGAATCTGACCACTTGAAAACTAAGTATGTTGCGAAACATGGTGAAAAAGAATGGGAAGTAAAATCAAAGAAGCTGCATCGAGCAGAAACACCTAACCATCTACTTTCCCACTGGTTTTACTGAAATACCTTGCAAATTTTATTCATATTTGCAGCACAATTCCAAACACAAGTTTTTCAAGATGTATGCAGCACACTTGAAATACATTTAATTGCATCAATGCATTGGCTGTTGATGGACCATCTTGGCATATGCAGTTGTGAACACAGCGCTTGAAAAGGTTCAGGCAGGAATGTCTATGCGACAAGTGAATAGGTGTCACAACACCTACGAACAGTCTATGTATGAACCTACAATGCGATGATTGATGTGATGCGGAGGGTGTAAATTAAGGGGCGTAGGGTGGATATTTCTGTGACAAGAGGAAAAAAGTTTTCAAATGGCTTTGGTCATACTTTCCTTTTATAATGTTAAAGTTGACTTGCTGCGCCTATATCAGAAAAATAATCTGGCACTGCAGTTCTCACCGTGAGCCTGTCGACTTCATTCAGGTTCCACTGCAATGCCAGGACGCTTTGACGACGCTTCCAGAGCTCCATGAAAATAGTTGCTGCGAACATTACAGATACGATAATAAAGGTTAATATTTTTGTTTTCCTTGAACGCTTTCTACAGAATGCGCACCATGCTGGCAGATTCTGTAAACTGTTTCTATTTTTTGGTGGTATTGTGTTCAAGCACTGTCACGCTTTAATAATTTCGATTAAGGAGATGGTTTAGCGAACAATAACAAGTGCGCTAGCATTCGAGAAGATACGTGTACATATGACGCATTTTGTCTAAATATATTTGTTGTCGACTTGCCTGCTGCATATTAGACTTTTGTGAATCCGAAGTTATTACCGCATATGCGATAGTAGTGCATATGTGCTAAAGCCGGCATGTGCTCCACTATCTAAGCACCTTTTGTGAACACAACCCATGCAAGTAGTGACAGCTGTTGGGCACCCTAGGTATTCATTATGTAAAATAACAGTATACAGTACTTACTGCAACAAGTATCCGACGTCGCACAAAACTAGCGACTATAGTCAGCAATGGCACGAAGCATTAAGATTAATTGCATAATGACTTTCAGTCACTACAGTGAAACCTCGTTATAACGAACAGTTAAAAAGTCGGAAATTAGTTCGCTATATCCATAATTCGTAATATAAAATTTCGTAAAAAATACATGCAAGAGGAGCAAAATTAAATCACAGAAGGCACAGCAACTCGAACGATGCTTACTTGGGTCACGTTCATTTATTTACGCACAAAGAACTGCGTTATCGCGGCCTGCTTCTTGGTGTTGATCGCATTCCGCATCACGCCCTGTTCCACAGTTTGCAAACACTCAACATGGGCAAACCCACTGCCCTCAATAGCACTGCAGTGGCGGCGAAGTAAATCCAACGCAGCACGTGCTTCTTGTGAAGTCGGAATGTTATCATCGTCTGCAGAGTCTAAAATCTCGAGCTTGGTCTTTGACGTCAGTGCCACTCTTTTTTTCACATTCATCGCCATCACAGCACTACGCACACCCGCGCACCGCACTCGACACGACCACCGAAAGAGCCTCCACACAAGGCTACGACGGCCACGCCACTGCTAACACTAAAACGCAAAAGCAACATTCGATGGCGCCGCTGCCGCCGCTGCTGAAGCGGCGCTGTCAGCGGTTGAGATGCGGACGATTTCTTTGGCTGTCAACTCTCGATGACGACGGGGCATCTGTGGCGCTGTCAGCGCCTGCGAGGTAGTCCTGAACGTTTGCTGCGCCACACAACACACTTGTAGTGCAACGAAACCTGCCGCCTGCTATCAAACTGAGGTAGGGCTTGGCGTCGTGAAGTTCGTTATATCCGTTTTATCTCAAACCGCGTTCGCTATAGGAAGTTAAAAATACATGTGTTTGACAAAAATATTTCGGAAGAGTTCGATATATTCAATAATTCGTTATATGCGTGTTCGTTATATCGAGGTTTGACTGTACATTCTTTAGACCTGCTTTATATTCATAAGTGCAAGTCATGCGATAACTTAGGCGCCGATTGGATCGAAAAAAAAAACACTTTCCATTTCTGTTGCTGTAACAAGGCATCCATCTGTAGCTGTTTAGTGGCATAGCACTGTCGCGGTCGCAAATAAGAATAAATATTAATAATTATCAGAGTGAGAGTACTCAGCATTGCGCAGTTAGCAAAAAATCCAGCTTCTTTTCACACGTCCAAATGATATGAATTGTGGCAGGCCCGTTCTCAAACCCTCGGACTGTAATATTTCATCCTATCTTTACACAGACAAGCAACAACCGTGCTATCGGGAGCACAAAGAAAGCCCAAATAGTCGTACTTACCCCACAAGGCCATAAATATTGCAAAGCCCACTGTGGCTCCATTGTCGAAAATATACATCATCTGCAATAGAAATATGACACTTTGTCTGAACAGTTTACCTTCAAGTTCAAGTGTTCAAGTGAACAGTTTACCTACTTTTTTATAGTCGCTTCTGTATGTCTTTGCAAGTTTGCTCAACGATTCGTCACTGCAACACACACTCGCCACGCTGCGTGGGAAGCACAGAAGCTCGCCATATTATAAGCGCGATAGATTCTGTGACAATTTGATATTTCATTGCACGAATTTAATGTATTATTCTTTTTCAGCTTCGTCAGAAAATCAATGTATCGCATGAAATTAGTAAGTTGAACTGATTAACAGTGGGTGAACAAGCCAACCATCTCAGAAGGAATTTGAACCGGGTTCTGGCTTTCTTAGTAGTAATTGGTTACTAAATCAAAATAAATAAAGGGAAGAAAGCGAAGGAACTTATTGCTGACTGCACTGCAACTGTCTAGTGCTGCCTGCGGACATCTGAACGGCGGTCAACAGTGGAGAGATCGAAGAAGCGGAATAAAAGAACTGGGTGAGAGAATAACAAAGAGGATAGAGTAAAAGAAGGGAACTATTCCCTTATATGCAATACGACGACTAGGTAAAAGTGGATCCACAGTTCGCCTCAAGAGCTACTTCCTCAAAGGATCTTGTCACCCGGCCTTGCACATAGGCACTGTAAGGTTTTCTTCGAAGATTTTCAATCAATGCTAGAAATATTTTTTGTTAGCACAACAGCACAAAATATTGGCAGTGGCTTAACACGGCTATGCAAGGTTATACATCGCGAAAGCTGAGGCATAGCATGGTTAGCCTTGGTTAACCTTGATTCCAAGTCCAGGTTAGTCTGTAACGTGGAAAGTTGGGCTAGTTGGTGAGTGATCGTAGTACCTTGCTGGTGAAGCAGCGCACAAACACGGACACACTGAAGACAAGCAGGAATAGACGACACTCGCTGCAGCGAGTGTCGTCTATTCCTGCTTGTCTTCACTGTGTCCGTGTTTGTGCGCTGCTTCACCAGCAAGGTACTATGACCAGGTTAGTCTGCTTGTCTAGCTATGTTGCGGCGTTTAGCCAGTCGTTCGGCGCGCTATTCGTGTGTTTCCTGGACGATTCGTTTCCTCTTCATCTCGTTCCGATGTCGATTCCAGGCCTCCTCCTGCTTATCAGAATTGTCGCCGTCCACACTGTCGCTTCAACTGTGGTTGCGGCGCATGAGACTCTCCTTTTCGATCCTCCGACATGTTAACAGGCATGCGACGCAGCTGGCGAAGCGAGTGGAGGCGAGTGCAACGACGAGGAGCGTGGTGTGACGTCATACCAAACGGCCACGGCGGAAAGGCGCGGCGCTGCGCAGCGGCGCAACACCTGTGGCTCGGTGCTACTAGTGGCGCATGCGCGGTAGTGACTAGGGAGCGAGAGAGATAGAGAATATTCGCGGTGAGGCGCGCGTTGTGACGTCATGTACGTCCTCGTAGCACCGCCACGGCGAAATCGCAAGTTCGAGGCCAGTAAAGCTTTCGCTTTAAATGTGAGAACACACACACAGACATAGCGTAGCATGAGGACATTCGTACTGGGTTAAGGCTCGCCTTCATGAAGTGACGCCTCTACACACTCGCCACTTAGAATGACTGTAGTAAACTAATATTCGGCCACTGACACTACTTTGTGCTTTTCTGACAGAGAGATACTTGCCCTGCTATTTGCGCATTTGTTGTGCAGGTACTCGTAAGGGCAGGTTGTGTTACAGGCTGGGCAGATGATGAAGTCACCGGCGATGCTGCGGTCGCAGACCTCAGTACTGCAAAGTATTTGGAAGAGGCACGGGATCAGATTGTAAGCAAGCTTTCAGAAAATGGAGGATATACTATATAAAGCTCGTTGGTGTTTGCTTACGTTTACGCTATACGTTTTAGCTCACCCGGAATATATAATTCATAGCTTCATTAAGGTTTAACTACGTGGTGTTAATCAGACACGAACGACTGCTGCTAGCCCTTATGAAAACTGGTGATTATTTGTTTCAAATACAGTTGGTTATTCAACGCTCATGTTTAAACAAATCTGTGTTGCACGTTTGGCCGCAAGAAAAGTATAATACATGCTGCTTCTACCATCTTTTTTTTGTAGTCTTTAGTACAACAGGCTTGCTCTGAAAATTTATCTCAGGCCCAACACCGATGCCACCTTTTGAAATGCATTTAAAACGCCGAACTGCTTTTCTGAGATACCCTGGGCCAATGTTAATGAAATTTGTTGCATTTAGGAGAAAAGGTTAAAATCTAGTGACTGCCAGAAACGCAAATTTTATTTAGGACCTGAATATTTTTACAAAAATTGCCAAAAATTGGTAAATGGTAAGAATAGGAACACGACGTTTTAAAATCCTTAACTCTGCATGAGTAAAAGATTGCAGTTCCCCAAACTGTTCCCGTTAGAACATGCAAACCCGACATCTTTGATGCAATAATTTTTATCTTACGTATATTTTACAATGTTTGCAAGGGTTCTGCTAAAGACCTAACCACATAATAATGGTTTACTTAAGAGGCATGGATAATATATCAATATTGGCCGCTATAAATCGGCTACACTTTTAATTTACAGAATTGCGATATACAGTTACAGGTACAGGTACACTTGATATTTTACATGAGTACCGGTAAGCTTGATAGTTTTGTTTTCTGAAAACTTGCAATTTTAGACAATGTTTCTATCAGAAATAGACGGCCTAAATAAAGAATACACTTCCAACAGTCGCCACCTATTAACTTATTCTTTCATATGCAGCAAAAGTAATCAAATTTGGTGCAGTGGTTGCCGACTAAAAAGATTAATACTTTCCCACGTATTAGATAAGTAATCCTAAGCTGAAACTTCCTCTTCAGAGAATTTGGAAATTTTGCCCCTAGAAGTGATCAAGAACTATATTTACGAATATCTCTTACTTAATAAGTGTTCGTAAGAGGATATTCCAGCCAATTATGATGGTGAAGAAATTATAGAAGCAGGTCAGCCAATAAATAGCAAATTGTACGTAAGCTCAAAAATATACGTGAATTCATCCCCAGCGGTCTAGAAATTATTTTTTAGCATTATTTACCAACTACCCTACCCGATACGTACTGAAACTACGCTATGGTCAAGGCTTCAAGAGAACGTGTCCTGCGCTATCGGTTATAGCTGAGATAAAATGTGAAGCTTCACAGGAATACTTTAATGCGTTAGCATTCTTAAAGTACTTCACGCACTTTCCGGGTTTTGTGCCTGTCTATGCTTCTACGTATGCATGCATTTACCGATGTTTCTCTTTATCTAACCGGTTTTCCCACCTGCCTTGGTCCCTCAGTATATAGTCAGTGGCCGGATGGTAAGCGCATGGGTGTGCTGTACGTGCTCCCATTTACAGTAGACGTATCGTACTAGAGCACATTGCGTCTTCGCTCAGGCAGCCACATTTTTCCAAATAAACCCGATGAGTAGCCGTAAAGTGTTGTTTAGACCTGGCCGTTTCGGCCGTGGGTATTGTTTGCCACCATTTGTAGACACAGAGCCTGCATGTGTTCTCTCAGAGGACTAAATATGAAAACGTTTATTTGCAACAATATTTATACGATAGCTGCGCCCTCTGCCACGACCATTCGAACTAAACAAAAGGCGCCCTCCGTTCGCCCCGCCATTGCCATACATGGCACACATTTATGAATAAATTCGAAAATATACACTGATAGCAACTGGCGAACAAAGACGACTTTCTAAGCAGTGTATAATAATGCATGACCTCACATGTTCCGAAGAGCCTTGAGTTTTCGAAGAAGCTGCTTTGTTAGTTGCTCCTAATGATACCTTTGTGCTTTTAATTATACCTACACTTATCGCTGGCATTTTTTTTCTTGAAAACAGTGACTATGAGCTTGTGACCTAAATTTGCCTGGTGCTCAGCGCCAGGGTAGGCACGCAATCTAGATAATGATCATTGTTTAAGGACACGACAAACCACAAAGGGTTCAGAATTTCGTTAAAGTGTTGATTGCCCGAATTTGCCCCTACTACTACTACTTCTGTTACTACTACTACTACTACTACTACTACTACTACTACTACTACTACTACTACTACTACTACTACTACTACTACTACTAACAGTACACATCAAACTGCACTGCTAACCATCCAAGCTGTCACGTTCAATTCCCACCTTCCACCCATGCTTACGCCGGCGTGTTCGTGGTCATTCCGAGGACGCCGAACAATGTGGTCAGTAGTCCCACTGCCGCTGGGAGGAATAGCATGGACGTGTAGAAGCCTAGCCAGGCAAAATAAAGGCCCGTCTTCTCGCCGAAATATCGTCTGCAAGACAAGATCCCGACAGCAATGAGCGAGAGGGGCATCTCTTTGTATAAAGGAGTAAGGACTGCAGAATATAAGGCATGCGCAGTTTATCGTTAAGAATGGTATCATCGCTCAGCGTAATTATTGAATGTAAAACAACATTATATAGAAAGCACACCTTTTTACTGTCGAAAAGCGCTCAATACATCGAGTCGCTCCGGGTACGACTTTTGAGAATTCTGTTGCAACAGAACTGCATACTGACATAGTTGGTCTTTGCTAAAAGACATGTTTCTTGCAGCTATTTTACACACACGAAAGGAAGATATATAAAGACAACACGGGCGGCACTTCCAACTGGTTTAATTTGAGCTGTGACCCATGAACATATACATACACACATGCGCTGGTTGTTCCCAATTCTACGTTACCCAGCGGTCAAACAATCTAGTTTCCGATTTGTAGAGCACGGTAGATGTATCACTAATGCAATTTGTACCTTTCTTTTTTATATAGTAAGCTTCCATTAGCTCACGTGGTGTTTGAAATCTACTTGTGATAAGAATCCTAATATCAGAAAAACGTGGTTTGCACATGCAGGCCTTGCAGTGCGCAGGCAAGTGTGCCATGCCATCTTTTATTAGATTTAGTTCGTGTTCTCTTACTTGTTCATTTATGCAGCGTTCAGCCTGTCCTATATAGGACTTGCCGCACTCAAGGGGAATTTCATACACCACGCCCGTAGCGCATCTCCCGTAGGACGTGCCATGTTTCTTGCTGCAGCCTTGCGAACCAGTCTCCTTGCGAGTAGTTTTTGAACAGAGTCGACCCAGTTTGTAGGGGGCAGTAAAGGCAATGGGTACACCATACCGGCCTAAGACCTTCTTGAGGTTGTGGGAGACCTTATGAACATAAGGAATCACTGCAGGCCTTGCGGTGCTGGCTCTTTCTTCCTCCCTTGTTACGCTGGTACCTTTAACCTTCCGTAAAAGGCTTTCGGTGACCGAGGTCACCAACGAGTCAGGGACTTTAAGTCGCTTAATCTGATTATTGAACGAGGCCTGCATCGTGTGTGTACACGACTATCCAAGGGCAGACTCCAGGCAGAGCATAGCAATACCACGCTTGACAATTTTGCAATGGTATGAATTATACGGTGAGTACTGGAAAAACACAGCTGTTACACCCTTTTCTCTTGAGGGATAATGGCAACCTGCTGTCCATAATCTGAGAATGCCTGCCAAATGCACCCCAGCCCATTCTTATTCTTCTGATTATTTCAGTCTCAAGATCCGGATCCACGGTCACTATCTGCTCTAAGTAGATGTATTCCCTTACCACATCCAGTGTCTCGCTACCTATCGTAAACTGCTGTTCTTTTCCGAGACTGTTAAACATTACTTTGGTTTTCTGCAGATTAATTTTTAGACACCCTTCTGCTTTGCCTCTCCAGGTCAGTGAGCTTGCATTGCAAATGATCCCCTCCTGAGTTACTAAGCAAGGCAATATCATCAGCGAATCGCAAGTTACTTAGGTGTTCTCCATTAACTCAACTCCAATTCTTCCCAATGCAGGTTTCTGAATACCTCCTCTAAGCACGCTGTGAGTAGCATTGGAGACATCGTAGCTCCCTGAATGACGGATTTCTGCATTGGGATTTTGTTGCTTTCTTTACGTGGACTACTGTGGCTGTGGAGCCGCCATATATATCTTTCATTATTTAACATACGGCTCGTCTACACCGTGATTCCATATGCCTCCATGACTGCTAAGGTTTCGACTGAATAAACACTTTCTCGTAATCAATGGCAGCTATATATAAGGGTTGGTTATATTCCGCACATTGCTCTATCGCCTGATTGAATGTGAATATGGTCTATTGTTGAGTAGCCTTTACAGAATCCTGCCTGGTCCTTTGGTTGACAGAAGTCTAAGGTGTTCCTGATTATATTTGCGATTACATTAGTAAATACTTTGTAGGAGACAGACAGAAAGCTGATCGGTCTATAAGTTTCTTATGGATTAGGATTATGTTGGCGTTCTTCCAGGATTCCGGTATGCTCGAAGTCACGAGGCATTGAGTATACAAGGTGGCCAGTTTTTCTATAACAATCTGCCCATCATCCTTCAACAAATCTGCTGTTACTTGATCCTCCCCAGCTGCCTTCCCCCTTTGCATAGCTACCAAGGCTTTCTTTACTTCTTCCGGCATTACTTGTGGGATGTCGAATTTCTCTAGACTATTCTCTCTTCAGTTATCGTCGTGGGTGCCACTGGTATTGTATAAATTTGTACAGAACTCTTCAGCCACTTGAACTATCTCATTCATATTAGTAATGATATTGCCGGCTTGGTCTCTTAACACATCTGATTCTTGCTTATTCCTAGTTTCTTCTTCACTGTTTTTAGGCTTCCTCCTTTCCTGAGAGCATGTTAAATTCCATCCATATTATACTTCCTTATGTCAGCTGTCTTAAGTTTGTTGAATAACTTCAAAAGTTCTGCCAGTTTTATTCTAGCTGTAGGGTTAGACGCTTTCATGCATTGGCGTTTCTTAAGATCTTTCGTCTCCTGCCATAGCTTATTGTTATTCTGTCTAAGGAATTTAGTACGAGTTCTATTGCACACTCCCATAACTCCCAGTGATGCCCATAAGATTGTCATTCATTGCTTCAACGCTAAGATCCTCTTCCTGAGTTAAAGCCGACTATCTGTTCTGTAGCTTCATTCAGAATTCCTCTATTTTCCCTCTTACCGCTATCTCATTGGTCGGCATCTTATGTACCAGTTTCTTCCGTTCCCTCCTCACGTCTATGCTAATTCGACATCTTACCATCGTATGGTCACTGCAACGCACCTTGCCGAGCACGTCCACATCTTGTATGATGCCGGGGCTAGCGCAGAGTAAGGTCTATTTCATTTCTAGTCTTGCCATTTGGGTTCCTCCACGTCCACTTTCGGCTAAGCCGCTTGCGGAAGAAGGTATTCATTATTTACATATCATTCTTTTCTGAAAACTATACTAATAACTCTCCGCTGCTATTCCTAGAGCATATGCCATATTCCCCCACTGACTTGTCTCCAGCCTGCTTCTTGCCTACCTTGGCCTTGAAGTCGCCTATCAGTATAGTGTATTTGGTTTTGACTATACCCATCGCTGATTCGACGTCTTCATAGAAGCTTTCGACTTCCTGGTTAACATGACTGGATGCAGCGGTGCAGGCCTGCACGACCTTCAATTTGTACCTCTTATTAAGTTTCACAACAAAACCTACCACCCTCTGGTTAATGCTACAGAATTCCTGTATGTTGCCAGCTATATACTTATTAATCATAAATCTGACGCCTAGTTCTCGTCTCTCTGCTAAGTCCCGGTAGGACAGGACGTGCTCGCTTTTTAGCAGTGCATATGCTTCTTTAGTCCTCCTAACCTCACTGAGCCCTATTATATCTCATTTGCTGCCCGCCGCTAATTCCTCCAATAGCACTTTTAGACTCGCCTCACCAGATAACGTTCTAGCGTTAAACGTTGCCGAATTCAGATTCCAATGGCGGCCTGTCCGGACCCAGGTATTGTTAACATCCTCTGCTGCGTCACAGGTCTGATCGCCGCCGTGATCAGTTGTTTCGCAGCTGCTGGGGACTGCGGGCCGGGGTTTGATTGTTGTATTCATATTGGAGGTTGTGGCCAAGTACTGCACCAGGGTGGCCAATCCTGCTCGGGTGAGGGACTGCATTACCGGTTCTGGTCACCGGGATCAGGCCGCACTCCAGGGCTGTTGATGCAAATATATTACCACGCGAATGTTTTTTAAACTGGTGGAAAACTGCGCGGCGCCGGGATTCGAACCATGGTCCTCTTGCATGCGAGACGGATGTTCTACCTCTGCGCCACCACTGCACCGCAACATATATATAGGTGATTGCAAATACCGCAGCATATGAACATGACAAGGTATAAAGCATCAGTTAAACATATCAAGAGGTAATGAAGCCGAAAACCAAACAACAATAAGACACTACTTTAGACTAGCACACGTGCTGTGAAGATACTGAAACTCGCATTCTAACAGAGACAATGATGCGTGGCTAACACAAGTCTCTCCTAAACTTTTGATCTGAAATCCGTCGATTATTTCCTGTGTGGTTTGGCATTTGTGTCTTGAAAGAATTTTTGTGTCTTCAAACAAAGGTTTACAACCACACTTGAAACAATGCGACGCTAGATGTGAAGTGTTAGCGTTGTGAAGTTATTGTTTGTGTTTTTTCAGTCTAATATTAATACACCTACCGCTCTGTCGAATGTAAGTTTTCTAGCACTTAAGTGGAATCTGATAAACTACCAATGTTACAAGGCCCAAAAGGGGACACATATCTAACGCCGCAATAATTTTTTTTCCTTTTTTTTGCCACCCTGTTTAAGTTTCCTATTTATCATAAGGCACATGATAGACAATTTGCGGGGGCCCGAGAAAACTGTATTGACGTCATATCTATTGGTCACGTTCCGTAAACCATGTCGACTTTGTTCATAGTTGGTTTTTGATGTGTACGTGGCTTTGTTGTTGAAAAACATGGTTGAGGGAGCTGCAATACAGACACGGAAGCGCGCACTGATGTCATTTCTATATATTTCGTGAACATTCCGAGCTCAGAAAAAAAAAACAGTCGCGAAAATTCTGAACACATGGAATCAACTTCATTTGTGTGCTTATGAGTGGGCTTTACAACTTCTCAAATGTAATTGATGCCCTGAAATGAATACTGAAAATTTTGCATAATCAAACGAACTTATCACGCTTCAATGAGCAACTCAAGACGGATACGAAAGATACGGCGTTGAGCTCACTTGTTCAAGGTGTACCACTCTATATCTAATGTTTGGTTCTAACTACGTGATGAGTACACAGAATAGGCAACACAGCATGAAGGAGCTTCATGGTTAAACCAAGGAATGCTCGGCTGCTCATTTAAGCATGACGCCCAAGGGAGTCTCATCACTACGTTCCCGAAAAAGAAAGGCTTAATATTCTGTCGCGGCAGGGCACGAGGCTATACTTGCACAGTGGTTCCCCATTTATGATGTAATTTCGTGAGTGGAGAGGTGACAGTGTAAAGGCGGTGCAGCGAATGTAGAGTGTCAAAACACGAAAACCGCACATCCGTAGTGAATGAAGATTCACTCTGATGCCTGTAAAAATTGGAGGTGAGCGTATTCCAGAGCATCGGATGACCAATGCTGAAGCGTCATGCAAAGCCCAAAATCGGCAGAAAATGCCAAACCTGATGAGTCCCAGCGGCTGTTGTTTGTACCATGCTGCCGCGCGGGCCCATTCACTGTAAAGCAGCTGTATTTCAAAGGGAGAAAATATACGTTAAATTTATTGCACAGAAGCAGACCTAAAAACGAATATTTTTTTTTTTTCGGGATGAAAGCACCAACTCGGGAGGAAAATGTACTACCTGATGGATTACGATAATAACTTAGTGTGCAACAGTAAAATGACACACCAGAGCGACTAGACATTGTCACTTTGTGGAATGAAGGGGGAAAAGTCAAACGTGGCCTCAATAGTGAGCTGAGAATTTAGCGGTTTATTAGGCGCACTTGTGCCCAGAAATACAAGCTTTCGCTCAAATCACAACGACAGCTGTGGGCACATTCATCGATCCTTACCCATCGTGGTTGCTTAGTGGCTATGGTGTTGGGCTGCTAAGCACGAGGTCGCGGGATCGAAACCCGGCCACGGTGGCTACATTTCGATGGGGCCGAAATGCCAAAACACCCGTGTGCTTAGATTACGGCACACGTTAAAGAATCCCAGGTGGTCCAAATTATTCCGGAGTCCCCGCTACGGCGTGCCTCATAATCAGATGGTGGTTTTGCACGTAAAACCTCATCTTTTTTTTTTATTGATCGTCGAATCTCATGGGAAAAGGGCGTCCGTCATTTATACATTAATCTCTGTACATTCCAGAGTGACCCTGGTGATTCCGTACACCAGAGAATGTCTAAAACTCTTGGCGATGTCTGTACAGTTTGATAAGAATCCTTGCTGCAGATTTGGCAACGACTTTCAAATAAATTTATGGTACTGTAGGCTCGTTTTTCTCCGAGTGACAAGTTGATAACGGCGCTATTTCGATAAAAACGAACACCGACAAGAAGCAAAAACAACGCGCGATAATACAGTACATCCTAATAGCGGAGAGACAGAGGAGCCAAATACGCAAAATAGCCGCGAAAGTTTGTGACGGCTGAGACTGACGTCATCTATATGTCATGTCTTCGAAGAATCAGGAATTCAGCAAGAAAAGATCTGACTTTTAATTTGGGCTGAATTGCCTGTCAGATTATACTGCTGTATACACCCTCAAGAAAGAAAGCTCGTAAATAGCAATTCCTAGTGCCAAGCTTGATTCTGTGCTTCGTTGAATTGTCTATTACTGTAGCAAGTTGAGCGAACTTACCCTCCTCTCGGTGGGAACTTCTCTGAGAGGATCGAATGTTCCTGTCCCGATGGGACCCTGTGCATTTAATTCATCGTTAGACTTTGCGGCAAATTGGCAGGGCTATCACAGTAGGGGGCACATTAAGATGACTAAACATGCTGTATAACTGCAAACATTTGCGTAAGCAAAGAGAGAAGTTCAACGTACAAATAAATAAGGACGTTCTAAAGCTTTCAAAAATTCTTGCAAAGGCAATGAGCGGATGTTTTCAGGTGTTCGACTCCATATTTATATATGGTCCGGGGAAAAACAGTCTACCTAGAATAAGTCAATCAGAGGATGAAAGAAAAGTATGCTTAGTTGCTGACTATCAGAGGCGTGGCCAGGGAGTGCACACCGGGAAAGTCAATCCAATTAAATCCTGCTTCTGAAACACGCCTGCCGTGGTAGCTTAGTAGCTGTTTAGATCCTATTATCGAACAGCGGCAAGTATGGACAAATTCAGATATTTTTTTATTGTTCGAGACAGTCTGTTATGCCTTTCTTCTTTTCACTTTTAAAGCGCTACTCAATCGGCTTTCAGCAAAGAGGGCCGAGCTGCTTAAACATTGCCTCAGTATTGAACTAAAATGAAAACTAAATTTCTTGAAATGACTGAGAATGAAAGTAAATTAAACGTAAAGTGAAGCATGTTCACGGGCCTACCAAGCAGTAGCACCGTCTTGTGAATTTCTTGTAAGCCTCAATAACCGCTGCGGTCATGAAAGGATGCGGGCGTGGGTCGAATTAACCGAAGCGGCATGCTAAGCGACACTTTATTCCATAGCAACGTATGGTTTCTTGCCGGGACTTTACAGTGCGTTCGAACAAAGCGAAAAGTCTAACTGCCGACGTGTAATTAACGAGAGTCGACGGTTTGTGTAATTCTTTAATGCTGTAAACAAAAGTGGTTACCAAAGTTAGACTGCAGTAACTCAAATCTGTCATGGATAAAGAGTAATAAATAAGAAGCTCCACACTTTGCTGAATAACGTAGTTTATAAAGTACATTGGGGACTCTAGAACATCACCCCCTCACCTTCCTAAAATTTATGTACGCCAGGATATCTGGCATGTAAAGACGTGACACACACCTGCTGCCACTCCCCTTCGCAATCAAGTGCACGCCCTCCCCCCTCTCCTCCCCAGAAAAAAAGTCCTCGCTACACCAATGGTGCCTATATCTGTTGTACGATAATTTAGGTATTTTTTAAGTAAGTTGTTGCGGAACGCGCGGTATTGAGTTGAAAAGAGAGAGTGAAGTTTCACTAACTCGATGCTGCATCATTCAGAAGGAGCAGCGCAATCCAAAGATCCTCAATGAGAAGATGGTGAAAAAGCAGGGGTGGTAGTAATGCAACAAAGTACTTTCAGAACACTGTTAATGTCGCATGTCCAGAAGAAGAAAAGTAATTTCAAGATGCAGCAGCGTTTTCTGGGACCACTGATTTCGGGGGCCATGTTCTCGACCACTAACTTCCATTCTCGCGTAACGTAATGTCCTGTAACACGACTCACTGCTGGAATGGCGGCAACGCAACTCCGCGGGAACTAGTCGCTGCGAATATCACCCGCTTAGAGTCACAATTCCTGCACTCCAGTTCTTATACGAAAGAAGAAGAGAGAGGTTTGCAAGGGAAAATGCAGCCTCACGTTTCACCGACTTCACATGCCTCTCCTACCCAACATTGGCAGTACTAAAACAATATGAGCTAGCACGGTCGAAGCTGGATATTAAATATGTCGTGACATGCAGATTAGTGATATAATAATAAATGTGACAGGAAGAGGTAATAAACATACTAATTGTGTATTTTATGACTGTTAGAGATATTTCGTTCATTCTCTGTATATCTTACCCCTTATGTAACCCCCCCCCCCCTTTAGGTCCTAAAAGGTGATACAATAAAAATGAAAAATGAAAATGAAAAGAAAAACCAAATTACGTAGCGTAGCTTTCTTGCCGCGCATATTATTATCACAACACTTTCGCATTTCACAGTCATGCCTGTAACATTAAATGTTAATGTCACAAAAGGAACGAAAGCGTAACAGAAGTGTAGCTTAATTCCAAAAAGTTACTCATGTAGGGCTAGATGAACATTCTACTTAGAAGAGTAGTGGTTTTGGCTAATTGGTGTTCCATAACGTTGAGTGGTGCAGTGCGAAGCAGGAGAGAGGAACACAGAAGCACTCCTCCTCATCTTTCGTGTGTCCCTCTGTCCTGCTTCGCGCTGAACCACCTAGTAATATCAAAACACTACATTGTGTGCCATACTATCGAGATACACTACATTTCGTACACGTATTTATAAACAAAAGGTGAGAGTAACACAGAGCACAAAGAATAACCCGCAAATGTACAGAGCCTATGCATGTTCACGTTCTAAGATGTCCTCCTCTTACGTCATGCAAAGGGTAGGCTTCCAAGTAGACCTCGTCGTTGAGTAGCTTGTGTATGCCTGTGGCCATAAAACAAAAACACAAAACATTCGGCTTAAACACTGGTTAATTTCTGCAATTAAAGTTCCAGTACGAAACTGGTTACGAGAAAGAAAAAATACACTCGCCTAAAAACGTTGTCTACTGAAGCTGTAAGGTACCGTTCCCCTCCTAACACTGTTGTCGTTGGCAGACAAATAATAAAATAAAAAGTCTTTGCTTTACGATTACTGACAAAAGGCTTGGTGCCGGTGTCCGTTACGATTTATATAAGCGCACAATTTCACGACTCCACATTTTCATGAAGCACATAGCAGGTGCTTCATTTTCGTCTTCGTTTCAAGCTTGCATTTCTTTAAACCTTCAAATGTTAGAGCGTTTGTAAATCTGCAGTGATTAGTGTCTTGTCAAAAGGACTCGCGGCAAACAAAATGTACCACAACTGCAAAGTTAGAACACCGTGCACTACGTAATATGAGCAAAATAGCGGCGATACCGTACAGCAGTCGATTGTTTCGAGTTTCTCACTTCTAAGCATGTCTGCCACCTTTCATGTGTCGTTTTAGCTTATGTTTGTCCAAACAACAAGGTCATTCTTCAAAAGTCTTCGCAAATTTCAGTCGCTAGCCATTTACAGTGTTTTGCATTTAAGTATGCGTCCATGTTTTTCTGTATATTTATATCCACAGAGGACTGCAATAAGAAAAACTGACGTCACTCTCCGTGAAACCTCCTGGGGGGTGTCTCCCACTTATGGTAGCAACTGATCCTCCGTAAGCAAAAACCGCCAAGCCAGAAGTGACACCTGACTTGCATCACACTTTTCGCAATGCATCTGGGATTTTTCGGCCTTCTCTTAAGTTTCTTTAGGTAAACTATCCGACAAAACCTGCTAGTGAAAATTTTGGCGCTAGTGTCTAGGAAACTGGAAGCATTGCCGCTCAGTCAGAATGGGAACGATGGTCAACTCGTGGATTTGCCTAAACATTGTCTTTCTGGCTTCAAAGTAATCTACAAATTAACAGATTTCGAACAAAATTTATCGAAATTTCAACATTATGTTGTGTTATAGATGCAGCAATGTGTATTTGGATTGGCACATGCAATGGCTAATGACATGGGCAAAGGTATGGCTATGGATTATGCATGCGAGCTGAGTCTTATTGTTTCCTACGTTCATAAAAATATGATCGCTTTGCACTTTAAGACAATGCAGCCAGATACATCGTAGCAAATATAGTCACAAGGACGTCGTCATGAAGCAACAAGCATCAAGACACCTCCAAACACTGACCATCCTTGCAATGATAGTTTAACGATAGCACCTCCAGAGTGAGGTTAATAGGATACTCCATGGTTTAGTTTTTCCGCTTTGATTATGTATGCTTGCCGAAACAGCGCGTAGGGTCTTCTCAATCCACCTGCAATCAACCGGAAGCTTGCATGCGTGGCTTTATGGGAAGTTTTTATAACCTCTTTGACTTTCTTTGTCTTCGTATGCAGCCCTCATGAGCACCTCCCACGCTATCCGGCTTCGAATGGCTTGTGAGAAGAAGGTCTCCTTGTATTGCATCAGGTACCTGCGTAGACGTGGGGCCAAGAGTGATCGGTTCTGCCACTAATATATTGGAGCTATACTAAACTGTTTAAAGGGACACTCAGTATATACGCTAAATTCATTTATACTGGTATAGCACACTTCGGTCATTTTTTTCGCAATATGTTGTTCATTAAAAAAATTGAGGTGGAAAATGTTATTTTAAAATTTAGCGTCGGAACCACAGCGCTGGTAAATAGGTGCAATTTCATGACTTTCTTTTTTTTTTACTGTTGGGCTGTTGCCACTGAGTAAAAATTCTTTAAAGTTTCCATATTCAGCCTTCGCCTGTTTTAGCATACGATGCACTCCATCTATCCCGAAAGAATTAACTAGGAGCAAGGAGACACCGTCAAAGTAAATGACGTCACGGTCTGCTGACGCAGAAGCATTACAACGGCGTCGCCACCCGTCCATCATTTTCATTTTTTTTCTGGCTAACCAAGTCTCTTATAAAGGTAACCAACTTAGTGTTGCAGAGAAGTAACATACAAATGCAGCTCAAATAATTTTCCATTTGGTGTCGGTTTCTGAGTTGAGCATAAGTAAGCGGAAAGCGAACTGTACTGGGGGCGTAGGAGAGAAATCCTTCCCCGTATTCAAAAATGAACCTCGACTCGGCGTAACTCCGTCAGCTAAGCTGAGTGCAGCACCAAGTTTCTATGTCACTCCCAAAAGGGGATACTCAAGAACAATAATAAATCTGTTTAGACAGGTAAACTGTTGTGCCGAAACTTTGACTCGGCCAAAAAAAGGCAGGCGGTGCCAGTTCCAATTATGTCACGGTGCGCTGCGGCGGGAAAATCTGGGGGAGGGGGCGGGCTGCATCGGCACCCGTATTTCGTCGTTGCGCTTTTTATGGCTTGCCTACCTACTATTGCTGTCAAATGGTAATTTTGCTGTTACAGAAGCGCAATTTACGAATGCAGCTGCGCTCAATAAGGCTCTACATTTTCCATTTAATATTTCTGCGGCGCGAGGCTTCTTGAAGAGCATCGGTTCGCACTGTGGCTTTCAAGTAAGCTCTGAAATAACCGATAACGAAAACATACACTAGAAGTATTAGGTCGAAAAGCTTCATAGAATCTCCGTCACTGAAATCTCCAGCTGCAACAATGCACGGAATCTGTGCGACTAGCAGAATTATCCCTACGGTCTACAAGCCTTCTGGAACCCGGCGGCCTATCAACCATTGTGGGTGGAAGGAGGAGGAGCGCAGGCAACTTGCCGACAAGCATCTGTATGCCCTGGCTACTCACATGGGCTCTCGCTGGCACACAAACTCGGCGGTGAAGAACTGCTTCTCGTCCGGTATGAGTTTCTTGTCGTAGGGGAACGGTGTCCACAGCTTGGCCCACAGGACGTCCAGTTTGGTTGGCTTTGCTTCAACTTCCAGTTCTGTCGAGCATTCTTCGAGCTGCGAACATCGAAAGGCGTGTTAAGGGGCCGGGTTACGGGACACATACGGAGTCGTTTGAAGTCGATGATAGCGAGAAATGTTTTCAAGACTGCAAAGATTGCAGTCTTGTTCGGAGAAAATAATCTTAAACACTCCTCCAACCTAGAGAGTGCCTGCTATTATAAAGAAAGTTTATCCTTCGCAGCGTCTTTCCCACTAGAATCGTCATATTGAGGCAGGTGAAAACAATCGCAATAGGTAAGCGTTTTCTGCCGATAGCCACCGCGCAGTTTCAAAGAGACTACTCCTCCCATTATTCGAAATGACGGCGCAAAGTGACGACGAGGGAAACACTGAAGAAGGACAGGGGACGAGAGCTCCATCCACCCATCCATCCATTCGATCTATTCCTTCCGTTCCTTCGTCCGTCCGTTAATTTATTGATCAACTCAATGAGCAAATGAGCCGCAAATACTGGGTGCCCAGTATGCATTCCTCAGCTTCGAGTTGCAGAACAATACCGTGCGCTGCCCTAATGGCCGCCCCAGAAAGGTGTTGGTCCCAGATTGAAGTCTCAGATCAAGGCAATTTTTTACGCGCAAGCGTAAATGGCTATGTGCACCGAAAGCCGTCGCTGGGTAGTGTTAACCCGGGAAGAAAGCGGAGGAGGAAGGCACCTGGCCGAGGAGAAGGGAATAGTGCGCCAGGGGAAGTACGAAGGAGCGCGCGGCAAACCAACGCCGTCGAAAGTCTGGGTCGCGTGGAGCGAAGTGGGGAAGGAGAAAAGAGGCGAAGCTTACCAGAGGTGGAGGATACGCGAATCGTAGTAGTAGTAGAAAAACATTTATTCACAAAAGAGGAAAGAAATACGGGGAAAATATGTACAGTAAGTGGAGTCTTCATTTCAAAACTCCAGTGGCCTTGGCTGCTGCTCTCGCCTGGATTACCAGTCCGCGCTGGGCCTCTAGATCTGGGCTGGACACGGTGGCATTCCACTGCTCCTCCGGCTGTTGTGTTTGTATGTCTGGCGGTTTGGGGCCCGTACAGCCCCACGTGACGTGGTAGGCAGTGGGCTGTTCGTTACCCCAGGGGCATGCGTCTTTGTATTGTTCTGAGACGATGCTGTATTTGTGTAAGTTGGGGAACATCTTGGTCTGGAGCTGTCTCCAGTCCCGCGCTTCCTGTGCGTTTAGCCCTTTGTGTGGTGGGGGGCAAAGCTGTCGTTGTTTGCGCGGGTATTGTATTGAACTACTTGTAGTTCTCGGTTTGTCGCGTCCCCATATTGAACAGCGAAGGGCGCTGTGGTGACCTCCTCTTGCAGTTGCTGCGGGTTGTGCTCGCGCTATGGAGGTGCCGGGTTCCTCTCGTCATCGAGTTGCCGAGCGCCGAGCGAGAAGGACGAAGCAGCAATTCATGCGACGGCAGGCCAACCCTGATTCTACCGGCCTTGAAGTCGTTGCATAGCGCCGGGCACGAACTCAACAAGTGCTGGCGTGAGGAAGGGCGCCAACAGCAGCGAGCGAAGTGACCTTCGTGCTGTCTATCGCCTCAACGTAAACTGAGCAGCAAGAACACGGGACGCACAAAGGTATGAGCCATTTGCAGATCGCTTTTACGATACGGTGCGCGTGGCTGCGCTAAGTAAGCAGTTGTTACCAGAGTACAAACCCCCCCATTCCTCCCTTCCTCCCGCGCTTCCTTGCCGCTTTCCTCCCTCTTGCGCGATGCGTCTCACCGTCACACGCTTTCACTCGCACATGCAGCATACGGTGCGAGGGGATGATGCTATCACCCTTGGACTTTATACGGAACATCGCGGCGACCACGACGGCAGAAATGTGCCTGGAGTGTCCTTAGCATTGCTATTGCACCTATATAGGAATGGCAACCCTTACGCGTAACCCACATTCATGAAGTGAAACGTCACTGCAACTTTGTTTTCAACTGCGTAGCTTTCTTTACACCCACACACTCAAAGACATGTTTATTGCAGCGGAGTGGTACTCTCGGGAGGATATCATTTCGTTTTTCATTTCATTATTGCAATTTCCTCCATGTTGGGGACTTCTACAGAACCGATTTGCTCAGCACATTACCTCCGTGACCAGGCGGCACGCTGTGCTACCTGAGGACGCAGCCCGATCTCGGAGGTCGTGCTCAATATTTCATGTATGTGTTCCGTGAATGCTCGCAAATTGCGGCGAGCAATTTTGAAGCTTTCTGGATTTATTAGAAAGATTATACCTGTGCAAGCGTGCCATCGCTATATCTCCAGCTCAAGGTCATTTCTCACATGGACGTTGATGTTCGAGCTTAGTCTTGTCTTGGCTACCTCTGGCTTTCGTTCCCGTTATCCTGTGCATCTTACCTCGCAGTGCAGGAAACGACTGTTGACTGTGCTACATGTGTACACTTTGTTCCTAACGTCCTTGTAATATTTTCTCAAGTTCGTAAACCGTAGGGCAAGTTTTTTTCTTCATTCTTTAGTGTCGCAGGAGCTATGGCCTGCGCAATAATTGGCACATTTCAT
This sequence comes from Dermacentor albipictus, assembly GCF_038994185.2. Classification (NCBI taxonomy): domain Eukaryota; kingdom Metazoa; phylum Arthropoda; class Arachnida; order Ixodida; family Ixodidae; genus Dermacentor; species Dermacentor albipictus. The sequence goes on from NC_091830.1 coordinate 60,901,944, forward strand.
GTTCCTAACACGTGCGTTGCATGTATTAGCGGACTTGTCACATCCGTACTGTGGACAGATAACGATGCCAACATGGAGTGTAAAGAGTGCCGCTTCAAAAGCTATCATAACAAAAATAGGATTGCGCAGCTTGTTCCATAGTTGTATTTCGAAAACCTCTGTGATACTTGATGTTTTACTCACGTCTTTGAAGTCTGGCAGTGTCGGACTATCGCCTTCGCCAACTTTCAGTGTCGGAAAAGGCACCCTTCGGCCTCTCTTCTGCGAGAGCCAAGCAACAGAGTTAGCGAACACGTTTATTTCTCACATGTCAAAACTGCATAGTGGGATGTGGAAGGTGGCGCCACCTTGCCAAAAACTTAGCAGCAAATGGCGGCAAGCGACTTGCATATCTAAGATAAGCAAACAGAAACGCTACACATTGTGATACACTTGTCCATGCCTCCGCATTGTGCAAACCTTGGCACACATGGCGCCACATCAAAATTCAAATCAGACATGTATTGATGACGCTTGTCGTATGTGACGTGTGATATCACGCAGTTACATCACGGAAAAGCCACATGATATAAAACGTCTAAAACGGCTAAACGTCGAGGAAGACAAATAAAGACGCACAACATACAAACTCTGAAAATATTACATCGTCTTCTATGTGCCATTGTCTCACTCTATGACGCAGAAAACTGCAGCCGAAGGTTCCGCTTCTACTCCTTAATTTCAACCGGCCGCGCCAGTACAGACGAGTTTAGGTGTGCCCCAGGTGATATTCCTCTGTGCCGTTTTGTCAATCTGCGAGTAGTGACGTCGCAAGGAAGGTACCTTTTTTCCACGACAGGTGGCGCTACTCCGATTTTCCATTTTCCTCATTTTCTCTCTTGCAAAAGCTCTGCTCTCGCTACGAATGACGCATTCGTTGTTACAGAAGCCTAGCCTTTCCATCTCTTTCGATTTATTATTTACTTTTACCTCATTTTAAAGGCAAAAAGAAAAAAAAACAGGCCGAATAATCAAAGCAGCAGCGAACACTTGGGCCTGTTACTAAGCCTCTTGAACATTTCTGGAACTTGGATAGACGAAGAAAAAGGAAATAATGGACTCTCTCTCTCTCTCGCCTTCCGTTCTTAGTCACTCGCCTATCTGTACCAAAAGAAAGCTTTAAGACTTTACATAGAGCACACAGCACGAGACGTAAAATACGCACATTATTACTTGTTACTGTATTATTTCTGTATGTATATTAATCTACGTTACTGTATTACTGTATTATTATTACTTTATGCTCCGTGCTCCGTCGTTGCTTAGCTTTCTTTTTACTCTTTTTCTTGGCACGTCCTTTTCGCTAAACATTTACAGCTACCTTTTCACTTCAACGCGAAAAACGCACAAAAGAAGTGCCCTCGCTTAGGAAAAACTGACAAGCACCAGAAGTAGTGTTGTTGTTCTTCCATATCAGTCATACATTAAACGCTATATCACATGTCATTCTGCGACTTCCAGTCAACACTTCTGACGCTTTCACTGTCTTTTGACCGCTGCTTGTAGGCTAGCTCTTGTAGGCTAGACCACGGTTTATCTATTATCTGCGACCTGTGTCTGCAAGGTGCTTAAAACGGCAGACTTGTGGGCTGTAAGAATGGAGGTTACGCTAAGAAAAGTAGGTGTAGTATGGAAGTGAGGCCTAGGTTTGCAGTTTGCAAGCTTAGGCCTTACATTTGAAATACGCGTCGTGCGAACCATAGAACCGCAAAGAAGACAAAGAGCGTAAGCTCGCAACTAAATCCTCAAAAAGAGCAAACGTTTTTTGTTGAACTGCAGCTTATGCGTGCGCTCCTGCCTAATGTATGGTAATGTTTTTGTTGTTGTGGTTGCTCCTTTGGATATTTTGCACTTTCTTGTCATATCTGGCATTAGGCCACGAACAGTCATGTGCGAAGTGATCTCACCACTTCAATACCTTATCAACCGCCTTCAGGAGTATTAAATAGTCAGGGATTTGTATATGAAAAAAAAGACAATTCAAATGTACGTTCTCATAAAGAAATACGGCTGTGTACCCCTTCAAGGAATCCAGAGGAAGTCGTGATGTCATGACATAACGCGAGTGGCAGCCGAACGCTACTTGCAGCTCTTCAACGTCCCATACTTCACGCTGCGTATACTAATTATTAACCTAACAGAACTTGCTCGACACTCGCCTTCATTTATTACTACTGATTTACTTATTGACCCGACTGCCTTACTGACCTGAATTTAATTATTAACCTGAACATACAGGCAATCTTCCTCTTATGCGGATGATAAACTATAGTTACAAGTGACAGGTGCATCTATACCTTAACTAGCAAATTGACCACTGATGTCGGGAATATTCACGACTGCTCCGACGTTATTGCTTTAATAATTAACGCAAATAAAGCACAGTTTTACAGTTCGTTGTTTTCCACTCGAGTCAGAACTCTCGTTCATCTACTCCTGTCACTAATACAAAAATGGCCACAGCAGCCTTAGTACTCATTAGAGCATATTTATGGGACTTGTTCTTGATGTCCACATAAAATATTCCCTTCCCAATTCTCATATAGAACGGCGGATAGTTCTCGGTATCAGAATAATAAACACAGCACGACCGTATTTCAATTTGCCTACCTCTTTCTATTTTCCTATTTTTTTCGTGCATGTGTTTGCAATAAACTTCAGTTATGAGTTAGCGCTCGTCCGCGTATTTTGTCGGCTTGCATTTTTCAGTGTGCGTTTGGGCAGTTTCGTTTATCCACCATAATTAAAGCCTAGCATTCGTAGTTCTACGAGTAAGGAGACCTAAGTACATTTAACTCAACCCAACGAAGTACGTACGTCTTTCAAGCCGTAATACCGCTTTTGAAGCTTGGCACTCAGGTAGTGACCTAAAACGTGAAGCAAAGATGAGTACCGTCCTTTATTTTCATTTATACTTTTTTTAGTAACTGCTGAGAGAAACGCTATCGAGAAAAGCTGACGAGGGCGCAGTTTCCAGACAGCAGTAAAGTCATTTTTTTTAGGTAATTGGTGCTTTACATATCGAAGAACTGTTATAAATAACTTGAGTTGGTGGTGCTCCTCACGGTTCGAGAAATGCTTTATTTTCAAGTATGTTGTGTTTAACGTTTGGCTTCCACGCAGACATGCTTTACGCGGCAGTTCTCTCGGCTAGCGTGGACGCACCTTTAGAGGCAGTGAGAGCATGAATCATCAACAGCCTTGCGTACCTTGATGGGCATGCGAAGGTGCAGCTTCTCCGCGTAAATTATAAGCACCTCCCATGGGGCGTGGATCTTGAGGAAGTTGGTCTTGCCGTTACGGGATGCCTGCATAGAGCGACGCAAGAACGAATCAATCACGCGCTTTCTAGTTCATTTTATTGCGTTAGCACTTATACGGACACTCCAAGCGAATTTTTGCCGTCATCGTCGCCGTCGCCGTCGCCGTGAGGTTTCTAATACAGTGTGTCCCACATAACTTGAGCCAAGAATTTAAAATGAAAGGTGCGTCGGAAGCGAATGGAACCGAACACACACTATTCGCAATAGCCTATAGCAACTCAGATAGTTTTTCGTTACCCCATAACTCGCTAATTAAGTTTAGTTACCCAACTATTTCATTATTGGCTGAGCACTCCAAGTACGATACGTAGATTTGTAGAGCACTTTCCGAAACCACCGATCCAATCGTTTCCTTTACGATACGTCTCACGTAGTCCTTTTTTCCGGGTTTCAAAGAAAGCCCGCGAAATATGAAAAAAAGCCACATGACGGAGCGCTTGCGCAGCGAAATCGTGCTGCTCTCAAGCGTGATTTTGGTGAAGAAGTAATACTTCTTAGGGGGGTAGTTGGTGCATGTTTCCAGAAGAGGGTTATAGCGCCGAAAAAACACAACACACAGTCGCTTGCTGTGTGTTGTATTTTTTCGGCGCTATAACCCTCTTCGGTGAACAAGGTCTGCTCCCGTCGGATGACGGCGAAAATGCATGCTGTTGGCCGAGTGCTGCCGATGAGATAAAGAACGCCCTGCCGCTCCTCGTCGCCAGTCACATTTTCAACGAGCTTAGGGTATCTAACGTACACGTAAATCTCAGTGAAGAGGAATTTTTTGGAGTGTGCTGATATCGGAATGAGGCCGCCGTGGTCGGCAAATCCTGTCGGTGACTCCTGCTTACGTGCGGAACGCCAAGGACACTGAGCTCTTACAATCTGCACGTCCAACTTTGCATGGTAGCTTTAGCCTAATTAAATTTTACGCTGGTCCCGTGCCTAAATTTTAAGTTGCACACACGGAACGCGCCTTTGTGTTCATGGATTCCATTTGAAGTCTAAAGAATTGAAACTTTAAACGTTATAGTTTTCTCACCTTGGCACTAGTTGCTTCCCTGACAGGTCATCATCGTAACGAATAGCCTCATTTATGTCCACTGAACGCCGATGACTGCTCCCAACAATCTCCAATTATGCATGTCGGTTTTCTAATTTCATTGCGCCAACTGGCATTTTGCCATCGTCGTATATTACTTTGCACGTTATCAAATTCCGCGATACCGCCGCATTTCATTGCAGTTTGTTTTCTACTCGGTAACAGAGTGGCTTCGTGGTCTCGGAGTGGCTGAAAACGCAAACATGGCGGAATTTGACAATGTCTGGTATATGTAGAAAGAATTGACGTTTATTACTGGCCCCAACTGTCCAGGCCTCCTCCTTCTTCAAGAATTTGCTGGATGATGTCGACCATAGATTTCCAGAGCTGCGGCTTAGCACCACTTCGGGGAGCAATGCACTATTCCAAGGAGTTTGGTTGAAGGGTTGCGGGTCTCTTGTTTATATATTGTGTTTGCATGTGATACATCTCTCGTCATTCTCAGAAAGTGTGTACGATGTTGGGATATGTTTTGCGCTTCGAGCACTTGGGTATAGCTTGCCGTCTATAGAAATAGTGCTTGTAGTTTTCTGTGAAGTGTGTACTGATTTTTTGCTATCCTTATGATCAGCGCCTCTGGACGATTGTGTTTCTCTTCGCTTCTCTTGACAGAAATTCGGTTGCTTTAAATGATTACCGATTATCAGCTCTAGTCTTTGGCGAAACAGAAAGCGTACCACGGCATCCTCGAGTTCCAGTTCCAGTCCTTCTTTGAGCAGGTTCTTTTCGAAGGTGACACGACGGTTTTCCAGCACGCGGTCATCGAGCTTCTCATAGGCGAGTACGAAATCGATGCGCCGCTTGCCGTCACGGAAGTATAGGGTGCTCAGTGCATCGTCGTGATTCGGCGCGCCCGTAGCTGCGACTTCGGCTGCGACTTTAGACGCCGACTTGGCGGAAGCTGGGGTGAAGGCACCGGTTTCTTGTGTCGAGCTCTGGAGAACAAGTTAGCATTGATTGTGATGCACGAGGAAATATCTATAACTCAACGTCACTTGACTTATTCACTGAAGAAGTGACTGCTCGGCTAGTTGGTTGATTGATAGTATCTGGTACAGCGTAGAGGCTATCGAGGGACACAAGAGGTGTTGGCAAAGGAAATATGAACCCTCTCTAAATGTTTATATGTTTATTTACACTTATTCGGACGATGATCATCATCAGCAACAGCAGCCCATTTTATGTCCACTGCAAGATGAAGGCCTCTCCCTGCGATCTCCAATTTCCCCGGTCCTGTGCCAACGGATTCCAACTAGCACCTGCAAATTTCTTAATTTCATCACCCCGCGTAGTCTTCTGCCGTGCTCAACTGCGCTTCTCTTCTCTTGGCACCCATTCTGTAACCCTAATGGTCCACCAGTTATCTAACCTACGCATCACATGACCTGCGCAGCTCCATTTCTTTCTCTTAGTGTCAATTAGCATCTCGGGTCTATCCCCGTTTGTTCTCTGATACACACCGCTCTCTTCCTCTTTCTTAAGATTACGCTTAACATCTTTCGTGCCGTGACTCTTTGCGTGGTTCTAAACTTGTTCTCGAGCTTCTTTGTCAGTCTCCAAGTTTCTGCCCCATATGTTAGCCCCGGTAGAATGCACGGATTGTACACCTTCCTTTTCAATGATAATGGTAAGCTTCGAGGGAGTAGCTGACAATGTCTGCCGTATGTGCTCCAACCATTGTTATTCATTAGTGAATTTCCTTCTCATGATGAGGGTTCCCTGTGACTATTGGCCTAGGTGAACGTACTCCTTACAGAGGCTGAATGACTATCGTGAACTCTTGTTCCCTTGCCCTGCTATTCATTATAACGTTTGTCTTCTGCATAATAATCTTCAACCCCACTCTTACACTGTCTCTGTTAATGTCCTCAATCATTTATTGTAACTCATGTCCAGTGTTACTCAATAGAACAATGTCATCAGTACACTGAAACTTTCTGAGATATTCGCCGTCAATCCTTACTCGTAAGCCTTCCAAGTTTAATAGCTTGAATACTTCTTACAAGCACGCAGTGAATAGCATCGGAGAGGTTCTGTCTCCTTGTCTGACCTCTTTCTTTGAAGGTATCTTCCAACGTTTCTTGTGGAGAATTAAAGTAGCTGTGGAATCTCTGTAGACATTTGCTAACATATTTACGTAAGCGTCCTGTACTCCTTGATTATGTTGTGCCTCTATGATTACTGGTATCTCTACTGAATCAAATGGCTTTTCATAATCAATGAAAGCTACATACAGATGTTGGTTGTACTCTGCAGACTTAGTGATTACCAAAGGGATGACATGGATGGGATCCATTCTAGAGCATCCCTTCCTGAAGCCTGCCTTGGTTGAATAAAGTCACGTGTTGCCCTAATTCTATTTGACATGATCTTGGTGAATATATTAAACAATACTGCAATTAAGCTAATGGGCCTATAATTTTTCAGTTCTCTAACCTCTCCCTTCTTGTGGTTTAGAATAATGTTGGCATTCTTCCAGTCCTCTGGAACCCTTGAAGTCCTGAGACATTTAGTATAAAAAGCCGCAAGCTTTTCATGCATGATATCTTAATTGAAATATGACGTTTTACGAGCCAACCCCACGACCTGATTAGAGGCACGTCGTAGTGGGGGATTCCGGATATTTAGACCACCTGGGGTTTTTTAACATGCAGGTATATCTAAGTACAAGGGTGTTTTCGCATTTCGCCCCGTCGAAATGCCGCCGCCATGGCCGGGTCACGATCCCGCGACCTCGTGTTTAGCAGACCAACACAATCGCTACTAAGCAACCACGGTGCGTCCAAGCATGATATCTCCTCCATCTATGATAATAGGCTGTTATTCCATCTTCTCCTGCCGCTTTTCTTCGTTTCATGTCTTGCAAGCCCCTTCTAACTTCGCCTCTGGTTATAGAATGATACTCCAATTTCTTCATTACCACTTCGTATGGAGGTATCGTGGCTGCTCTGGGTATTCTACAGGGCAGTATAGAATTATTCCGCTGCTTTTACTCTATCTTCGAAATTGCTGATGATATTACCCTGCTTATCTTTCAGTGCATACTTCTTGGCTTGTGCTACGCCAAGTTTTCTACTCACTTATTTCATGCTGCGTCCGTATTTTACTGCTTCCGCAGTCTTTCTTACGTTATAATTTCGAATATCCTTTCCTTTCTTCTTCTTGGTGAGTTTTGCGAATTCCGCGAATTCTGTCTGATCGCTTGAATCGGACACTTCATTTCTTTGTGTGTCTTTATTTGGTCCTTTGTTACTTGGGAGAGCTTGCCAGCTGTTTGCCTTGGTGCCTTGTCTCCTACTTCAATTGCTGCCTCTAAAGCCAGCATAGTAACGGTTTCATTCACTGCCTATTATGTCGTCTTCATCATAAGGCTGCACAATTGTTTGCAAATAATAGCCTGAATTTGTATGCTTTTATCGTTAGTGCCACTAGGTTGTCCTGTTTCTTCTAGATCAATTTTACTCTTCCTCTCTTCAAATGCAGGTGAATCCTAGACCTCCCTAAACTATGGTCACTGCACTTTACCGTACCTAACACTTCTACCGACCCTACCTTACCCTTAACCCTGGCTACATAACAAATTCAAACAACCAGCCTTAGCTGAAAGAAGTACGATGAGATTTCTCGCAAATATGGCAACTCGTATTTAAAAAGCCCTGTACACAGATCCAGTATTTTTGTATACCGACGAATATATGTCACCTGACATGGTCCTGCTACTATGCTTATATCGAATTAGATTGTCGACAATGGCCGTTCGTTCTGCAGGCCTGAACGTGACAAAAATCAGTCAGTCAGTCAATCAGTGAATCAGGCGGTGAATCATTGACCAATCCATCAAGTCCTCGCCGCATATTTTAACGCACAGCTGGCCAGATGCATTATCTTGCATGAGAAAATGAGTGGCAGTAGGAAACGATCTCGACTTTTCCCATCGGAACTTTCGGAACTGCTCTGTGCTTGTTGGCAGTCAGCCTGATTATAGGGTTTCGTCCTTACCTGGCTGTGCTTGGGCAAAGTGCGGTGACTAAGAAACTCACCTGCCCTGCATTTCTCGCGGGGTTATCAGCCACGCTGGGAGCAAGGTCTGAGGCAGACGTGCCAGCGTGGTTATTCGTCTGCTTGACTGGAAAGAAAGAGGCGCGCTATATCACACCGATTGTTTCGTACAATCGCAAGGATACAAGCGGTTTAATCAATGAAAGTAAAGCGCAGGAAGTTCTCAGCAGCACATTCCAATGCTCTCCAGTTATGTGTATAGTAATTTGTAGTAGTTTAGGCTCCAGTGTAACGAGTGCTCTCAAATACGAAAATGCATTTTAAAGCGAAGTTGCCTATGCTTACCTCCCCGGTGTTTGGCCTCTCGTCCTGGTCGTCGCCTGTCTTGCCGTGTAGGAGCTGTCGCTCAACAAACAAAAATAAAAATTACGCATCCGATGGTGAACTTCGAACCCCTTCAACAGCGCAGCAACCTGACGCGTTACGTGTTTCATTAACCACTTTTCTTTCTTAACATTATTGCGCGCATATTTGCAACTAAAACACGCAGGTCGCAGGGATAAGAAAATTATGCACACATAACGCACATCTTACCCGTCGTGGTTGCTCAGTGGCTATGGTGTTGGGCTGCTGGGCATGAGGTCGCGGGATCGAATCCCGGCCACGGCGGCCGCATTTCGATGGGGGCGAAATGCGAAAACACCCGTGTGCTTAGATTTAGGTGCACGTTAAAGAACCCCAGGTGGTCAAAATTTCCGGAGTCCTCCACTACGGCGTGCCTCATAATCAGAAAGTGGTTTTGGCACGTAAAACCCCAAATATTATTATAACGCACATCTTGTAACCTATGTGAAGTGGAGCTTTCGTAAAGTGGTTCACAAAATGTCATAAAACCGTTCATTTTCTGTAACACACGTTGCGTAGTGGCTGCGTGCCTGCTTGGCAAATCTTTGCGTGGTGAATGATATTAATTATGCAATTACAACGTGTCCCCTAACTTCATTATTATTGATGAATTAGCATATTTCGGTTATTGCCCAAATGCTGGCGTTCGCCACCGCGACCGCGCATATTCAGGAAGAATATATATATATATATACACGCCCATTATTTGCATATACTTAAGACAGGCACGTATTTTTTTCCCTCAGTGCACCGTGTAACCAAGAAGTTGATCACTGGATGTATGACGTAAAATTACTCCAATCTCCTGACGTCATATTTACGCAAAAGCCGACGGAAGCACCGAGCGGTGACCTGCAGCCTTGTTAGAACAGGCCACTGAAATGCTCTACTCGTTTACAGGTCGCTTTTGTTCGTTTTAAAGCGAATAGCATCGCTTCAATTGACCACTTTTTCTTGTCTAATTGGCTGACCAGAGGCGAGGAGCATGCAGAAGGGGAGAGGGTTGAAGTGGGGACGGGCTAGCGCAGGATGAGGAATAACCGGATGAGGAAAGGTGGCGCCAGCGTACGCGATCGGCCGCATCTTTTTGCTGAGCTTTTTTTTTATTTATTTCGGAATGGAGTAGTCCCTGGCTACTCCGAGAACAAATAAATTCAGTTTTATTCGGCATATTAATGCTCCTTTATTGCGTGCACATCCCTTTGACATTGTGTGCTTTGACGGTTCTCTGACGTCGAGTGACGGGCAGGTAAAGTGGGCGCAGCCCGAAAACGTTTGACCCTTTGCGGAGGGCTAATGGTGAAAAAAGGCATAGAATTGCAAATAAATATTTTTCTTTTGTTCGATCTAATCATTGCATAATCAGTGTATACGACATATCATACGAGCAGCTTTGACCGATTTCCTGATGTCGCGTGACAGACAAGCGAAGTGGAAGTGGCCCTAGAAGCTTTTGACCTATCGTGGAGGGCTGACTGCAGAAATGGAACAGAAAGGTTTGGAACAGCCTTACGTCGTAGCGCGCCATAATTTAGAAGCTCTCCTGTTCATTCACTTGATAAACGGCATTACATTCATTACACAAAAAACTGTAAACAATTCTTTTTTTACCTGACCAATGTTACACTTCACAAGCAAACGTTACACTTCATGTGTAGATTCGAGACTCAATATTCGATTCGATGTGCGAAGGTTGTTTTCCGAAATATTCTGACTTGATACGATTGGGGCATTTTAGTAATTGATCGCCCCCTGCCTAAATTTGTCTTAGGATATGTTAGTCCTGGGTTCAGCAGCGCAGCGTTCCGTGTTTCTACACGGAAACGAATGAGGGTTGCACACGACACGGAGCTAAGCACCTCAGCGAGCTTAACCAGTCGCCGCTACCGCGATCATGCTCCGCAGTCGGGGTTGGTATGCCAGCACCGCACTCGCATTGCGTAACACGTACCTGTGGGTGCATTCGCGTCGCTCGCAGGTCGCTTCCCTGGACGGTAGGAAACGCGCAAGTCGTCGTCCATGGTGCCCTCTTGTTCTCGAGTCCGGCCTATGCCACTTATCCACTACCGGGAACTGCCAAAGAAGAAGCGGGCTACATGGAAAAAAATCAATGTTGAACTAATTAGCAATAACTATGGGGTCGATATTAGTATAATACTAGAAATTGGTATTGTTAGCACCAAAAAACGTAACACATAATTTATGATATGCCAAGTTTCATACCTAGACATTCAGATTTAAGCGCGATAACCTTAACACACAGCCTGTTGTGTTGTTGTAGTGCAGTTGGTTTCGTTTCTAGTTTCGGTTTCGTTGTTACGTCATACATGACGTCATAGTGGCAATAAAAAGTGGCATCCGGAGAGTTGGGCTGCTTTTCCCGTCTCCTGCAGGGCTATAGCTAGCGTAAACCCGGTCTGGGCATACCATGTTATGCATGATAGAGGAAATGAGTGCAAACACTGTGGGGCGAGAGGGACCCTCGATCACATAATCTGGGAATGCGCTAGCTCACCAGGGGGTAAAGCAAACATAAATTGTAGAGATGCCTGGGAAGCCCTGCTGCGGAGCGAGGACCCTACTCCACAGCAACACGCCATCCGCCTGGCGGAAGAAGCCGCGAAGTGTCAAGACCTCTTTGCTTGCTTATAATCGCGGAGGTTCCGGCCCCCGTCCCCAAGGCCTGTGTGCCGGGGACGGGGAGTGGGGGCTTCCTTATCCGGCGGTACAATAAAGTTGTCATCATCATCATCATAATAAAAAAAGGCTGGTGCTGACAAGGAGCACCGAGAGAAGTATAAAATAAAAGTTAAAAAGCTTTTTGTAACTTTTTTCGATGTCGAACGGTGTTTGGGCTTACTGGGGTTAAGGAGGATTGTGTAATTTACAGAACGGCAGAGATGCAAGCTTCATGCTGTGCACTATATTCAGCCACTTCTGCGCAGGTGAATAACAGAAGAGGTGGGATGCTGACTGATAACTATTTTGGTACGACGAACGCTGGTCGTTCATACAGCTGCGTACTTGAAGCCTTGAGTCCCACGTCATGCAAAGGTTATATCATTGCCCGTACTGCTTGCGTAGTACATCTCGGGTTGACCCCAAACGCTCGAAAAACAAAAGTCCTACGGAAGTGGTCCTAGAGCTGGTGGCTGCCAGAAAAGAGGCTGAAGCCCGTCTGCCTGTAGGTTGGGCAGACGCGAAATATGTGTGTTCCAGTGTGCCTGGTACGTTGCAGCGGTGGCAACCTGGGGTGTTCTTGTGATAGACGAGATGCGCATAGCATCCCGCGAATGCCACCCCAAGACGTCTCATGCGCACCATACTCCCGTTCGCAGCGTTTCATATCAGGTGACATGCGAAGCGTCCCTTCAGTTTGGACTCGTGCAGACGAAGGTGCTGACGGTGTGGTTGCTCCCAGTGAGCAGATGTGAAGCTCCGTATGACATGAGCAACTGGAGAGTTTGTACTGAAGTCTTGATAAAAAGCAACTAACTAAAGCAGAAGTTGCGCATACTATACTACGAAGGTTCACAAAAAACAAAGAAGGCTGATGACATTAGCCCTCTCAACTAAACTTGGCTTTTTGGCTTATTCTCTGCAGAGAGGTACATCTCATAGTGGACAATGATCATCGTTATCATCCGCATCTTCATTATCGTCCTCGCTAAACCGTAGCCAATTGATGTGGGCGCCTAGCCAGGCATACCTGAGTGTGAATGAAATGGCCGACAGCCAGGCGCGAGTGCCTGTTAGCGACGCCTGCCTTCTTCCAAGTGCCTCACCAAGCCTTTATATCTTCTGCTATGTGGCCTCGGAGGAATCGTTTAATGCTTTTCACCTCCGAACCCACAATGACTAATTTCTCTGATGTTTACACGGCTGATTTCTAGGATACATCACATATTGGTATGAGTGCTGACGTAATCGTGTTGCCACATACATTCTCTAAACTTTTCTGTTCGGATTCAAGATAATGAAGGGCGTTGTTCGCAATTGGCATAAGTTGCAGATCTGTTCACTACGCAGTACTTTGTTCCGGAGCATCTCAAAAACATGTTGCTGTTTGTTTCATTACAATTCAGACGTTCGTGAATAATGCACCATACTGTAACCCTGAGGTACGCGCAAGCCTGTCTCGTGCATTAAATGTAAAAGTGCCTCGCGAAACTGATCAAACACGAGGGACCACAATGTCTTCAGGCTGGTCTGTCCGTATCCCGGCGTCTCTAGCTGTTGTCGCAGAACCTGTCGTGGAAATGCTTGTTCCGCAATTGAGGAACTTACGAGGCAGCTTTCTAAATTAAATTCTAAGTACATTGTTATTTTCTATTTCTTTGATTCTTCCCTAAGTGTTACTACTGCTCGAGCGGCAGAAAGGTGAGAAAGTTTGCGCCGTCCTCGCTCGTGTTGGGTCCTTGAATCACACGTCTGTCTATTGATTTCATCTTCCTGTTGCTTGCTATGGAGAACTACGTTTTCTTTCTGACTGCATCAGAAAAAAAAGTCTGATTCCATCAGTCTGATGGAATCAGACTCTAGGCCGATCTCTCATAGTGGGTATGCGCCTTCAGTAATGTTCAAATTTATGTGAGGTGGGTTCTCATTAATCTTGTAAAAGCAAGCGCCTGCCACGACTTTGTGTATCGTCATCGTATGCACCATGTTTATTTTTTCATGGCATTTTATGATTACGCACTACACCGCTCAATGCTGAAATGAAAGCAGATTCCGGTGCACATGCTCAACGTCAGGCGTCGACGCAGCGATGTGACCAGGATGAAGGCGGCGAGGAAAATGGCGAGGAGGGGCGCATGCAAAGAAAAATAGCACGCGATGAACAGTGGTAACGCGGACCGCATTTAGCCCGGTTGAAACCCTGCGTCTCTGGCTTAATCCTTTGGGTGCCAAGATGAGAAAGGCTTAACCTATATTGTTTTTAATGCTTTACTTTTTGTACTGCTCCAACGGATACCAAGTGAAATAGTAAAGGCTTTCTCTGACACCAGAGCGAGAAACAGTAGGTCGAAATATTGTTGACCAGCTGGTTGAAGGTAAATGTATGATCAAAAAGTCGTGTTTGGTACTTGCCTTGATAATGTGTGTCGGTTAATTGACCCTCTATGCAGATAAAAGGAAAGAGCCCACCTAAACAAAGGGTAATAATCGTGCTGACGAGAATATGACCACCACAGGCGCTAAGACCGACGAAGGCTTCGCGTTTTGTCGCCAAAACACCTGCTGCTTCTCACGTTCGACATTGTTATCAATACCACTGTTGAGCAGGTACATAAATAAAGGTAAATAGAAAGACACAGAGTAAAAGTTTTATTTGTCTAGTTTTTGGAGATGTCTTCATTAGGTCAACACTATTGTTGAGCTGACAATTGCGAGGTTTATGGATTCTGCTCGCATGTGCTACATGCTCAAGCTCGCACCAATAGTCTGGGAGCACGAAAGAAATATGCCTGCGATTGTGCCCTAATGGTTTTAGCATCAGTATGCTTTGCTAGGAGTCCAAGGATTGATCCCACCAATATAATCGCTATTCCTTCATTTTTCTACGCTTGGGTTATTCGGCACGTTGGCAGCAGCTACCACAGTCAGCAACGTACAGTGCTTCATGCGTGCTTGAATTGGATAATCGCATTCGAGTCAAGATCTGCACAGGTTTCTCCTAATGACGTCGAATAAGTTCATGCTTCCCGTGCTTATTCGCCAGGGGTCGCTGCAAGTCATGACCAGAAATATTCTGTGCGTATATGGGCGCACTAAACAGCCACCGTTCGCGTAAGAAGATGGATGTCTTGAAGATATAGTTTTAAGCGCAATCGCATTTGAAAGGAGTTGACTCTCTTTATTTCGACGTCGAAACACGATGAAGTAGTAAAGCTATTCTAGTAGAAAACCGCGATGTACGATCGCTTAATGTTACTATGTGTGCTCACATTCTTCTTAGGGAAGAATAAAATGCGCAACGCAGACAAGGACGAGAATTCAAGGGAGATGGACTATCGCTCATCCGTGTCCCTTGAACTCTCGTCATTGTCTTCTGCGTGCCGCATTTTCTTATTTCTGAGTGTTAATAACCCGCTCACCTAGCAGTAATTTTTATTGAATCGCGTTTTTCTATTCCTGATCCGTACTTTAACACCAAATCCGGCATTTGGTTCTTCAACAGTGAAGCCTCCTGCTGAATATTCCGTGCTCCTGTAATGTTTTCGTGAAATGGTTACTTTAAAATTAAAGCAAAGAAAGACGAAAATCTATACAGTACTGAACTAAAGAGAAAAAAAACGTAAGCGAACTCCATGACAACATATATTCTTGCACGCACAACAACTTGAAGTGCGAGAGATTCAGGACAGGTGTCCCTGCATTCGCGAAAATAATCAACAGGCAGGCACTAAAACCCACGTCGAGATGGAGGTAGCAGTTCTGTGGTGTGCAGGGTCGGTCAAACTGTGCCACCTTCCCTCGACGTGACGCTGCGGCCATCGGTCAACTCGACAGCTGCGCCTCCTGTCGGCACCACTGCGTGATCGGCAACAAAGGATGGCAGGACGGCGCAGCTCTTCTTCCGGTAGTCCCTTACTTCCTGGAAGGCCATGACGAACGGTTCCACTTACAGGCAGATTCGGGCTGCTAGCGTGCGCTGCTTATAGCTTGTAAAATGTTTCGCAAGCTTTTCGCGGATTCGAAATGCGTTAGCGCTGTTAAGTGTAGACAGGACACAAATTCAAATCGTTGACGCCGTAGAGTTTCTTGCAAAAATTAGTAGCGGAAATCCTGGCGTTGTTATCGTTCAGCTATCATAGGAATTCTGGTTGGTGCAGGGATTTATCCAACCTTCCTGCTCGTGGCTTGAGACATTCTTGTGGCTTTATTTAAGACGTTTCACCTTTCTAACCTAAGCACCCATAACCTAAGCACACACGCACGATTATTGCAATGTCTTGCATTTTAACCGCAATATTTAGTTTAAAATGATCAATTTGCAGTGTGTCAGGGTCGTTTGATGCCACAAAGAAGAAGTTTAGCCAAATCCATCATTTCCATGTTGCCTAAACCAGCAATATTAAAGGTACCGTACGATGACGAGTACCGTACGTACGAGTACCGTACGATGTTTATAAGCATCACCTCTGAATGGAGCTGGGACAAACAGTCCCAGAGCCTGCTTGACGTAATCAGGTTTCACTACTTCTATCGTTTTCTAGCCTTTTGCCTATCTGATCTTGCTCTTATCTTTGGTATTTGATACTATTTAACACCTCTATCACCATACCGTACCACAGCCTGCACTTTCAATGGCTCCTGTTCTATCAATCTCTTCCCTGCTTTTATTGCACCGATACTCCAATTGTGTCTTACTTATCCTGACTGGTGACCAGTTAACCCTTCCACATTCGTTCAATCCCAGCGCTTCTGGAAAGCTGACGCTATCTACAGGTCTCGCAGTGTGAATATCATTACGTTGTGCGATGTAATGCGAATATCATTGCATTGCGATGTGCAGAGTCGTTTCCTGACATTTTCTTCTCTTTCTTTTTTTTGTAGCACGCACGTCTAATCCTGTGACGAATATTTGGGGGCCTGTTAGAGCGCATCTGCTTTTCTACTCCAGCTCTGGCGGCTGACCGGGGCCGCACGCGTCCTATCATGGAGGAAATCTGCGCTGGGTTCGAAGGCTAGCCGACCTGACAAAGGTGATGGCTTCGTGCGTGCCGTGTTCTCACGGGCCTAGTTCGCGTTCAAGCGGGAGGAGGTACGAAGGGGAATTCGCTCGCCACTGCGGCTGCTCCTCATCACGCCAGTGTTCTGACAGCGAGTGTCTGCAGTCATCAGATGAGATGTGTTCGCACTTGCCTACGCGCGCGTGACAACGTGGTTGTTAATTTAGTTAGCAATCGAATGTTTGCAGCAGTTTATGCAGCAGGTAAAACGAATAACCTTACTTCGTATACCTCTCCGATAATTTGCTACCGAAATCAGTGCTTCGCCAATCGCGCAAAACTGACTCTTTGTAAATCTCCATGATCTTATTCTTTTTTATTTTTTGCAGCATTTGCGTCCAATTCGCCGTCTTTGCTTCTCTTTCTTTTTAAGAACCCTGGTCGTCTAATTACACTTTCAACTACCGTGTCCTTGGTTGTCAACTTTCTTGACCTCTTCCTCCATTCCGTCTCCACGCCTTTGAGATAGAGACATTTGTGCGCTTTAGCCGGCCGTTTCTTTTCATCCAAATTCCTTAGTATTTCTTCGAAACTAATATTGTTCTGCGCTTCCACGACTTCCGAAAAAGCCTAACCTACGTTACCTCGCACTGCCTCACTTGTGGTTTTACCGCTGTCCTCCAAAGCCAGTCGGCCGGGCTCCTCCTGGTTAGTCTCGAAGCCCGACAAGATTTCTGATTTAGAGTACATAATAGCATTTTCAAACGTTAGTGCTGGAACCATTATACTTTTGCGAATTCCTTGCACTTCCTTCTTTTTATTGTAGCCCCAAAGCGCTCTATGTTTCATTATTGCCACATTTTGCTTCCCTTCGCCTTTTTTAGTTTATCTTGGGGGGGGGGGGGAGGCGCTTGGTATAGGTCTATGATTCGTTAATGTATGCGCCCACATATTTATATTGCATAACTATGGGTGTGACTTCTTGTTTGGCACCACGCCATCACTCGTCTCTTCATTAGAGATCATGATTCCCGATTCTTCTGTGCTTAAGGCCTAGAGTCGCCGCTGCGTTGCCACACATATTCGCAAATTTGTAAATCACTTGCATTGTGCGCCCGTAGCCATATGCCATCCTCATACATCAATCCAGCGACCTTTCTTCTGTACCAGTCTCCCATTATACGAATGTAAGATAACTCAAACGCTAATTCCATGTTTTGCAATAATCTTTCGACGCCCTTAATGTAAAGAGTGGCACTCTTACTCGGAGTGAGTGAGTGAGTGAGTGAGTGAGTGAGTGAGTGAGTGAGTGAGTGAGTGAGTGAGTGAGTGAGTGAGTGAGTGAGTGAGTGAGTGAGTGAGTGAGTGAGTGAAATAACTTTAACAGGTCTAAAGAAGACGCAGGGGCGAATCCGCGCCACCCGGTTAGTCCCACATAGGGACCGCCAAGCCGAGCTTGACGGCCCGATTGCTGGCACTCTGCCCAGTCGGGGTTTGGTCATTGAGTTCGGGGCTGCCCAAGAGCGCAGCCCACCCATCCTCGCTGTAGGAGGAACCGATGGCTTCGCACTCCCCACAACACATGGTCCAATGTGGCCCTTAGTCCACAGGCTGGGCAGTCCGCACTGGGACACCTTCCAGGGCATATTGAATGAAGAACCGCAAGGTTAGGATACGCACGGGCTTGTAAAAGTCGAAGGGTCACCACCCGCGCACTTCATAAGGCGGGGTGCGGGAGGGGGTATGCCCGTCTTGACAGGTAGTACTGTGAGGTAACCTCATGGAACGTGAGTAAGGGTTCCCCGCGGGGCAGGGGGACTACAGAGGCGGCGCGGTCAGTGAGTCCTCGCGCGGCCTCGTGCGCGCCCTTGTTAGGGTTAGAGGGAGAGCCCTCCGTCGACCCCAAGTGAGCGGGAAACCAAGTGATAGAATGCGGAGAGATACTTTTGGCGCTTTGGAGAATGCGGAGGGCCTGAGCGGAGACCATCCATCTGTAGGAGGGCGTGGCAGTCAAATTAGATGGCACTTGGCGGCCACGCGGCCGAAGGTGACATCGATGCTGACTTACAAGTGACCCCGTTTACGGCTACGATACACTCGTTTTTTTTTATTATATGCCTAGGCACTGACAATTGCTATGTAGTTTCGGCATGACGAGATATCATTCAAAGCATTTTCATGTTCATACATATACAAGCCACCTAATCGACCGTGTCTTTCAACGAGTGGTTACATGATACCCAGACCCCAGATATGCCAAATTCCATCTGAAGTCGGCTAAGGAGACCTTGTCTTCAGAAATGGCGGCTTCATTCCCAAGCTATGCTCGCGTAGCCTGTGCAGGTAAAGCAACATTTCTAATACTTTGAGCTCTATTACCCAAAAAAGCCGCTCTTACCATGCTAAATGACATAGCAATACTGAACAGGCGCAAAAATTAAAAACGGGAGGTAAGGACTTTTTCACATTCCTACACCAGCTCGACGCGACGTCATACATTCTCACGGTGCCTGCTCGGCGCAGTTAAATTTCATCGGTAAATATGAACCACAGTGTTTACTACTAAAAAAGCCAAATAATAAAGTTAACCAGTTTCCAAAACATTTACTGAGGCAAAATAACCCAAAAGAAAAGAAAATTAAAAATCAGTGACCTATACGGACGCATCTACTCGCAGTTGCGGCACAAAATTAAAATTAAAAACGTAAATGTGGTTTTCAATTTTTGATAATTAGCGGATTTCAGCGAAATAACGAAAATATAGTATTGAAAGAATGAATATTCAATGTAAACTGGTTTAATGCTTCTCGTTAGTGCCCCATCGAATGTATGCTCATGCAAAACAAGTCTACTTTGACGTCATGTTGAAATTAACATACGATATATGCGAAGCTTCCCGTGACACCTGTGCCACAATGAGCAAGGATCCTGCAGAGAACTCCAAACATCCAAACTTTCATTCGGTTTAGGGTAATTATTAATCAACAACAAAAAGGTCGGGATCCAGACTTCGTGCTTAGTATCACTGTTACAGCCCTTGTTGCTCTAGCAATACATATCGGAGGTTTTCGTACACCACATGAGAGTGTCAGTGGAGCTCTACGAAATGACAACTCAAAGATGCCATGAAAGGCGTGCGACTTATGGGCTTACTTCCAGTGTTGTGAGCCCGATGCGCACTTGTATATCGTTTCCGTCATCTGTGTAGCTTGTCCACGGCTTTCCATGCACGGACGGTAAATTCCTGGAACAGAATGCAGGGTAAAAAAAAAACAAAAAAAAGAAACCTGTAGAAGCTATAAAAAGGCCGCTGTGCGTATGTCAATATGTGAGCGTTAGAAGCTACGCCCTAAAGATAACACTTTTGTACCGCATTCCCGGAAAGCCCAGGTGAATACTTATGTCGATAAAGAATTTTGCTGATAGAACGCCAGAAAGTTTCTTCACTAGTAATACAAACATGTTTCTCAGTTTTGTAGATGTCTGTATATATGGTGCCCGCGCTTTTTCTAAGTTCTCCCAATGTGTCGTCACGCAACGTAATATGCTGCGCTCTTTTCTGTTGCAATTAACTTTAGTAATGTCGCCCTTTCGTGAGAAACGTTGGGCACGTCGTACTCATACGACAAACGCGTGCATGACTTGTACCATGACTGATGAGCCCGAAATCGCCGCCATGAATCGGCGAACACCGCAAAGAAATGCATTGTTGTACCTAACGCTCTTGTATCTCCATTTCGCACACGTGCTGGTGGTGATATTCGCAAGAGATAGCCACGACGCGCAGCAGAAAAGCACGAGGCAGTTGACAAATGCTTGTACGAGTGAAGGACTTTGTTAACGGATCATTTTTCGAACATTTGCGAGAACCATCGGCTATATGGTAGCCTAGCATCTGTTTCGAGGAGCTAAAGAAACATTCGTTTGAGACACCAACAGACCTCGTGCCTACACTGTGTACATGCGGTAACATTGTTAATTGTGCACGTCTTTACTTTTTATAGCCAATCGGCGCATTTTTCTTGAAACAAAGGTATTATCCAGTAGAATTCGAGTGCGTTATCGCGTAAACTGTTATGATCTTAATCCAATAGCTGTTTCGTTTGACGATGTTGTCCACCGCCGCCGCCATCGCAGGTGTCCGTCGCAGCTATCGCCAGGAATGAGAAAAAATACGTAGCCCCATTGGTGTCGAACTCGCGGCAGTCAGCGACTCTACCACTGCGCCACGCCAGCGCTTGCTGGCTGCTGCTGCGGAAACATGCCCTATACAGGTGTCCAAGCGCACGAAAAGGCCCGCGATGCGAGATACGCACCCCGTAGCGTCGATACGCGCACACATTGCATTGCAGCTGCGTTGTATTTCGCCAGTTTTTACGACATTCAGTTGTTGTGGGCTCAATCCACAGCAACTAAATGCTTTTTCTGAACTAAATAGCCTTTTCGGTTGGCGATCGTGTCCGCCGCAGCCACACCCCCTTTAGTTGCCTCGAGCGACCAGTCGCACGGCAATGTTGCGTGCACTCGCGGGCTTCTTTCGCGCTCCGAAAAACACTTACGTAGCACGTATTGAGCAACAGAAAGCGGTATGGGAGTTCTTCATATCGCTCTGCAATCTTCTAATTGACACTTTTCATCTAATATTTGAGAAGTTCATTAACTAAGACTAATTATGTAATTAGGTCGAATGCAAAAAGAATGCTCTCAGTATCTCCAAGCGACGGTGAACGACATTACCTTGGTTCCATCCAGCTACGTGGCATTTAGTTTTAAATAATCATGGCGCTGCATGATAGTCTGGAGACCCTGTATATGGGCTCATAACGACCAGAATAAACGCAGCGCCGCCCCTCAACTGAAAATGTTCACCGACGCTTGCGATACTCCCCAATGCGGATTTGAGCGCAGCTGTATACGTATTTTCATTTCGCAATATATTGGCAGGCGCGGACAATCCGCCTCGTGCCGCACGTGTCAAGTGAAGCGTCGTGTATAACGCGACTGCATCGCTAATCGCGATGCGCGGGCGAGATTCACAGCAGCTGCAGCAGACAGGCCTTCGCTCACGCAGCGCTTTGTTTCATATTTGACTTAGAACGCTCAAACCACAAGGACACAAGAAAGGGAGAGCAGAAAAGGCGAACGCGACACGTTCCTTGTGCTCTTTGCGATCTAACTCAAATATGAACTCTTGCAAACTCGCCCTGATTTCGATTCTTGCAGGTTTCGTTTCCATAAAGACGACGCGCGCTACTCTGACGCCATTTTGCAGCCATCGTCGCAGCAAAGTCCGTTGTTTGCGGCACTACGCTTTTCTTCACACGCTTTCGCCATACCCTCCCCTCCACCGCTTTCCGTCTCATGGTTCCGCTGCACCCTCCTCCTGCGCTTTCCTCCTTCCGCTCTCTGCGCTATCCCCCTCTTTCACCTCCTGCTGCGCTCAGCGTTCGCTCTCGGATTTCACCGTGCTCGTTCGCTCGGTTACGACGTAGGACGCTGACACTCGCCGAAGGAACGGGTGCCTTAGAGCAGCTGCGTTGTAAAAGACGCTACGCTCGTCAAGAACTACCCTGCAGTTTCAGTATATAGCCTCCGAAATCAGCGCCCGCAGCTAATGTCGCTAATGGTGCGGGCTAGCATCTGCTTTCTTGGGCCGAAGTAGACTATTTGGGGGGGGGGGAATCGTTCTAGAGCGTGACGGTCAGTCAGTCTTTATATAATGTGGACCATACCCCGTCTTGGCGAACGTGGACCATATGCCGATCATTCTTCGGCTAAGGTCCTGCTCTTGGGCGGTGGCCGGTCGCGACCCTTCCAAGGGGTGGCCGAAGACAAAGTCCAGGTCCGAGAAGCGTGCCGCCCCCTCCGTGTCGTTGAACAGCGCGAAGCTGGCCTTGTGGTCGAACACGTAGCCGAAGACCTGGTTCCGCTGCCTGGCCGAAAGTTCGCGTCCGAGCTCCAGCAGCGGGCACGTGTAGAACAAGTCGCCCAGCAGATCCAATGGCCAAGAGGTGCCAATCCCTATAACTGCGCGTTTACGTTCAAGAGACGCGCGTATAGCCCGGCGTAACGCGAACACGCGCAACGCGCAACTGAGTTGCGTAGGCCAAGCGAAAATTCAACGCTAGCGTTCGGCGCAGTCAGCGTGACCGGTGGTGCTCGGCGGGCTTCGGTGCGGCTGGCGCGTGAATAGAACATGTCTTATCACACGCCAGAGCCGTTAGAGCACGTTCCCTAGCTCGGCCGGCTGGCAGCGTGCTCAGGCCCACAGTTCGAGTGCACTGAAGTAAGTGTGCTGACTTAGCGCCTTCGCCAAATACAAAAATGCTCGCTCACCGCACCCATGCAAGCGTGTGTCGCGGCAATGGTTGGACACCGCGCTGCTGCTGGCTCACGTTCAACGCGGCGAACTACACAGGGGGGCCAATTTTAGGCCATACTGGTGCGGCCGATTTCACCGGCCGCTGCTGCCTGGCACTTGGGGAAACACAGGACTATATCGGCGTTTTTACAGGTGACACTCTTAAGTTCAAGGCGGGCAGCCGGCGAAGTTCAATGCCACGGCCATGATGCCTGTGGAGGTAACGTCAGGGACAGAATCTTGAGAGCGAAACGTTATGCGCTTCTCGATTATTTATTCGTGTTAATTACGTGTAATATATATGAATCGGAAACTAGTACCATAAGAAAAGTATAATGAACATAAAGACCGCGTATCGGGGTAGAGAACGAAAAAAAATCCGCCTCCATTACACCCTGTGAAACTGGACATACAGCGAATGTCTTGCGGCTTGTTAGCCTCATTTTACGTATGGCACGCCCGCACGTCTCCAGGAGCGGCTTGCACCGGCATTTAATAACGAAAATAGTAACAAATTTAAGAACGTGTTGATGTGCGGACTAGGCATTGCCTATAGAACGTTTAAAAACGCGTTCTTAAATGCGTTATTATTTTCGTTATGAAATGTTCATGCAGGACGCCCCACAAGTTCAGCATGCATCCTCATGAATCTAGGCCATCCGCCAAGTGCACGGGCATTATTATACTAAATCGATGTTTAAAACTGAAATTAGCCAAAAAAATATGCCCAAAGTGCTACTTGTACACAAGCTCCAGACACGATGTTCTAATTGTTATTCGTATATGTACGAGGAAACGTAGTTTTGTTATGCGAAAACTCAAACACAAGCCCCTTTTCTAGCTGCCATTCGAGGTCTGTTTTTTTCTTTGTTCTTTCTTTTGTGAGCACAGATTTAAAAATCCCGACCAACTTGAGGCTGACAGCTTCACTGTCAAAGGGGGAAAAAAGCGTACTTTTTACGGTGGCGGAAGGAGAAAAAATGTGTGTGGCTGCGATGAGCCGCCCCTAAGGCAGCGGTTTACCCAGTGTCGAAGGACCGTTATCATATAAGATCAAAAAAACAATACACCACTCTACCACGGACCTGCCGTGTGAATGGAGCATTCGACATAATAGCAGCGCCAGAGTGAAAAAAAAAAGGAAATGCGGACATGTCAGCACGAAGCGAAACCGTTTTACATGCGTAGTGGTTAGATTACAAGGTATTTCCTTTCGGCTATAAACCCAACGTTCTAATCAGAAGGCAAGTTACACGATTTGCCCGGTGCTTTCATTAATACCCGAGGCGGTGGTATTAAACTTATAAATAAGGGAGGACTCACGAGTTTCCCGGTGGTGGTGTGGGCGAAAGCCTGATTACAATATGGCCACTTTTAGGTCATTCAAAGAGCGGCTGGGAAGGTTGACATGCTTGGATATGGGAACGTTCAATAGAGATTTTGCGTGTGATCTGTGGTTATTAAATCGTAACCTGAAAGGTGCCTCTGGCTGACTAATATGCTGTTGATTACAGGTAGTACATTCGAGAAGGTATAGACTACATAGGTGTTGTCACATGCAAAGTTTCCTTTAATTTGAGCAGAGAAGATGGACGCCCGTATATTTAGGTTACCTTTGATAACAGTTGCGCTTTGAAGAAACTTCGTGTGACCTCCAAGAATTGTTGGCTTCGGAGAATTTTCTTATGCCTCACGATCACTAATACTGATTGCCTTTCCGGTGAAACTGCAGCTCTTCTTTTTTCTACTATGAGTCCGGATATAAGCGCTGCTGCGCATGTCTGCTATAGATTCTTATTTGGAGGGAATCTGGCTTCGTCTTACTTCAGTTACTGAGTGAATCATATGTGTTTATGACCTCTGCGGACGCAAGCGGCAATGTTTTCATCCTTAATAAATGTTGCAATTTCTTAGAAGAGCCTTTTTTTTCGTGAGTCGTTTGCATTGCCTACTGGAAAGAGAAGCAATACTGAGATACATATTTACGTGCATTTCACACGACTTTGATAAGTGACTCTGCCGAAGGGGTCACTGAAATCTTCAGGCTTTATTTTTTCAGGGTCAAGAAGGCACGCATGCAATTTGAAGCGAGGCGAACATACAGCAACATCTTCATTCCCTAGGCATAGGCTATGCATACCATTAGAAATAATTGTTATTTGTCTACCTCCTTCTCTTTAAATGCATAATAATCTTTGTCCTATGTATATATTTAAACATATTGTGTCCATGCATGATGTTCACAGTGGAAATTTAACAAAAAATGGTGGAGTGAAAAAATGCGCATGAGATAGCTGCTGCTGGTGCTTCTAATGCGCTTGTCCTGCGTTTGTGAGGATTTGGAGAAATAAAGCGAAAGTATGAATTAAAAGCCATGCAGGTTTGCGCCAACAATAGTGCAATACGCTTTTAGCAACAACAAAATGTTAACTTAAAAAGTATATGCAACTCAAAAGGAACCTCAAATGATGTGGTTAACAGAACTCTGGTAACGACACTTTAAGGGGCTTTAGCATCGCCTAAGGGGGAGGGGGGGAGGCTGCCTTAGCTCCCTGCCGGAAAATTTCCGGAGGGCGCTCGTCCTCTGGAGAGCCCACGTAGTCGGCGCCTATGCTTGTCTGTACTGTACGCTTAGTTTCATATTTGTCTGTGCGTTTAGGCAACGGAATGCAGTTTTCACCTGAGCAAACGTGCAGATATGGTCTTCCACGCACATTCACGAAGAGGCAACTTTGGGCGTACTAACCGCAGTACTTAAATTTAAAAAAAATTTTCTTCACGTTCGTAACATACAAGTTGACAACAAAAAGACCAGCTTGAAGAGCGCGATTACATCCATAGCTGTATTCGGGTCTCAAGAGGAAGCACACGGCATGCGGGTCATTCTTTCTTGCCGGCTACTCGGCAGCCGTACCTGTTGATGCCGCGGCACGAGCGGCCGCAAGAACGTTTATCGTTTGGCGCAGGCGTGTTTATACGTGCGTGACTTAAGGAGAGGAAAAGTGGGGAAAGGGAAGGAAGACAGAGGGGGGTAACAACAATAACAACGGGGTTACGCGTTAAGGAGCCGCGTCACGACAGACATGGTCATCAAAGTCCAAGAGAGCTCCAAGAGAGCTTAACTTCTGAAAAATCATGGCCTTTTACGTGCCAAAACCACGATCTGGTGATTAGGCACGCCGTAGTGGGGGACTCCAGAAATTTAGACCACCTGTGGTTCTTTAACGTGCACCTTAATCCAAGTACACGGTTGTTTTCGCATTTTGCTCCCATCGAAATGCGGCCATCGTGGCCGGGATTCGATCCCGCGTCCTCGCGCTTAGCAGCCCTCACCTTTTCTAAGGTGAGGGCTGCAACCTGGAAACTAAGCAACCACGGCGGCTTCTTTGAAAACTTCATCCACCTTGGCAGATTTCTGCAAAACTCACTTATCAGTGTTGAATTCATAAGTACAAATTAAACTTCGGTATAATTATCATAACGAGCATGGTTATCCGGTGCGCGAATCGGCCGTAGAAACAAGGTCGACTGCTTTTCTTTTTTTCTCTCTTGCAGTCGAAGTTGCAGTTACAGTGACTTTGTGACTTACCGTTGTCGGATGGCGTAGTAGCCTTCCGGAAATTACCAATGACCTCCCCGGCGTTCTTGATGTGGTAGATGGCGTCTAGAAATGCGGGCACAACGTTGTCCACGTTCGCGTCGGGCGGCGAACTCTGGAAGCCAGAAGAAGAACAGACAAGACGACATAAATGAACTAACCAGTATTGGTTGCTTAGCGGCTATGGCTTTGCGCTGCGAAGCACGAGGTCGCGGGATCGAGTCCTGGCCACGGCGGCTGCATTTCAATGAGGATGACATGCAAAAACGTCCGTGTACTGTGCCTTAGATGCACATTAATAAGCCCAATTGGTCAAAATTTCCGTGGTCGCCCACTACGACGTGCCTCATAATCAGATTGGGGTCTTCACGCGTAAAACGCCAGAACGTAATTTGAAGTTCTCAACATTGACATTTGTGGTAAAAGAAGAGCGGTGGCTTCAGAGAAAGCAATTATTTCTTTCTTTGACTCGCAAGCGGTAGCTTTTACTCAAGAATACGATGGGTCAAACCACTTGTTTTATGACAACCATATGTGGGGATTTTCAGATTTTTTTTAAGCTTTAAAAGCCCGCACTAGACAAGGACGAAAAATGTGCATATGCGCAAACACAAAGGCGCTACTTCTAACAATTATATTCTTGCGATCATATTGCTACTGTATACACAAAGGACATCAACGTAATATTAACAAATCAGTATGCAGAACTGAAACCACACAAAGGATTGACAACTTATCAGTTCTGTGTTTTCATTATTGGCACACCCAGAAAATCAAATTATTTTAATGCGAAAGCGTTAAGGGTCCTGTGCCGCAGAAGAACCCGCGTCAGACGTAGTTTCGGCAGAAAGGTTTTCGAACCACCTATACCCAGACCCTCCACGTAATGCAAGTAAGCTGTTGAACTAACAGCTTACTACTTAATATTAACAAATCAGTATACAGAACTGAAACCACACAAAGGATTGACAATCTATCAGTTCTATGTTTTCATTATTGGCACACCCAGAATATCAAATTATTTTCTCAAATCAATTATCAAATCAAATCAAATCAATTATCAAACCTTTCGGCAGAAAGGTTTTCGAACCACCTATACCCAGACCCTCCATGTGGTGCAAGTAAGCTGTTGAACTAATTGAATTTCTGAGGCGAAAACACGTAGAAAACTGGTAAAGTACGACACACAGACACCCT